>NC_059212.1:28097868-28422152 GCF_020615455.1 Coregonus clupeaformis
ATGGCCAGAATGCTAGCAACAATGACAAGAAGCTGCCATGTGGGGAATTGTAGGTCGCTCGTTTCAGCTAGTTTGATCTTGTTCTTGATACCATGTCTTGTTTTGAGGTGAGTTGACTGATGTCAAGTCTATGCCAATATGGCCAAAATTCACTAGCTAGCTAACCAACAATGTATTTGAGAGACAAGTGCTCATTGTGAAAATGTATTTATGTTTTCAATAAACATTGGAAACGAAATATAGTTTACAATTTGTCAACAATCTAAGCCAACCCCTTCTGTTTTGCCCCATAGTTGAAGACACATCAGTTTTGTTGCTAAACAACCAGCCCGTCTATGAGTTGGTAAAAACAACTGAAATGGTGCATACTGACACCTGGAGTGTGTTGTTTGAACAGGTATAAAGCCAGGTTGTTGAGTTACTGCCACCACAATAGAATGTTAGCACACAAGTATAATTCCTTGGCTGATCCCTCCTGATGACCTGGATGGAATTATGTGATCCTTCCTAAACCCATAGGAAGTCCCACCCAGTTGACTACTTGAAAATGGTGAAAGTCCTCAATGGCGCTGCCCATGCTAAAACCGACTTTTGGGCACTAGTCCTCTATCTATCTCTATGGAATTTACCCATTCAATGCTGTGCCTATGTTGGCTTTGCCCCCAATGTGTGGCAGAGTGATCGGGACACAGGTGTGAATGGGGGTCTGGTCCCATAGTGCATCTAATGAGCTTTTACCCATCAGAACAAGAGATAGCAGCTGTTCAGTGTCTGTTTGACGCAGTGTATTCTGATGTAATGATGTGACTCATGTGAGAGTCATTTACCTAGAAATACTCTTGCTGTTAACCTCACAACAATACACAAAAAGGTGGAAATTAGAAGCCATATAGATTATATGGCAGAACCCCTCTCACATAAGATGTTAAACTCTGAAAACTGGAGTAAAATAGGACTGTCTGCTGTCTGCATGGTCTAACAGTCTAGACTATTACAGATTTTTCTCAAACCCTATTATAGTGCTTTTTACTTTGCTTGAAGGCACACTTAATATGGGTCACCTGAAACACGCCAGACTTCACCATCTGATTAGGCAAGCAGATCCCAACAGGTTCTTCTCTATAGCACACTGGTAACCTGAGTGCCAGTCTGTTTGTGCTATCATGCTAACAACTTGTCACTCATTGTCATGCTGTTTGGCTTCACAATGACCAATGGTGTTGGCAAAAGCACAAACAGATCTGGGACCAGGCTAGCACACTGGTAGCTAATATGCTGCAATGCACCTCAGGCATGTTCAGTGTCTGTAGCACACAGGTGCTCCTATCTGTTTAAAACATGCTGTAGCGAGACCTCATGCACCCCAGCCTATGCACCTTTTGGTTTGGTATGGTGCCAATGTGCTTGATACAAATAGGGCAAAACTGGAGAGTCTATCATCACATAGTGCTAGAGGGCAGCACTATTTGCCAGTACAAATGAACCCCCTCTCTCAAAATAAGTTGAATATTTTGTGTATTTCTTGTCATTTCTCCTCCACCAATCTGATGAAAGCAGAGTTTTCTCTGGATATTGGATTTAGCAAATCAGCAAATAATCATTAATTTATCACATATTAATATGGGTTATATAGAAATCCAACAAGTACAGTAGCTGCTGAGAATGTTGACGTAATTTGTATGTACACCCCATCTCTCTACAGTGGAGTCATTTCATATAAAAACTTTAGCACTGTATGTTGAGGCACGTACAGAAGCTCTTAATAATATAGCCTGTCTATCTATACAGTATGTATTCATGTTTAATACAACACAGAGTGCTTACTTTGTAATCCATGAAATGGAGGACATATTGTACTGTACAGAAATACCTATCTGAGCATCATTTGAATGTGCTGTCTGTAAGCAGCTACAAAGATCATTTCAAAATCAGACCTAATTTAGTAATAGGCCTTCTCTATTCATTTCTAAATAATTAGCAGACTCTCATGATTATCCTGTACTTCTAAAGATCCCAATCAGCAGATCATGATCAACAGCTGCCTAGATGTGCAAGTGTCCTGTACATGACATGACAGCTAATTGAAATGGTTGCTGATTGCAATGAAACGTCCTTGACTCTCAAGTATAAAGCATGTTGGAATCGTCAAACACTAAGTCAGTCTGTCTCATTCAATAGTCAGTGCCTTCTAATCTCATCTCATTGTGCTTTACAAAAGCAAGTCCCATGCCGTCTCAGGTCAATGTGAATTATGAAATAGTAAGGTCTAGCTACTGCCTTTCATTGAATGAATGACTATTATGTCACAGATTTAATACGGTATGTGCCAAATCAGTATGATTAGTGTAAAGCTGCTATGTACCAGTCCTGGATTCACAAGTCCATCTGGCTATAGACAGATAAACCGTTTACAGAGCATCTTTGGACACAGATTCATCTGTTAGGGGAAAGTGATAAACATTAGGGATTTATTTGATATTATTGTATGAATCATATACTGGAATAGGAATCAAAACATATTTTTGGATAGAGGATGATTAAAAAAAAAGCTGTGAAGTTTGTTTATGCATAAGAAGTGCAAAGGCTTACTGTGTGTCCCCAGTGCTTCAGTGTTTTTAGCTTTATTAGTTACAAATCAGCTGTGGGGTATAGTAATAGCAGCTTAATACATTTCATATCAAAATGTTAGGCTCTCACATTTTAGCCTGAAGGTCTGCGTTGAGTTGCATTTACTAAGATGTCTTACGTACTAAGATGTCTTACATACTCTGCACTTCCTCTCTCTCTCTCTGACGGAATACTAGGAATTAATCAGAGCAATATCTTGTATGTAATGTGTGTGTACCACAATTTGGTGGAGCAAAGAAGCGTTAAAAATACATTCGCTTTAGCAAAACATACAGGAGATGGGATTGCTGCTGCATTAACATATCTGTAGCCACACACGTTAGTGTTGTGTCCCTAATGGCACCCTATTCCCTAAATAGTGCCCTTTAAAGGGAATAGGATGCCATTAGGGACGGAGCCTAGTTGTAACGGCCTAGGCGACGGTTGGTGAACCCAGTAATTAGTGGTGAGTGTTGTGTGCAGCTTCATTTAAAAGGCCTTGTAGCCTACTGGGAGTGGGTCATTGACTCTGTCTCAGAGATAGACGCTCCCACCACTGACCTGACAATCACTGCCATTTTGGGGCGAAACTGTGAGAGTCCCGGGTGTGAGAGTCAATATCTCCTCTCTCACTGCACACTCATGAAAGGTAGCAGTGCCCTCAATGCCCTTCCAAGCCAGCCAAGAGAAACATTCTGCTTCAAGTGCGATGTACAGTGCCTTGCAAAAGTATTCATCCCCCTTTGTTGCTTTTCCTATTTTGTTGCATTACAACCTATAATTTAAATTGATTTTTATTTGCATTTCATGTAATGGACATATACAAAATAGTCCAAGTTGGTGAAGTGGAATGACAAAAATAACTTCGAAAAAATAAATAACGGAAAAGTGGTGCGTGCATATGTATTCACCCCCTTCCCTTTGCTATGAAGCCCTAAATAAGATCTGGTGCAACCAATTACCTTCAGAAGTCACATAATTAGTTAAATAAAGTCCACCTGTGTGAAATCTAAGTGTCACATGATCTGTCACATGATCTCAGTATATATACACCTGTTCTGAAAGGCCCCAGAGTCTGCAACACCACTAAGCAAGGGGCACGCTCAGGTTTTCTGTTTTATTGTCTTATTTCTTGTTTGTTTCACAATAAAAAATATTTTGCATCTTCAAAGTGGTAGGCATGTTGTGTAAATCAAATGATACAAACCCCCCAAAAATCTATTTTAATTCCAGGTTGAAAGCTTTCAAAAGCCACTGTAGTTTCTTTGGATGTGTCTTCAACTATGAGTGTAGTGTAGTTCTGTGTGTTTGCCTTAGAAGAGTCCGGAAGTCATATTAGTCATTGCCTGTGTTCCAAACAGTACCCTTTTCAGTATTTACACTGTCCTACGTATTTATTTGGACAGTGAAGCTAAAACGTTTAATTTAGCTCTGTACTTCAGCATTTTGGATATAGCCCTTTCCTGCAGTCAATGATCAAAAGTGACCTCTTTGGCCTCATGGATGGAATGTTGTTAATATTTTTCATAATTTCATAATTAATAAAGATTATTTCCAGTTTCCATTTAGTGTAATATTAGGATGCAAACTCAAAATTGAATAAATCTCAACTGTATATCTGACATGGTACAGATGTCTTCTTATTTTTAAGCCCCCAACCATGTGTGTGAGGTGTATACTTTTGTTTCAAAGTAGATTTGTTTGACTACCAAGAAAACACTCTGTGTGACCCTGATTTAGCCCACTGCAGTAAAAGGTTATGGATAATCATTAATGAATCGTGAGTAATGATGAATGAGAAAGTTACAGATGCACAAAGATCATGCCCCAAAGACATGCTAACCTCACCATTACAAATAACCAGGGAGGTTAGCATTTTTGGGGGTGGTATGATATTTATGCCTCAAACTTTCTCACTCATCATTATTAACGATCCATTCATGATTATCCGTAATCATGGTAGCATCCACATTAATGTAGAAGTGTTCAGAAACATTATATTCTTATTTACAATAAATGTGACTCCAAAATG
This sequence comes from Coregonus clupeaformis, assembly GCF_020615455.1. Taxonomy (NCBI): domain Eukaryota; kingdom Metazoa; phylum Chordata; class Actinopteri; order Salmoniformes; family Salmonidae; genus Coregonus; species Coregonus clupeaformis. Next base: position 28,102,508 of record NC_059212.1, read on the forward strand.
ACACAATACATTATTATCCATTCATTTCTATTGGGCACAACATAATCTGAAACAACCAAAACAAACTGCAAATGCATACAACAAGTTTGTAGAGTCACAAACTAGATGTAGTCATTGCGTGCTAGGAATATGGGACCAAATACTAAACTTCTGACTAAATGTAATACACTATAAGTTATTTTTTTTCTAAATACTTGACACCTTCAAATGGGGGGACTAGATATATGTAAAGTGCTTTAATTTCTAAACGGTAAAACAGATATGTATGAACATACCCTCAAATGAAATGTGACATTCTGTACTGTTGCTTCATATTTGATCTCAAATCCAAAATGCTGGAGTATAGAGCCAAATTAATAGTTTTAGCTTCACTGTCCAAATAAATATGTAGGGGAGAGTAGTATACTACTTTTGACCTGGGCCCATAGGGCTCTGGTCAAAGGTAGTGCACTATGTAGGGAATAGGGTGCCATTTTGGATGCAGCATTGAGTTCCCATTGACCCAGTGCGAGGTCTCTTCCGCTTGGTGCCCCCGATTGCTTGTTAACGCTTCTGACAATGCTACTTGGTGCCGTGTGTGTGTGTGTGTGTGTGTGCCCCCTGAGACGTGCTCTCTGTGGCACACAGTGTGTATCTCGCCCTTTCTGTCACATGCCACTTGTTTCTCCTGGCAGGGATTGGGTCTGTTTAGCAGAAAAAGACTAACGTGAAACAACAGTTCATTCTGATGTTCAGTCTGTTTTCAGGCCACTCTCTTCCTGCAGCACACCTCACAATGGCACACTGCCCAGTTTGACTATTTTGTTCTTCACACTCAGGCCATCATCCCTTTTCTCTGCACTTGAATCCTCCAGAAAAGGGCTAACGTGGTTCACACCCACACTGATGCACACTCACTCACACACAATGTCAACACACAGCCAAATGTACTGTACGTCATCACATATGTGTGAAACCCTTTAGGGCTCTAGGGAACGTATACAGTTCCCATTTAGGATGCTGAAGGTGTTTGTTGAGGAATTCCCTACTGCAATATCTCCCAAAACCACATACTAACACTGTTTATTTAGTGTGCAACTTCATGATGCGTAAACATATTGGTTATTCTATCCATCTTCTCCATTTACTCATGGGAAAAGTTTTGTGATTTCTCACCTATTTTATTCTACCTCTAATGGGAATCTCTCTCCTCCAGTAAAACTTCTCATTTATTTATTCATTCATTCATTCTCTCTCGCTCAACTAACCTATGTAGTTAGGAAGGTGGTGTTATCATGAACTGCTGTGTCATTTAAAAACATAAAATAAATGTATTTAAAACATGATCTGATTAATGTGATGTATAACAGCTAATGGGATAACCTGTCCCTGATATTGTGGATGTCTTGTTTTATGTCTTGTTCACTGGTGTTTCCCTGCATTCTGCTGCTTAAGAAAATATATGATGTCCTGCGAAAAACTAGTTGAATCTACAACGTAAATTAACTACACCTTTCTTTCTACTATACAATTGATCTCTTTAATATGATCTCAAAATATGAGTCAATTGAAGTTAATCAAACTTATATTGCATTTTTTTTTATTAGGTGAGTGGAAGACATCCAACATGTAACTTCCTCCTGGAGCTTGAAACAGACCAGGAAGAATGTCTTGTGAAGCTGAGGGACCAAGAATCTTCAAATTACTCCAAAGGTAACATCACAGAATATTTTGATTTCACATTCATCTCGCCTCATCAGACAGGATAAACCATGGGTTGCAAATAGATTTCTGAATATTTCGGGAATTGAAAGATTACAAGCTACATAGATTTTTATGTCACCCAATTAAATCACATTTATGAAACTTTTAAAAGAAAATATGAAATGCCACCTATTCAAGTGCCTTTGAAAAGTAAATGTCAAATTATATGAAGACTTTTAGTAGTTTTACAGTGTTTCCTAGTCCAGATAAGCCCCACAACTCAGATTGTGACCAGAAACCTTTGATGTATTGCCACTTTCCATTAAAATCTGAATAGCTTGCACTTTAGTTATACTTTAGTAAATGTTGTACATAGTGAACGTTCTACAACTCATGCTTATGAGCATTCTCTCTATAATTAGGGGTTCAAGCCAGCGAAGCTGGGTGAAACCCTATTGTATTTGTTGACGTTCATTATTATTATTATACCGGTTGTTCTTGCGAGGAAATGTAACATGCAAATTCCTGTGAGATGGTAAGGCCGAGGAGGGTGCAACTTCACATGTTGGTAAAGGCCCATAGTCCACACCCTCTCATGCGATGCCATGCCAATTGGCCACAAGGTGGCGCTATAACAGGCGATTGAAATTGCAAATTTGAAACATCACGTCCCTCACCCCATATGACCTAGAGTCCTGAAATTCAGTGCATAGGTCCCTCTTCTCACAAGGAACAAATGTACCTCAAGGACCCATAAGGTCCGCCATGATGGATTTTTTGCCATTTAAAATTTTGTTAAAAACACTTAAATTACATCTCCTCTGGAACCACTGGGCCGATCTGGATGAACGTAACATACGGTATCTATGGACCAAGGTCTCTCAACACAATATTTTCCAGACTAGTATGTCAAACAACATGGCCGCTACTAACTAATAAGCATTAATGTGGGAGTGGTCTGGCACATTAATGCATATATATCAGCGACGGATATTTGTAATGTAACCAAACTTGATACACATGTTCCAAACACTGTCAAGACTCAACATATGCAAGTACATTCAGATCGATAAAAATGGGCACATGTTTATATATCTTGATCTGTTTGACTCAGAGTGATGAAATTTGGCACATATGCTCAGGCATATGAGTCTAGCTAACCTGTAAAGTATTGTTCATTTTGGCTGCATGGTGGTGCTATTGGACAGGAAAAAACATTCATTCAAGCTCATTGGCTAATAGAGGCCATATTGTTTGAGCCAGAGTCCTGGAAAATGTTGTGTTCAGAAACATGGGCACATGTACCAAATTTGGTGCAGATCGGTCCAGCGGTTCTGGAGAAGAAGACATTTAAAATAGTCAACATCATTACAATTGGTCCAAAATACATCAAAGGCATATTCCATTATCTGTTTGATGTTTTAGTTCTGATATTTGGCAAGCATGGTAAGGATTACAGAAGTAGCTCATCCTAGGACAATGTGTCGAGTTTGTCCTGATGGTGGCACAATGGGCCCACAACTTGAACCCCGGCATTTCTGCTTGCAGTTATAATAATAATAATAATTATTATTATTATACTAAACTTTATGCCTGGCAGCCCCACCATGCTGCCGACTCACTATATTGACACTTTACTGTGAGTTATAACCAAGGTTGTGCTACATAAATTAAACTAATTGGATGAAGAATTACTGTGAGGTGTCAAGGGAATTAGTGTACGTTATCAAAGACAAGAGAACGTGTATAGTTTAGTTGAAATTATACATTATTTCGCAATGTAACTTTTGTCTTCTTTCACCATAACATGAGCATAGGTATAAAGCAGTTCTTATTGACAATATTAAGTAAAATATGCATTGAAAGTACCCAGTTACTCCAGGAACAGATCATTTTTCTGAACATAAAATTACATAAGAGAACAATTTGATTTCATTTGACTTCATTATTAGATGTATGCCTTTATGTATTTTTCCTACCATGTGACGTCCTATTTTGTATTCCTTCAATAATATCTCAATCTCAAAACCTGACCAATGTATGTTTCTGAGCCTTGCTTGAGTGTACTGTGCTGTTAAATTAATATATTTTATGCTATCAAGCAGACACCTTCACCAAAGCGATTTACATCAGTGAGTGCATACATTTTCATATCGGTGGTCCTACGGGGAATTGAACCCACGACCATGACGTTGCTAGCGCCATGCTCTTACCAACTGAGCCAACTGTACCATGGAAGTATAGAGAGCATCCAGGTCAATAATAAAGGGAGCAGGGATTTCATGCATCAGTTACCCTGGTATTGGAATGAAGCCATGCTTAATGCAAATCAATAATTGATTTGTTCTTGTTGTATAGCCCAATGTGATTATGAAACATTTCTTTCTTTTTTTTATTGATTAGCGCCAGTGCGCACTGTGGGTGGCAATGTGCTCAACAGTATCATCTAAAAGTGTGATACAGTACAGTACTGCCATTATCATACATTGAATCACAGTTATAAAGATACCATACAGCAAGCAGGAGCTGCACTTGAAATAATATAATTGTGTGTGTCCCAAATGTCACTCTGTTCCCTACAGTGCACTACTTTTGACCAGAGCCCTGTGCACTATAAAGGGAATCGGGTGCCATTTGAAACGCAGCAGGACACACATTATACCACTCATGTGGGTCACATCATGAATATGTATTTTTTTATATTTTTTGTCTGTGTGTCACAATTTTGTTTTCATTGAATTATTTCTGTCTGATGTTAGTTAATAGGTTTATTTTGATAGAGCTGGCTACATTGTTTACTGATGGGGCTACGTTTTACTGAGCTTAGGCCTAAGCGCTCCATTTTTGCCACTAAGTTGCTAAAAAGGGTTGTACTGTTTTAAGTCTGCCCTTGGCGCTTTCACACCCTTTTGTTTCATAACAAGCTATTTCAGGAGTCATGTTTCAGAGAAAGGCTTTCTAAGCCGTGGTCGTCCTCCTGACATTGGTGAAACAAATAGATTCACACATTTAGCCACTTTCACTCCCACACAGAGAATCTATCATATTGTTCCAACCACCAGGAGCGTAATGGACTACCATTCATTCTGAAAGAGCCTACTGTATAGTGAAGTGTATATTGTGCATACACTACTGGATGTACAGTAGGTGAGCATTGATCATATACAATAATTATATGATGCTATCCATAAAATGAACAACCTATAGAGCAGGGCTCTCCAACCCTGTTCCTGGAGAGCTACCGTCCTGTAGGTTTTCACTCCAACCCTAATCGAGCACACCTGATTCTAATAATTAGCTGGTTGATAAGCTGAATGAGGTGGGTTACAACTGTGGTTGGAGCGAAAACCTACAGGAGGGTAGCTCTCCAGGAACAGGGTTGGAGCGAAAACCTACAGGAGGGTAGCTCTCCAGGAACAGTGTTGGAGAACCCTGCTGTAGAGTGTATGGTCTTGAATCACCTATGGCAGAAGTACAATTTCAACAGTTGCATAAGGCAAAGTTATGATAAACAACCAACTGTTTTATTTATTTAAATCATTGTATTTTTCTAAGACACTGCTGTCTGATCTCTTGACAGGAGTAGGATGCAAAGCGATCTGGGATAACATAGCATGTTGGGACCGTGCAGAGGTTGGAGAGACTGTCACTAGAGAGTGCCCCAGGGTGCTCAAGATGTTCTTTGGCAGAAATGGTACAGTATTGTCATTTCTCATACATTAATTTCGATATCAATGTCAAAGTCACATTTCTGGATGTTTTTGTGGGAGTGTTCTGTTCTCAAACCCCACATGCAAAGGGTAGTTTGAGATATTCCTCAAGCAATGTTCTCGTATCATCTGTGATGACTAAAGCTACACTACAATGTTATGTACGCTTTTTTCGGGTTAGAGCTTACGCCATGTTCGGGCTTTGGATTCACACCAGACCCATGTTTCTCATTTCACAGAATTACCGAGGTGTACAGACCATTGTAATGTAGATGTTCTACCTTTTCGAGTACATTGAAAGCCAGGGACAAAAATGGCCCCCAAGTTTATATCGTTATTTTTTATAAACTGTGGCACTGAAACATGGTGAATTGCACTAAGCAAGGTTCAGAGAATGATCTGTTCTGCACTGCATGGATTAGAGGCAAAATGAATCACGTCTGCTCACTCCATAATCTCCAATGGCCCATGTGGCAGACTAGGATGCTGTGGAGCTCTCCACCTTCCCATCAGTCTGGACGAATCTGCACTGACACGTCATTCATTATAAACTAATTACCCAGACAAAAAGGATGATAAATGATGCATTATACTGTTAGATTATTGGATTCACTTGAAGACAGGTTCCAGTCCTATGATGAACGCCCCACATTCAAGATACACTACGTGACCAAAAGTATGTGGACACCTGCTTGTGGAACATCTAATTCCAAAATCATGGGCATTGATATGAAGTTGGTCCCCCCTTTGCTGCTATAACAGTCTCCACTCTTCTGGGAAGGCTTTCCACTAGATGTTGGAACATTGCTGCGGGGACTTGCTTCAATTCAGCCACAAGAGCATTAGTGAGGTCGAGAGAGAGAGACCCAGACCATTATTCCTCCTCCACCAAACATTACAGTTGGCACTATGCATTTTATACACCTGTCAACTACCGGTGTGGCTGAAATAGCCGAATCCACTAATTTGAAGGGGTGTCCACATACTTTTGTCTATATAGTGTACATCTGAGTTAAAACTAGCTGTGTGAAATTGATAAGGACGAGTTGGGCATGTAAATTGGCTTGGAATACTTTTTGTAACAGAAACCTCTGGGGAGCCCTATAGCACCCGTCAAACCTATGACTAGGCAGGCTGCTGTGGCAGGGTCTGTGTAGAGTATACTAATGGAGTGCGACATGCTCATTCCGATCACAGAAGTGGAGAAAGAAAGAAAGAGGCCTGTGGTTATACATAGTGTGTGGCAAAGTACATTACAGAACATTGCACACTGGGTTCAGGCACTGCCATCGGTTGCGTCCCAAATGGCACCCTTTAACTTATATAGTGCACTACTTTTGACCAGGGACGATAAGACTGGTCAAAAGTAGTGCACTATGTGAGGAATAGGGTGCCATTTGGGATGCAATCATCGTTGTCTCCTCGAGAATAACACAGAGAGAATAAACACAGTCTCTCACATCCTCTGTTCCGCTTACATTCTCCCCCTGCCCCTGTCTGTCCCTGCCACAGAGCAGAGCACACTCCAGACGTTTATATCTCCAGACGCATTCTCTCATCTAGACCTCTGTGGAATGCCAAACCCAAGAGAAGAAACACATTCAATATTCAACCGACTAAGTTGAAGGCTCCTTTGAATCAAGCATTGAACGATGATTGTTCTTCCCAGAGTGAGAGGTTTTTGTGAAAAACCAATCTCTCAAAATTACATCTATTTGCCCTTGAAAAGACTGTCTGAATGTCTTTTAAAGGCCCAGGGCAGTAAAAATTCAGTTTTCCTGTGTTTAAAAATAATAATATTGTACAACAGCTGATGAAACTAACACTGTTAAAGTGTGAAAAAAGTGGATCAGTGTTTTCCTGATAGTTGCTGGTTGAAAATACAATCTACACAGGACTTTCTAATCAGCAGGTTTGCATGGGTGGGAGTTTCTGCTTGCTGGGTGACATCACCAGGCGGTAAATTGGTTAATAGACCAATAACAAAGAGAGTTCCAAACGTCTCTGCCAATAACAGCTTGTTTTCAGTTTTCCCCTCCCCACTCAGACCACTCCCAGACAGTCCTTGCAAAATTCTTGCTTGAGAAATAGTTTTTTGCTAAAAAGCTATTTTTGTCAGTTTTAATGGAAAACTATTACAGTAAGGTACTTAATTGTTACCCAGAAATGATTTGATATTGATATAAAACAGTCTTTAAAATATATGATAACACTGTAAACAAGAGCCTGACGAATTAAACTTTAATGGAAGCCATCATCTGTCATGTTCAAAATGGGATCACAGCAATTCACTTCAGGGTTGTGTGTGAAGCCAATATTTCAGTCAGCTTGATTGGGCTTACTATCTGTGATAACAATAGAAGATAATCTTGGCTAAAAAAAAATATTTCATCAAACTCATCAGGGAAATCAAATCCCTGCATCTACAAACAAACAAACATGCTGCATGTTTCTAAGACTATGATTTATGAAAGGAATAATGGGTCTGGATAACCATTTATAAAGGTTTTAGAGAAGAGGCAATAGAAACATTTAACTGGCAAAAACAATGTTTTTCTCCTATCCACAGGAAACATAAGCAAGAACTGTACAGCGGACGGATGGTCTGATGTTTTTCCCAACATCACCAGTGTGTGTGGGGCAGAGGAAAAGCATGATAAGGTAAGCAGGGTGATGTTCTTTAAGTTCTCGATCTCTATATCTATTGTCTCTCTAGTGTTGTATCATTATTCACAGTTTGACCAAGAAACGACATGGAAATACAATACAGTAGTCTATCAGATATTAGATATTGCAATGAAGGTGTTGATACATTGGACATCAAAGAAAATAACAAGACAATGTTCTTGTGTGATTGATTTTCCATTGTTTTATATTATATACTATTTTGTTTGTGGTCTGATTTCTGAGTGTGAAGGCCCTCATGCTGATAATGAAAGCTAGCAGTAGAACACTTTGCTAAATGCATGGAAATTCTGTCCTGGGTCTGTTTTGATAGGGAAGGTGTACTGCAGTGTGTGTTTGTGTGCTAACTTCCACCTGATGCCTTGAAATACAGATGAAACACAGGCACCTTAAAGGCTAAATAAAACATCCTGTTCACCATGGCACCCAGCTGTCTCCTCAATCTAAACATTGTACCATCTGTGTCCCAAATGGCTCCCTATTCCCTATAGTGCACTGCTTTTGACCAGAGCCCTGTGGTGAATATGCTTGTGGAGTAACTGAATACTGAATACATGTATTATTATTATTATTATTATTATTATTATTATATTATGTACAGTGAGGGAAAAAAGTATTTGATCCCCTGCTGATTTTGTATGTTTGCCCACTGACAAAGAAATGATCAGTCTATAATTTTAATGGTAGGTTTATTTGAACAGTGAGAGACAGAATAACAACAAAAAAATCCAGGAAAAGGCATTGTCAAAATTTTTATAAATTGATTTGCATTTTAATGAGGGAAATAAGTATTTGAACCCCTCTCAATCAGAAAGATTTCTGGCTCCCAGGTGTCTTTTATACAGGTAACGAGCTGAGATTAGGAGCACACTCTTAAAGGGAGTGCTCCTAATCTCAGTTTGTTACCTGTATAAAAGACACCTGTCCACAGAAGCAATCAATCAATCAGATTCCAAACTCTCCACCATGGCCAAGACCAAAGAGCTCTCCAAGGATGTCAGGGACAAGATTGTAGACCTACACAAGGCTGGAATGGACGTGGTGAGAAGGTGACAACAGTTGGTGCGATTATTTGCAAATGGAAGAAACACAAAATAACTGTCAATCTCCCTCGGCTTGGAGCTCCATGCAATATCTCACCTTGTGGAGTTGCAATGATCATGATAACGGTGAGGAATCAGCCCAGAACTACACGGGAGGATCTTGTCCACTATGATGACACACCAAATGTGTTTGATGGATCCTTTTTGTCTTCTTCTAGTGCCTCTTAAGGGGAAAGTAATCTAAATGTAACTGAAAGTAATCTATTTACATTACTGAGTTTGGGTAATCCAAAAATTATGTTACTGATTACAAATTTGGACAGGTAACCTACCCAACCCTGGTGGTGAAAATTTGGGACGCAGACTCCGAGTTACTGTCATCCTGGTTGGCCCACTACAGCAGATGTTAATAAGAGGCCAAGCAAGTAGCAACAATGAACTAGGAGTAGAAAACATGAAGAAGACTGATGATTCATACTGCTATTCCACTGCCCAAAATTTTATCAGAGATGAGCCCTGAAAAAGGGCAATCAAACTCACGAATGACCCATTCATTTAAGGTAATTTAAATAATACTCCCAACCAGGGTTGGGTAGGTTACTTTGTAAATGTAATCTGTTACACTTACTAGTTATCTGTCCACAATTGTAATCAGTAACATAATCTGATTACTTTAGGATGACTTTCCCCTTAAGAGGCATTAGAAGAAGACAAAAAGGATCCATCAAACACATTTGGTGTGTCATCATAGTGGACTCCCTCAGGTGGAACAAACGTAAACTTGTGCCTTTTTTTCAATGCTGAATTGAATGTCATTGAGGAAAAAAAAATTTTCACAAGCATCCTTTCTGAAAAAATTAATCCAAGGAATTTCAAAAGTATCTGTAATCAGATTACAATCGTTTGCTGGTAACGTTGCTGAATACAGTTTGTTTTTTTGTAATCAGATTACTTGCAACCCTGCTCCCAACACCAGTAATTCTCATTTGACATACTGACTGAAGTAAAATTGCTGGCCACGATTCCCTCCCATTCACTTGTTTTATTCAGATTGGGGCAATATCAATACCTTGAATAGCCTATTGTGATCGCTTTCTCTCTCTTCTATTGGAGGTTATCCAAGATGCGCCTCTGGTCTGGATCACAGGGCCATCGTTAGCACTCTGCTGATCTCCATCTGAAAAAAAGAACTCCTACTTTCCTAAATATTAAATATACTGAAAGGTTTTCCTTTAGCTGTGTGGCCATTAATCCGTGAAATTCGACAACTACTCTCACCCAAGCCTTTCCCCCTGTCCGTTTGTGTTAAGGCCAAGTCCAGTCTTTCGGAAAGGTAAATTAATCTTCTCACTATGAAAAATAGATAGGAACACATGTTTCCTCAATTACTTGTTTCACACCTATAGTTAATACGTTTTGGGCTGCAGGTAGCGGGGCGGCAGGTAGCTTAGTGGGTAAGAGCGTTGTGCCAGTAACTGAAAGGTCGCTGGTTCTAATCCCCGAGCCGACTAGGTGAAAAATCTGTCGATGTGCCCTTAAGCAAGGCACTTAACCCTAATTGCTCCTGTAAGTCGCTCTGGATAAGAGCGTCTGCTAAATGACTAAAATGTAAAATGTAAACTAGTAGTGAAGCCAGGAATTATTGAAAGTGGTGGAGTGGCAAGAAGTACCAAACGATGCCCCCTGCCATTACCAATATAGTGCAAGCTCTTTGGGACCCTGCCTTTGGGATGTAACCTCTAGCCTGAGTGCCAGTCTGTTTGTGCTATCATGCCAACTCCTTGTCACTCATTGTTCTGTTTGGCTTGACAATAACAGCAATGGAGTTGGCATGAGCACAAACAGATCTGGGACCAGGCTTTGTAACCTCAACTTTGGCTGGATAACCTTTTCTTATAGTTCTATTTGAAGAGGAGTTATGATGTTCATGGATGTGTGATGTTCAAACCTACTCTAACCTTAATATATATTTTTGAGGCCGAAAGTGTGATATCTCATTGACATTCTTTGCTAAAGCAATTATCTAAGTTTGACAGTATATTAGGTTTTGTCTATCATATACAGTACATCAGTTGCATGTTGTGTGTCCTCTAAAGGCAATTTACTAAGAACAACGTGGCGGGGTGACCACTTTTTTGTTGTTTGAATCCCAGATTGCCCCTTTAAGAGCTCTGTGACCAATGCTGCAATGCTGTTTCCCACTAATACACTAGATTACAGTTGCGTTACTTGTCTTTTTCGAGTTGAGGTCAACCCTCACTTACGCCCTAGAGAGCCAATTCAGTCCCTGTGGCAGAGTCAGAAGTGGCAAAGTCTCCTAGAGGGGAAACATTGAGGACTCTCGCTTGTTCCTCTCAGAGCGTAAAGCTATTTTTAAAAATGTATTTCTAGGGCTATTTTTGGTGATACAAATGGGCAGATTAGCGGCCCTTTTGACATGATGATCACTGGCAATTAGACTGGAATCAATCCAGACAAAATTCATTAACAGTTTTGCTGTGACAAATTATTTCTTTGAGGTATTATTATGTATTATAAAACGGGTAGTTTGGATCCTGGATGCTTATTGGTTGATAGTTGTTAGGCATTTTCCGTGGATAACTGTCAACAGTTCCATATGAATACACTTGGAAAGTGTACTGAAGACACCTTGCAGTTTTGATACGTACTTCGTAGTGAAGGTGTGTTTAATGTATCAGTTGGGGTGTTTTTGTCGACTAAATTTACACAAAGTTTTCTTTCAAATCTTATGGATGAGATAGTATCAAAACTAATTGACCTTTTCTTGGAAGGATGAAAGGTTACTATTCAACTGTATCTGTCATTTCACTGTTTAGGACTGGCTATAGGGATACACTCGTTCTATAGGGAGTGTGTGTGTGTGTGTGTGCGTGCGTCCACGTTTTGTAGAACAATGAGCAATGGAAAGTGTGAAGTGCAGGTGGAGAAGATATGTCACTGCTGCAGGATAGGAGTTCTCTCAATGCTTTTAGAGAGAGTGACTGTTTTACTAAGAGAATGTCAATTTGGCACTGCCTCAAAGGAGTGACTGCGAGCATTGGTGCGTTGGTAGGGTCCTTGTCTGACATTTGTTTTAAAGGAAGTCTCTTTGTTTTTCACTCAACCGTAGTAAAAGGGGGTAAATCAAACATTTGACTAATTTCCTGGGGAAACAAGATAAGAGGGCAGATTTGAGCAGGTCATGTTATTGACAGATTTCAATCTCTTTGAATCTGTGAATCACTCTTTGAGTGGGTTGAATGATTCGCAGTAAAGGCATTGTACTTACAATGGCTCCTCTTAGGGGATGGCTCTTTCTGACAGTAATGCTCGGTACATGTTTTTCTCACCAATGTTTTTAACCAGTTTCTACAGTACACTTTTGTGACTCTGAAAATGATGTTTCTAAAGATCCTACAGTCTTTCAGTTTCAACATGTTGATGTTGCTGGTGATAATTATAGGATATTACATCTGTCATTTGGTGTTACAGTGAGGGAAAAAAGTATTTGATCCCCAGCTGATTTTGTACGTTTGCCCACTGACAAAGACATGATCAGTCTATAATTTTAATGGTAGGTTTATTTGAACAGTGAGAGACAGAATAACAACAACAAATCCAGAAAGATGCATGTCAAAAATGTTATAAATTGATTTGCATTTTAATGAGGGAAATAAGTATTTGACCCCTCTGCAAAACATGACTTAGTACTTGGTGGCAAAACCCTTGTTGGCAATCACAGAGGTCAGACATTTCTTGTAGTTGGCCACCAGGTTTACACACATCTCAGGAGGGATTTTGTCCCACTCCTCTTTGCAGATCTTCTCCAAGTCATTAAGGTTTCGAGGCTGACGTTTGGCAACTCAAACCTTCAGCTCCCCTCCACAGATTTTCTATGGGATTAAGGTCTGGAGACTGGCTAGGCCACTCCAGGACCTTAATGTGCTTCTTCTTGAGCCACTCCTTTGTTGCCTTGGCCATGTGTTTTGGGTCATTGTCATGCTGGAATACCCATCCACGACCCATTTTCAATGCCCTGGCTGAGCGAAGGAGGTTCTCACCCAAGATTTGACGGTACATGGCCCCGTCCATCGTCCCTTTGATGCGGTGAAGTTGTCCTGTCCCCTTAGCAGAAAAACACCCCCAAAGCATAATGTTTCCACCTCCATGTTTGACGGTGAGGATGGTGTTCTTGGGGTCATAGACAGCATTCCTCCTCCTCCAAACACGGCGAGTTGAGTTGATGCCAAAGAGCTCCATTTTGGTCTCGTCTGACCACAACACTTTCACCCAGTTCTCCTCTGAATCATTCAGATGTTCATTGGCAAACTTCAGACGGGCCCGTATATGTGCTTTCTTGAGCAGGGGGACCTTGCGGGTGCTGCAGGATTTCAGTCCTTCACGGCGTAGTGTGTTACCAATTGTTTTCTTGGTGACTATGGTCCCAGCTGCCTTGAGATCATTGACAAGATCCTCCTGTGTAGTTCTGGGCTGATTCCTCACTGTTCTCATGATCATTGCAACTCCACGAGGTGAGATCTTGCATGGAGCCCCATGCCGAGGGAGATTGACAGGTCTTTTGTGTTTCTTCCATTTGCGAATAATCGCACCAACTGTTGTCATCTTCTCACCAAGCTGCTTGGCGATGGTCTTGTAGCCCATTCCAGCCTTGTGTAAGTCTACAATCATGTCCCTGACATCTTTGGAGAGCTCTTTGGTCTTGGCCATGGTGGAGAGTTTGGAATCTGATTGATTGATTGCTTCTGTGGACAGGTGTCTTTTATACAGGTAACAAGCGGAGATTAGGAGCACTCCCTTTAAGAGTGGGAGCCAGAAATCTTTGTGATTGAGAGGGGGTCAAATACTTATTTCCGTAATTAAAATGCAAATCAATTTATAACATTTTTGACATGTGTTTTTCTGGATATTTTTGTTGTTATTCTGTCTCTCACTGTTCAAATAAACCTACCATTAAAATTATAGACTGATCATTTCTTTGTCAGTGGGCAAACGTACAAAATCAGCAGGGGATCAAATACCTTTTTTCCCTCACTGTAGGATCAAAGTCCATTCTGAAAGTACATACAAAGTAGGTTGCTATGACCCATACGCAGGACCTGTGCATTGTATGTTCTTTCTCCTGACTCGTCTTCTATGGTGCTGAAGTAAACGCCTATCTGAGATCAATCATATTTTTTTGCATTTAATTATATATACAGCTTTGACACAGCCAATGACTGTACTGTATGTTCTCTCTCCTATAGCTGCTCTTCTTTATGGTGGTGAAGACGTTATATACGCTGGGCCACAGTTTGTCTTTGATCGCCCTCACAACTGGGAGCGCCATCCTCTGTCTATTCAGGTGAGAGTTAGGGTGAGTCCCAAATGACACCCTATTTCCTATATAGTGGTCAAAAGTAGTGCACTATATACTGTAGGAAATAAGGTGCTATTTGGGTAACAATCTTAGTCACGCACTGTAGAGAGAAGCAGCAGGGTGTTGTCACACACCAGAGATCCTCTGATAAATCATTTCTTTCACCCACTCTATAGAAAACTCCATTGCACGCGGAACTACATTCACCTCAACCTTTTCTTTTCCTTCATCCTGAGAGCGGTGGCAGTTCTTGTGAAGGACGACATCCTCTTCTCTCGCAATCAGTGCTCTGAGCAGCCTTCACTGGTGAGTCAGGTTGTTTATCAGCCTGTATACCTCTGGTTCTTATAGTTAATTGACAATTCCGACTGATATGTATTTGTATGTATTGGTATTGATGTATTTGTATAGATTTGCTATGAAACTTCTTTGAGATTGTGGTACAGAATTCAGTTTCCATTGGACACATTTTGGTTCTTGCACCTTCAGTTCACTCTGATTGTGTTGGTATACTTTAGAAATAAGTGGTTTCCACATCTTTGTCTATCAGAATAAGGACATGGAATTCAGTTTCCATATAGACACACACGTTGGTTATTTTTGTTGAGTGTCCTGTAGTTTCTCTTTGTATAGCAGCACAAGTGATGTACTACAATGTTGTCCCAGATTGGATGCAAGGCGAGCCTGGTGATTTTTCAATACTTTATCATGGCCAACTTCTTCTGGTTGCTGGTCGAGGGCCTTTACCTCCATACGCTCCTGATAGTCATCTTCTCTGAAAATAGACACTTCATCGTTTATCTTCTCATCGGCTGGGGTAAGCTACTCATTAATATATATGCAATGTATCAACAACAGTGAGGAACATGCAGTACATCCAATCCATTCATGCTATCATGTCCTCCCGAGTGGCGCAGTGGTCTAAGGCTAGCTGTGCCACTAGAGATCCTGGTTCGAATCCAGGCTCTGTCGTAGCCGGCCGCGACCGGGAGACCCATGGGGCGGCGCACAATTGGCCCAGCGTCGTCCAGTGTAGGGGAGGGAATGGCCGGCAGGGATGTAGCTCAGTTGGTAGAGCATGGCATTTGCAACGCCAGGGTTGTGGGTTCGATTCCAGTATGAAAAAAAAAAAAATTGATGTATGCACTCACTAACTGTAAGTCGCTCTGGATAAGAGCGTCTGCTAAAATGTCTATCAGATTGTATTCGGTGAATTCTCCTCTGTATTTCAGGAATCCCAACCGTGTTTGTTTCTGCATGGGCTATTACAAGGGTTTATTTTGAGGATACTGGGTAAGTCACCTTGGAAAGCATAAATGTACATGGTTGGTAGGGTGGTGGATTCTTTTCATGTGTGATTGCCAGACAGGGCCGGGGGCGGGGCATTACTGAAAATTAGGGCATTTCATAACTCTAAATTCATAACATACCAACTGCCTCTGTAGCCAAAATGTCAACATTTATAGGCCTATTTATTTTCTGGTTTCAACACACTCATCAAACATTGTAAGCAAGCCAGTGACTCCTAGGCCTAGAGACAACCAGAGAACGAATGATGATGTAGGCTAAATATGCTAGCTAGTTAGCAATGGCGTCGGAAAAAACTAGTTTTTACTTGATTTGAGTTTGTTCTGATGCTGACATCTGCCTCTCACTAACAAGCAGTCAAATTGCCCCATTTTTTGCCCCTAACAGAGACTCATGACAGATCCAACTCAAAATAGCCTCCTGGTACAATGTCTCCCTGCCCGGCGCCCGCAGCCAGTGGCCACTGCATGCAAGTCAGATGACTGCGCTCTTGGGGAGGGGGTCTTTTCTGAGATTCAAGAGCTTATGAAATGACCTAGTTTTATGCACAATTTGTTACATTTCAAATTAAGAAAACAATTCTAAAAGAGATCCGAGTGGTACAGCGGTCTAAGGCACTACAGCCTGGGGCTGTGACCGGGAACCCCAAAGGGCGGTGCACAATTTGTCCAGCACCGTCCGGGTTAGGGGAGGGTTTGACCAGCGGTGCTTTCCTTGACTCATCGCGCTCTAGCGACTCCTTGTGGCGGGCCGGGCGCCTGCAAGCTGATTTTGGTCAGTCGGACGGTGTTTCCTCAAACACATTGGTGCGGCTGACTTCAGGGTTAAGCGAGCAGTGTGTTAAGAAGCAGCACGGCTTGGTGGGTCATGTTTCACGTCTTGACCTTCGCCTCTCCCGAGCCCATTGGGGAGTTGCAGCATTGAGACAAGGTCATATGGGGAATAATAATAAATAATTAAATAAAAATATCGACGAGCTGTGCGGGCACTTTTTCATAAGAGGGCAAAAGGGCAGGTGTTTGGGCACTGGTTGAACCCTATCTGTGCATGTGCCTGTTGCCAGACTTAATGTAGATGTGCTGTTTGTCTTGGATTGTGTGAAATAATTTGATTGTGATTATAAAGTTAATGAAGCGTTGGCAACCTTTGTAATTTTAATGTATTGCTCAAATCAGTTTAAACCAGTTCAAAGTGCTGTGCATAGGTTAGTAAGGCCAGGGATGCATGGCACGTGTTTACTAACATCTTCATATGGGTATCATTTCCTATTCCTTCAGATGCTGGGAACAGAATGATAACCCAATCCCCAAGTGGGTGATCAATGTACCCATAGGCTTCTCCATCATGGTGGGTATCTATCATTTATCCTTCTCTATTGCTGCTAATTTAATTCCCTTTACCACATGCAGGATCAAACCCTTGCTACATCCCAAGCATTAACTAAACAGAATGTGTCCAGGAGATAAGTAAATGCCACACAGAGAATATTCAGATCTGTCATGTTAGGTAGCTAACACATAATGGGGAGCTGATAGGATTGTAACGGCAAGAGCATGTTAAACGTAGTTGCTCTGCATGCGTGTGAATTTATGCTGTGCTTGGATATAGTTCAAGGTTGAACTAGCTTTATTGAACTGTCTGTCTAAACATTGCATTTTACAACAGGTGATTTATATGGAATGATGTACTGTTGTCTTATCTGACTGCATAACACAGCCCTTAATGTATACCAACGCTGGTTATAGCTGAGTTAATTGCCCTTAAATTGGTTGACTGCATTTCTTTTTAACTAAATATACAACATATGTCAATATATATTGACTGGGTTTCCAGGTGAACTTCATCCTGTTCATCAGTATTATAAGGATTCTGGTTCAGAAGCTGAGATGTCCTGATGTGGGTGGCAACGACCAGTCACAATACAGGTATGTGTTGTTGTGCTCAGTCAGTCACTGAACAGGGAGGCCTATGTGTTACTGCACTCAGGCAACAGACCATGAATACTCAATAATGGAGTGTCAACATTCCTGAATGGAGAAATTAAGTGCTCAAATGTTGCAGTATGCCTTTGTGTGTCACTCTGACATATGGTATTTTAGTTGACTTCTCAAGCCAAAGACATAGATATGCAGCATGAAGGTGTTCTATTGTGCAAACTGTACACTGTAGAGTGACAATATAGATTTGTGCTAAGCTATAGAGGTGGTCAGCACAGCACATATTTGCCTTCAGGGAGAAATATTCCCATTTCGTCAGCGAGGGGATTTAAGGGCTAAGAGGCGGCTGGTGATGCTAAGACTGGATGAGCTAGTGTCTACTGCTACAGGATAGTCTACCTTGGTTGGCACTTGGCAGTCAGGGCCCCTTCACGATTTAGAATGTATCTCAAATGACACCCTATTCCCTTCATAGTGCACAACTTTTAGTGCCCATAGGGCTCTGGTCAAAAGTAGTGCACTATTGGTTAAAAGGGTACGCAGCCTTTACTCTCACTTCACTGCAGCACAGACAACATAGAGCCCTCAAAAGGCTCGGACTGCATGTGCGGGTCTGGATGTGGGTACGCAGACCCACGAGCCACTGTGGCCCCTCGTGATTAGTTTAGATATTTTGTGGGCCCCACCCCCATCAAAATGGCCCATCCCTGCTCTATATGCTCCCTATAATTTAATGGGTAAACACCAACATTTCGCCACAACGTTTTGTGGACGTATTAACAACAATTATTATTAAATTATATGCTGAGTATACAAAACATGCTCTTTCCATGACATGGACTGACCAGGTGAATCCAGGTGAAAGCTATGATCCCTTATTGATGTCACTTGTTAAATCCACTTAAATCAGTGTAGATGAAGGGGAGGAGACAGGTTAAAGAAGGATTTTTAAGCCTTGAGACAATTTAGACGAGGATTGTGTATGTGTGCCATTCAGAGGGTGAATGGGTAAGACAAAATATTGAAGTGCCTTTGAACAGTGTATAGTAGGTGCTAGGTGCACCGGTTTGTGCCAAGAACTGCAACGCTGCTGGGTTTTCACGCTCAACAGTTTCCCATGTGTATCAAGAATGGTCCACCACCCAAAGGACATCCAGCCAACTTGGGAAGTATTGGATTCAACATTGGCCAGCATCCCTTTGGAATGCTTTCGATACCTTGTAGAGTCCATGACCCAACTAATTGAGGCTGTTCTGAGGGCAAAAGGGGGGTAGGGGGGTAGGGGGGGTGCAGCTCAATATTAGGAAGGTGTTCCTAATGTTTGCTATACTTAGTGTATATGATTGTATAACAGTGTAGTCTCTAGGTCCCCTCCATAGAGTGTCTCTGTAATATTGTGTGTGTGGTTTCAGGAGGTTGGCCAAATCTACTCTCCTGCTGATCCCTCTGTTTGGCATCCATTACGTTGTCTTTGTGTCTCTCAATGAATCCATGGAAAATTACAAAATCTTCTTTGACCTCGCTATCGGATCCTTTCAGGTAAAACTGATCCCTTTTGGATATTTTAATCTATCACGATATATTCTGGCTATTTTTGGTGCAGTTTTCTCATTTTGGTGACTTTCTGTTGACAGGGCCTGGTGGTTGCCATCCTGTACTGTTTCTTAAACAGTGAGGTAAGCTCTCGCCTTGATTGCTCTTAATTGCATTTTATTCTGGAATTAATAGGTTGTCTTGGGCACTGATGGCTCAGTTAAAAAGATGTACAACAGTGTAAATGATTAGTGTTGACAGTGTTGAACCAGTGTTGACAGTGTCTTCCTTGGCACAAATTAGGATAGATGAGAAGCAACGTGCAGGCTTTTATAAAAGCTGTTGTTTACATCATTGTAATTGACCTCAAACTCAACCTCGACAAGACGGAACTACTTTATTGAAAAAAAATGTACTTGACAGTGATATGTGGTTGTCCCACCTAGCTATCTTAAGATGAATGCACTAACTGTAAGTCGCTCTAGATAAGAGCGTTGGCTAAATTACTATAATGTAAAAGTATATAATGTTTAAAGGTATTTTGTTAGCAGTTAATACAAATGTACATTTTAATTCTCGTTGTCTGCTTTATTTTCATTGTAGTAAAATGATGAGTACAGCATTTTATTTAAAGATTATATAAGCAATGTAGTGACAGATGTGGGCTAGTTTTCCATCTGTGCTAAAATATTTACCTTGCTACTTCAGGTTCAAGGGGAACTCAAGAGAAAATGGCGGAGTATATGCCTCAACTGCCATATGGCCAGAAACTACACCCAGCACAACACCTACGCCTCCAGAAACGGCTCAGAGAACATGGCTCAGTTCCAACGTAATTCTCGTGCTCAGTCCTTCCTGCAGACAGAGACCACTGTACTGTGAGGGCTGCGGGTAAAAAGGGATCTGTCTCCATTAAAACGCTATGGAACTCTGGTTATGGTTGTACCACGGTATTGGCAGAACAATTGCCACAATGGCACTCTAGGATCTTCTAATGAGTTTGTCAAAAAAAACGTGTACCCCGATACAGGGTTTGAAAAAAAAAAACGTTTTTGTGCCCGCAATTTATGGCAGATGGCGTAACAGGCTATTTTTGAACAGAAATGAATAAATTGGGCTATACTGCAGTAATGTCAATATTTGTAATAATTGGTTAGTTTAAGTAAACATTTCATTACTGGATGCCAGGGAGAAGTGCTCTGCATGGCTCTTATACATCTTTATCTCTCTCCTTCTCTCTCCCTCTTCCTGTAGTAAAACGGATTTCACACTGTGGTTAACGACCAGAGACTATATGCTGCGCGTACGGTCCCACGGCCACTAGGGGGTTCCCAACCCAAAAACAAAAAAAATGTAGGAACTCAGTCGGGGTCTCAACTTACTGTTGAGAGTTACAAAGTAGAATACACAAGGTGCAATTTAGAAATATGGTAGTGCATTGCAGTTTGCCACTTGTCATGTCAGTCACTGACAGTCACTCAATTAGCCCAGCTATGTCAGCTACAATGTTTTAGATTGCTGGGTAAGGTAGTCTAGCCAGCTATCTAAACCCTGTAGTAATCATCACCAAATTACAGAGCGGGCACGGAGTGTGCCGAGGGCCCCAAAAATGTTCTCTTCACCTCATAGTGAAAATGTCGCAGTTTTTAAATTAATTTCTTGCAATTCTACTCATTTTGCCATGGGGCGGAGAGAATTCTTCAGTTTCAAAGGTAATATCTTTCAATTCTACACATTTTGCCATAGGGTGGACAGAAATGTTTTTAATAGGATATCTGAGTGAGAGTGACTAACAAAATCAATGGGGCCCCTCCGGTCGGTAATTCGACCATGATTACTACAAGTTTACATAGCTGGCTAGAATAGTTTACCAATCTAAAAAACTTTAGCTGACATGGGCTAATTGAGTGACTGTAAGAGACTGACATAAGAGACAAACTGCTGATGCACAACCACATTTTCGAAATTGCACCTTGTGTATTCTACTATTCTAACTCTCAACAGTAGGTTGAGAACCCGACTGAGTTCCTATTTAAATTTGTATATATATATACAGTGGGGGAAAAAAGTATTTAGTCAGCCACCAATTGTGCAAGTTCTCCCACTTAAAAAGATGAGAGATGCCTGTAATTTTCATCATAGGTACACGTCAACTATGATAGACAAATTGAGGGAAAAAAATCCAGAAAATCACATCGTAGGATTTTTAATGAATTTATTTGCAAATTATGGTGGAAAATAAGTATTTGGTCACCTACAAACAAGCAAGATTTCTGGCTCTCACAGACCTGTAACTTCAATCAATCAATCAATTTTATTTTATATAGCCCTTCTTACATCAGCTAATATCTCGAAGTGCTGTACAGAAACCCAGCCTAAAACCCCAAACAGCTAGTAATGCAGGTGTAGAAGCACGGTGGCTAGGAAAAACTCCCTAGAAAGGCAAAACCTAGGAAGAAACCTAGAGAGGAACCAGGCTATGAGGGGTGGCCAGTCCTCTTCTGGCTGTGCCGGGTGGAGATTATAACAGAACCATGCCAAGATGTTCAAAAATGTTCATAAGTGACAAGCATGGTCAAATAATAATCAGGAATAAATCTCAGTTGGCTTTTCATAGCCGATCATTAGAGTTTAAAACAGCAGGTCTGGGACAGGTAGGGGTTCCATAACCGCAGGCAGGAAGAACAAACTTCTTCTTTAAGAGGCTCCTCTGTCCTCCACTCGTTACCTGTATTAATGGCACCTGTTTGAACTTGTTATCAGTATAAAAGACACCTGTCCACAACCTCAAACAGTCACACTCCAAACTCCACTATGGCCAAGACCAAAGAGCTGTCAAAGGACACCAGAAACAAAATTGTAGACCTGCACCAGGCTGGGAAGACTGAATCTGCAATAGGTAAGCAGCTTGGTTTGAAGAAATCAACTGTGGGAGCAATTATTAGGAAATGGAAGACATACAAGACCACTGATAATCTCCCTCGATCTGGGGCTCCACGCAAGATCTCACCCCTTGGGGTCAAAATGATCACAAGAACGGTGAGCAAAAATCCCAGAACCACACGGGGGGACCTAGTGAATGACCTGCAGAGAGCTGGGACCAAAGTAACAAAGCCTACCATCAGTAACACACTACGCCGCCAGGGACTCAAATCCTGCAGTGCAAGACGTGTCCCCCTGCTTAAGCCAGTACATGTCCAGGCCCGTCTGAAGTGCATTTGGATGATCCAGAAGAGGATTGGGAGAATGTCATATGGTCAGATGAAACCAAAATATAACTTTTTGGTAAAAACTCAACTCGTCATGTTTGGAGGACAAAGAATGCTGAGTTGCATCCAAAGAACACCATACCTACTGTGAAGCATGGGGGTGGAAACATCATGCTTTGGGGCTGTTTTTCTGCAAAGGGACCAGGACGACTGATCCGTGTAAAGGAAAGAATGAATGGGGCCATGTATCGTGAGATTTTGAGTGAAAACCTCCTTCCATCAGCAAGGGCATTGAAGATGAAATGTGGCTGAGTCTTTCAGCATGACAATGATCCCAAACACACCGCCCGGGCAACGAAGGAGTGGCTTCGTAAGAAGCATTTCAAGGTCCTGGAGTGGCCTAGCCAGTCTCCAGATCTCAACCCCATAGAAAATCTTTGGAGGGAGTTGAAAGTCTGTGTTGCCCAGCGACAGCCTCAAAACATCACTGCTCTAGAGGAGATCTGCATGGAGGAATGGGCCAAAATACCAGAAACAGTGTGTGAAAACCTTGTGAAGATTTACAGAAAACGTTTGACCTGTGTCATTGCCAACAAAGGGTATATAACAAAGTATTGAGAAACTTTTGTTATTGACCAAATACTTATTTTCCACCATCATTTGCAAATAAATTCATTAAAAATGCTACAATGTGATTTTCTGGATTATTTTTTCTCATTTTGCCTGTCATAGTTGACGTGTACCTATGATGAAAATTACAGGCCTCTCTCATCTTTTTAAGTGGGAGAACTTGCACAATTGGTGGCTGACTAAATACTTTTTTTCCCCACTGTATATATATATATATATATATACAGTACCAGTCAAAAGTTTGGACACACCTACTCATTCAAGGGTTAGTCTTTATTTTTACTATTTTCTACTTTGTAGAATAATAGTGAAGACATCAAAACTATGAAATAACACATATGGAATCATGTAGTAACCAAAAAAGTGTTAAACAAATCAAAATATATTTTAAATTTGAGATTCTTCAAAGTAGCCACCCTTTGCCTTGATGACAGCTTTGCACACTCCGACTCATCCCAAACCATCTGAATTGGGTTGAGGTCGGGGGATTGTGGAGGCCAGGTCATCTGATGCAGCACTCCATCACTCTCCTTCTTGGTAAAATAGCCTTTACACAGCCTGGAGGTGTGTTGGGTCATTGTCCTGTTGAAAAACAAATGATAGTCCCATTAAGCACAAACCAGATGGGATGGCATATCGCTGCAGAATGCTGTGGTAGCCATGCTGGTTAAGTGTGCCTTGAATTCTAAACAAATTACAGACAGTGTCACCAGCAAAGCACCCCCACACCAGTCCTCATGAGAGCCAGTTTCATCATAGCGCTTGATGGTTTTTGCGACTGCACTTGAAGAAACTTTCAAAGTTCTTGACATTTTCCGGATTGTCTGATCTTCATGTCTTAAAGTAATGATGGACTGTCATTTCTCTTTGCTTATTTGAGCTGCTCTTGCCATAATATGGACTTGGTCTTTTACGAAATAGGGCTATCTTCTGTATACCCCCCTTACCTTGTCACAACACAACTGATTGTCTCAAACGCATTAAGAAGGAAAGACATTCCACAAATGAACTTTTAAGAAGGCACACATGTTAATTGAAATGCATTCCAGGTGACTACCTCATGAAACTGGTTGAGAGAATGCCAAGTGTGCAAAGCTGTCATCAAGGCAAAGGGTGGCTATTTGAAGAATCTGAAATATAAAATATATTTTGATTTGTTTAAAACTTTTTTGGTTACTACATGATTCCATGTGTGTTATTTCATAGTTTTGATGTCTTCAATATTATTCTACAATGTAAAAAATAGTAAAAATAAAGAAAAACAATTGACTGAATAGGTGTCAACTTTTATTCGAGCTGACTGTGGTTCAAGTAAATCCAATGTATTTTTGTCAAAACATGATTACAAGGAAGCTAGGATTGTCAGGTCAAGGATGTATATTAGTTATACTACATGAGTACATTTTACATGTTGCTTTGGATTGCATTCAAAAGTATTATAAGATGAGATTGTTGACAGAAAACACATATTTTATGCACCAGTTAATTGTTGTCTAAGACCAGTAAGAGTACGGCTTAGAGGAGGTGAATTCTAAACGACCATTGTGTACATAAGGATCTTGACCAACTGCAAAGTACTGGTATGTCATGTTTGCTAAGATATTACTCAGCATTATTTTCTGAAAAGACCATGAATGTTATACCACATAATTGATGAACAATCTCTTAAGTGTTGCATCATGTGAATGTAATTTTCCTCTTATCTTTTACAGTATGCTATGATTTTTTGTTTGTGTTCATTCGTCAAGGCAATCAACCAAAGCCTTCTCTGATGTAAGTTATACAACTATGTTGTCCATGTAAATGTTAACTCAAGGTATGAGTTCTGTGGTAGAGAAAGTACATGGTCTAGTCTGGGCTGCTATACACACATCCATCCGGCATACCAAACTAACCCTGACCCAGACCGTGATTTCAGGTGCTTGGTGTAGATATGAAAGAAAGACAGGAAATAAATGCTGATTAGCTTGGCTTTTTCCTCACAAAAGTGTTTTCACTGAGAAGGTGACAATGTTTAGACTTGAGGTCACACTAGAACAAGACCTCGGCTCCAACATTGTATTATTTTGTATTTAGTAAAAAATTATTCCCAAAGGTTTTATCTACTGTAAGATTATTCCCTGATCACCTAAGAGATTCCATATTTCAGACGACCTCATGTATTTGCCATGTAAAATACTGCCAGGATTGTGTGTTTTTTTTTGGCATGTTTGTCATTGATGTAGTCAATCAAAATGTTAACAGTGCCTAATGCTTGCTATTTAATCTTAATTATTTATTCCACATCCTGTTGCCATGTCTGCTTCCCAAATGGCACACTATCCCCTACGTAGTGCAATAGTTTGGACCAGCTCTGTTCAAAAGTATTGCACAATATAGGAATAGGGTGCCATTTCGGGCACATCCTATGTGTATATCAAATGCCATAGCTACCATATAATGTTGCTTTCGTGAACATTAGTGACGTATCCTTGTATTGATTAGCCTGAATGTCAGTCTGTTTGTGTTTTCATGCCAACTCCTTGTCACTCATTGTCATGCCAAGTGTCATCCACATTGTCTTGGCTTAACATGGACAGCCATGGAGTTGGCAAGAGCACAAACAAATTCGGGACCAGGCTATGTCCTTATGAGAACAAAATGTTAAAATAATCTTTCTATTAGCTACATTCTCACCGCTATACCCTCCCACCACGGGGAACATTTTATAAGGTTGCATAACAAACAGTTTTATATATTAGCAACATGCTTTTGAATGATACTTTGTTTAATGTCTGGGTATGTATGTATGTCATGAGATCATGATGAATAAACATGACTTTCAATACATCACCTATTTATGACTCATCTCATCATTGATGAGGCTTGCCCATAAACTCATTTTGAAGGGCACCACCATGGTTGTTTCCAATGCTAATACCAACGACTATTAATAGGTAGATAGAAGAATCCCTAAATGTCTTGTTGCATAATAAACACAAATGGAGAAAAAAAGTCCAAGAGCAAAGATAATACTATCAATGAGATCCCACTACAAGTATGTTTGTTGTTACAGCCTATGTTTTGTTGTTACTGCTGTACAATAGCAATGTTCTCTGATTAAACCTTGGCCTTTTTGCTGGTTCATTGACTCTGTTAAGAGCTCTGGGTTACTTTCCAGATATGTGTCCCAAATCACCCTATTCCCTACATAGTGCACTACTTTTGGGAGCTGAACGTGTTGCTGACTCGGAGACGGGGAGCTGTGGTGATCTGAGCTGACATAGCTGCTCCAAGGCGGAGGCAGCAGCACTAATTGGAAGAGAAGATGCTGTCCAAGAAAGAACCACTGATCAACACTGGATTCACTCTATTTCTCTATATATCCTGATTGTCATATACCCTTATTCTAGCATTTGGGATATGAGAGGATGGGATATGGGAATTGTGAATGAGTGGGTTTAATCATGTCTTCAAAAGGAGAATCTGTTCATTATGGCAAACTGTTTAGTCAAAATATCTGTATCAAAACTTTGATGAAGAATGAGAGGCCTCAGGCTAATGCCATTACTACGCATAGATTTGAGCCACAGATGGAGCTCTAAAAGTTATTTTGTTATACTTCTTTCTCAAAGCTGTTAAGAAACCTCCTTACAGCTTGAGTGAACCTTCCACACCTCCCACATTACTGGCTACACTAATGGATTGTATTGAGCAGCAGTGACCACACAAGGCTCCTCTGGAATGATTGCAAACAAATGCAAGGGAAAATATGAGGGAGGTGATAAATACCATCACTGAAGCTTATCTGCACTAGAGGTAAAATGTTACATGGATTACCACGAATATGCATGTTTTATTTCATCTTCTCAAACTACACTGAACAAACATATAAATGCAACATGTAAAGTGTTGGTTCCATGTTTCATGAGCTGAAATAAAAAATCCCAGAAATGTTCCATACACACAAAAAGCTTATTTCTCTCAATTTGTGCACACATTTGTTTACATCCCTGTTAGTGAGCATTTCTCCTTTGCCAAGATAATCCATCCACCTGACAGGTGTGGCATATCAAGAACCTGATTAAACAGCATGATCATTACACAGGTGCACCTTGTTCTGGGGACAATAAAAGGCCACTTTAATATGTGCAGTTTTGTCATACAACACAATGCCACAGATGTCTCAAATTTTGTGGGAGTGTGCAATTGGCATGCTGACTGCAGGAATGTTCACCAGAGCTGGTTCCAGATAATTTAATGTTTATTTTGCTACCATAAGCTGCCTCACATCCAACCGGCCTCACAACCGCAGACCACGTGTAACCACACCAGTCCAGGACCTCCACATCCGGCCAGGACCTCCAAACTCATTCTGATTGGCTAGATCTGGCTCCCCAGTGGGTGGGCCTCTGCCCTCCCAGGCCCACCCATGGCTGCAGCCCTGCCCAGTCATGTGAAATCCAATGAATGTATTTCAATTGACAGATTTTCTTATATAAACTGTAACTCAGTAAAGTTTTTGAAATTGTTGCATGTTGCGTTTATATTTTTATTCAGTATAAAAATCTAATCCACTGACACAATTTCCCCTTACTTAGACAGTTGATACTCAACTGCAAGACAAGTTTGCTTCACTAAGAAAGTGCTGTGCTGTGGTTTATATTTTGAAATATAATTTTGAAATATAAAATAAGATACATCATTTATGATACATCATTCATCCATTCTATTTTTTTTTTTAAGGAACTCAGTCCGGCTCCTGAAAGTTATAATAGTAGAATACACAAGGTGCAATTTCGAAATTGGGTATTGCATCATCAGTTCCTCTTGTCATGTCAGTCATTTCAGACCTTAGAGAGCTGTTTATTATAACTTGTCATGAGTGAAAAAGTTTGGGAACCTCTGATTTATGATTATGGATATTTTGCTGCATTTGGCAAATTAAACAACATCCCCTGTCCTGCCTCCCTGGAAGCTCTTCCCAAGAGCAAAACATCTCTATCACGTTCTGTGCATGTGTTTCTTTACTTCATTACTTACACACATTGTTGTGGTCACCCTCCCTTCACATATCTCACTGTCAATCGTGAATGATAATTCTTAAAGTTTTACTGGTAAAAGGTCCATGCAGCATCTGCATGTCAACCATTTGACCTCAATCAGTTTCATGGGAATATGCATTTAGATCTTCTTACATTTACATTTGACATTTTAGTCATTTAGCAGACACTCTTATCTAGAGCTACTTACAGGTAGTACAGTTGAGTTATGTACAGTGTTGTTTCGAAGTACAGTTTTGTTTTGAATTATGTACTGTGAGCGAATTTTAGAGCAGATGGTGTTAACAAACGGTAGCATATCTGTGTTTTTTTTCTTCAATCAAAGCACATTTTGCATACTGGCGCCCGCTGTTGAGTTTTGGCCACATAAGAGAAAAATGCGAATATTCGCACAATCATCCTAAAATCTCATTATAAATTAGTTGTTTTGGGTCTTATAGTGATCTTGCAGACATTGATTCAGCTTTGACCTAACTTTATTACACAAGCACCATCATTTAAATTCACCAGAGAAGCCTGTTCTCTGGGCAGCCAAACGAGTAGAGCGTTAGCCTAAATAGAGAATCCCGCACAAGCACAGAAGCTTCAGATTATTTGCTATCGGGAATAGACGGGTTGTTTGTTTAGCAACAAAACCAACATGTGCACAACTATGGGGCAAAACATAAGGGGGATGGCTTAGATTGTTGACAACATGTCAACTATATTTCGTCTCAATGTCTAATGAAAACATAAATCATTGTTACAGTTGTTGGTTAAATAGCTTGCGAATTTGAGCCATATTAGCATTGACATAAAATCAGTCAAAACACCTCAAAATAAGACATGGTATTGAGAACAAGATAAAACTAGCTGAAATGAGCCACCTATGATTCCCCACATGGCAGCTTCTTGTCATTGTTGCTAGCTATCTGACCATTCAGAATCAGAACAAAGCATGGCATCCGGCCCCATCGATGTGCGCGCATAATTTTCGTGCCATTGTCAGCCAACCCGTCTATAGGCTTCACAGGAGGTTGGTTGCAACTTAATTGGGTAGGACAGGCTCGTGGTAATGGCTGGAGCGGAATTGGTGGAATGGTATCAAACACATGGTTTCAATGTGTTTGATGCCATTCCAGTTGCGCTATTCCAGACATTATTATGAGCCGTCCTCCCTTCAGCAGCCTCCACTGATAGGCTTCCAGAATAGGCTTCCAGAGAATTCATAACCGTAGCCACCAGGCTAAGGCTGCGGTTCTGAAGGTTTTTGGCCTGTTCCACCCCTGTCCCGCCCCTGTCCCAGCCCCCTGGAATCCTCTTCCCCAGAGCAAAACATCTTTATCACATTCTGCCATGTGTTTCTTTACCTCTACTTTACACACATATTTTTGTGGGCACCCTCCCTTCACATATCTCACTGTCAATCGTGAATGATAATTCTTCAAGTTTTACCAGTGAAACATCCATGCAAAGTGAAGTAGAGAATCCAGCATATGGCAGAAGCTTTGGATTTTTAACTACAGGGGAGAGGCTTCCAGATAATTCTGAACTGCAGCCACTCCAAAACTATTATTAGTCAGGACATGAATGAACAGATGAATGCCACTGCAGAAGGCCATCTGTAGAATTCACCTGGACCTTTCTTGGTAATTGATTCCTCACAATTCGCCTGCTGGACTCAGTACTCAGTCCCAATATGCTCCAGGGGTCAGTTCATTTCCTGCAAAAACACCAGAACCATTTCACCTTAGTTAGCATTTAGAGCATCTTTTAAACATCGCAACCAGCATTTCCCAAACGGATGCAGAGAGAGAAAAAATAGAAATATTAGAAAAATGTTAAAATAATAACACAAGGAATAAATGTACAATGAGTAATGATAACTTTTACATTTTAGTCATTTAGCAGACACTCTTATCCAGAGTGACTTACAGTTAGTGAGTGCATACATTTTCATACTGGTCCCCCATGTGAATCAAACCCACAACCCTGGCGTTGCAAGCACCATGCTCTACCAACTGAGCTACACGGGACTCGATAACTTGACTGTATACACGGGGTACCAGTACCGAGTCGATGTGCAGGGGTATGAGGTAATTGAGGTAGATATGTACAGTGCCTTGCAAATGTATTCATCCCCCTTGACGTTTTTCCTATTTTGTTGCATTGCAACCTGTATTTTAAATTGATTTTTATTTGGATTTAATGTAATGGATATACACATAATAGTCCAAATTGGTGATGTGAAATGAAAAAAATTACTTGTTAAAAAAATTAATTATAAATAACGGAAAAGTGGTGCTTACATATGTATTCACCCCCATTGCTATGAAGCCCCTAAATAAGATCTGGTGCAACCAATTACCTTCAGAAGTCACATAATTAGTTAAATAAAGTCCACCTGTGCGCAATCTAAGTGTCACATGATCTGTCACATGATCTCAGTATATATACACCTGTTCTGAAAGGCCCCAGAGTCTGCAACACCACTAAGCAAGGGGCACCACCAAGCAAGCGGCACCATGAAGACCAAGGAGCTCTCCAAACAGGTCAGGGACAAAGTTGTGGAGAAGTACAGAAAATATCAAAAACTTTGAACATCCCACGGAGCACCATTAAATCCATTATTAAAAAATGGAAAGAATATGGCACCACAACAAACCTGCCAAGAGAGGGCCACCCACCAAAACTCACGGACCAGGCAAGGAGGGCATTAATCAGAGAGGCAACAAAGAGACCAAAGACAACCCTGAAGGAGCTGCAAAGCTCCACAGCGGAGATTGGAATATCTGTCCATAGGACCACTTTAAGCCGTACACTCCACAGAGCTGGGCTTAACGGAAGAGAGGCCACAAAAAAGCCACAAAAAAAATAAGCAAACACGTTTGGTGTTCGCCAAAAGCCATGTGGGAGACTCCCCAAACATATGGAAGAAGGTACTCTGGTCAGATGAGACTAAAATTGAGCTTTTTGTCCATCAAGGAAAACGCTATGTCTGGCGCAAACCCAACACCTCTCATCACCCCGAGAACAACATCCCCACAGTGAAGCATGGTGGTGGCAGCATCATGCTGTGGGGATGTTTTTCATCGGCAGGGACTGGGAAACTGGTCAGAATTGAAGGAATGATGGATGCCGCACTATACAGGGAAATTATTGAGGGAAACCTGTTTCAGTCTTTCTGTGCCGCGTACTGAGTATACGAAGAGGCAGGACGCAGATGCAGGAATTAACAAGGTCAAGGTCTACTTAACAATGAGCAAGAGAAATAACAGAGATAGAGTACACGACACAAAGCTAAACAATCACACACAACATCATCCAGAACAGTCCAGGGCTAAATAGGGGTGGTGATGAGATGATGAGGTGCAGGTGCGCTGGAGGTGATTAGGGTGCGTTGGGTTTCCATTCCGGTGTAGCCGAAGTGATGCGCTCAGACCGGTGGCTCAGTAGACCAGCGAATCAGAGCGCCGGAGGGGAGCAAAGGGAGGAGACGTGACACTTCCAGAGATTTGAGACTGGGACGGAGGTTCACCTTCCAGCAGGACAATGACCCTAAGCATACTGCTAAAGCAACACTCGAGTGGTTTAAGGGGAAACATTTAAATGTCTTGGAATGGCCTAGTCAAAACTCAGACCTCAATCCAATTGAGAATCTGTGGTATGACTTAAAGATTGCTGTACACCAGCAGAACCCATCCAACTTGAAGGAGCTGGAGCAGTTTTGCCTTGAAGAATGGGCAAAAAAACAGGTGGCTAGATGTGCCAAGCTTATAGAGACATACCCCAAGAGACTTGCAGCTGTAATTGCTGCAAAAGGTGGCTCTACAAAGTATTGACTTTGGGGGGGGGGGGAATAGTTATGCACGCTCAAGTTTTCAGTTTCTTTGTCTTATTTCTTGTTTGTTTCACAAAAAAAAAATTTTGCATCTTCAAAGTGGTAGGCATGTTGTGTAAATCAAATTATACAAATCCCCCAAAAATCAGGTTGTAAGGCAACAAAATAGGAAAAATGCCAAGGGGGGTGAATACTTTCGCAAGCCACTATACATACTGTGTAGGTAGGGATAAAGTGACTAGGCAATGGGATAGATAATAAACAGTAACAGCATCGTATGTGATGGGTATGCTTGTAATCATTAAGGACTGGGGAATATTTCAGGATAAAAAATAAACGAAATGCACAGGCAAAATCCTAGAGGAAAACCTGGTTCAATCTGCTTTTCACCAGACACAGGGAGATGAATTCACTTTTCAGGAGGACAACAACCTAAAACACAAGACCAAATCTACACTGGAGTTGTCAGAGCTTGAAGAATTTTGAAAAGAATAATGGGCAAATATTGTACAATCCAGGTGTGCAAATCCTTTAGAGACTCACCCAGAAAGACTCACAGCTGTAATCGCTGCCAAAGGTGATTCTGTATTGACTCATCGATGTGAATACTTATGTAAATTAGATATTCCTGTATTTCATTTGCACAAAACAAATTTGAATACTTTCTGAAGGGACTGCATATCATTGCAACCAGTAAACATCAGGGAACAGCCATATAACTCTTTAGAATGTTTACATGTAAACTATTGGAACTAGCCATGAAAACACTGACATAAAAAAAGTAATTTGGCACACATTTTCACCCCTTTTCCACTACAATTTTAAAAGATAAATGGCATATTTGGTTTCCCAGACCCCCTTAAACATTTTAAGCCTTCATTGGGTTGTACAGTGAGTGTACCAAACATTAGGAACACCCCCTTTTGCCCTCAGAAGAGCCTCTATTCGTCGAGGCATGGACTCTATAAGGTGTCGAAAGTGTTCCACCGGGATGCAGGCCCATGTTGACTCCAATGCTTCCCACAGTTGCGTCAAGTTGGCTGGATGTCCTTTGGGTGGTGGACCATTCTTGATACACACGGCAAACTGTTCAGCGTGAAAAGCCCAGCAGCGTTACAGTTCTTGACACACTCAAACTGGTGCGCCTGGCACCTACTACCATACCCTGTTCAAAGCACTTAAATATTTTGTCTTGCCCATTCACCCTGTGAATGGCACACATACTGTACACAATCCATGTCTCAATATTCTCAAGACTTAAAAATCATTCTTTAACCTGTCTCCTCCCCTTGATCTACACTGATTGAAGTGGATTTAACAAGTGCATCAATAAGGGATCATAGCTTTCACCTGGATTCAACTGTTCAGTCTGTCATGGAAAGAACATTCTTAATGTTTTGTACACTCAGTGTATGTAGCAATTATTTATGTCCAATATGGCCCCATACAGCTGGTTACAACTTACAGTAGTGAGTTCATCAATTTGTATAATTTTCCATACTGGTCCCCCATGGGAATCCAACCCACAACCCTGGCGTTGCAAGTGCCATGTTCTACCAACTGAGCCACATGGGACCCCATATTGGAAATGACCATCAGGGTCGTAATAGAAAAAAACTGCGATGGCACTATAGCCAAAAATACTTGTATAAATAAGTCCACCATTTTTTTGCATAGCCACTGGACAATGGTCAAAATGACCTCAATATGACCCCCATGAAGGTCTTAAGATCACTTTATGATAATAATAATTATCTACATTATCTGTGGGGTTGATTTAGTGGGTAGATTACATAATTATTTTACCCCATTTTCTTCCAACAGGAAATCCAAATGGCAGCCATTTTATTTAAATGGCCGCCCTGATTGACTGACAGCTTTCCCAAACATCTTAAAATGTTCCTTACGGTATCTAGTATTACTGTACCAAGTTTGATAATTTTATCATAAACTGCACGATCTTGGTTTTTATACGCTGGACTTTATGTATTATGTCAAAAAATTGGAATTAGGCTTAACTCATGGGCCAGGCTATGAGCAATGAGCAAGATAGTTGTCATTTGGATCAGAAATCCTGAAGCAGTAACTAGAAGAAATTCAAAAAATGACCTCCACCCAAACCACTCAGTGGGAGCCTCTGCTACACAAGAGTGGCTCATTGCCCTGATGGGCAGATTTATATCATGTTTATTTATAGCAACAGAATCCTCCTGATTAGATCATAGAGAAGGGATGTGTTAACAAGTTTATGGGTTCAGTCAAAGAGCAGATTAGAATGTCTGAGTCCCAAATGGCACCCTATTCCATACATAGTGCACTACAGGGAACTTTGTAGCGAATAGGGTGCCATTTGTGACGACGGCAATCTCTTTCCACATGAGGGAAGGAAGCTAGCTTATGATCTGTGCTGTTGGTTGTTTTTTCAGGATGATGTTGCAAAAACACACAGTAAATTAATTGAACATATTAACCCAGCTAATCACAGAGCTATTAAAGAGCTATCCCCTGTGTTTCCTTTTTATGTATGAGGTAAACAAGCAAAAATTGTGGTGAGTGATTTTGAAGGAGTCAGGCGCAGAAGGGTAAATCACAGAATAAATGGTTTATTCCGTAACACAGCGGTACGCAGCAATGTGTAAAACACTCCAGTGCGGAAAGTACGGTGCACTGGAAAACAAGAAGGCACACGGGTGAATATCCAGGCGATACAAAATGCAAAAGAGCTCCACCGAGCTATATTAACTTCCACAATAAACAAGACAAAACAAATGGAATGATGAGATGAGGAGCGGCAGTGGCTAGAAGGCCGGTGACGTCAAACGCCGAAGCCTGCCCGAACAAGGAGAGGAGGCAGCGCGCCTCGAGACAGCAGGAGGACGCAGAGCAGGGCGAGTCGTATGGCGACGGATATCCCTCACCGGTGACCCAGCACCGCTCCTCCGGACTGTACCCCTCCCACTCCACAAGGTACTGAAGGCCCCCCACCCGACGCCTCGAATCCAGGATGGAACGGACGGAGTACACCGGGGCCACCTCGATGTCCAGAGGAGGTGGAGGGACCTCCCGCACCTCAGACTCCTGGAGTGGACCAGCCACCACCGGCCTGAGGAGAGACACACGGAATGAGGGGTTAATACGATAATCTGGAGGGAGTAGTAACCTATAGGTAACCTTGTTTTTTCTCCTCAGGACTTTGAACGGCCCCACAAACCGCGGACTCAGCTTCCGGCAGGGCAGGCAGAGGGGCAGATTCCGGGTCGAGAGCCAGACCTGATCACCCGGTACAAAGACCGGGGCCTCACTGCGGTGGGGATCAGCGTTGTCCTTCTGGCGACGCACGGCGCGTTGGAGGTGGACGTGAGCAGCGTTCCACGTCTCCTCCGCGTGCCGAAACCAGTCATCCACCGCAGGAGCTTCGGTCTGGCTCTGATGCCACGGTGCCAGAACCTGCAGATAACCTAAAACACATTGAAATGGCGATAGGTTAGTGGAGGAGTGGCGGAGAGGGTTCTGGGCATATTCGGCCCATGGCAAAAACACAGACAACTCCCCCGGCCGTTCCTGGCAGTAGGACCGCAGGAACCTACCCACATGCTGGTTCACCCGTTCCACCTGCCCATTAGACTCTGGGTGAAACCAGAGGTCAGGCTGACCGAGACCCCCAGACGTTCCATGAATGCCTTCCAGACCCTGGAGGTAAACTGGGGACCCCGGTCACACACTATGTCCTCTGGCACCCCGTAGTGCCGGAAGACGTGAGTAAACAGGGCCTCCGCAGTCTGCAGGGCCGTGGGGAGACCGGGCAGAGGGAGAAGTCGGCAGGCTTTAGAAAAGCGGTCCACAATGACCAGGATGGTGGTGTTACCCTGAGAGAGGTGAAGATCAGTGAGAAAGTCAATACTCAAGTGGGACCATGGCCATTGTAGAACTGGTAAGGGATGTAACTTACCCACTGGGAGGTGCCTAGGTGCCTTACTTTTACAGATGCACAATTGAGAGCATCCTGTCGGGCTGTATCACTGCCTGGTACGGCACTGCCCACAACCGCAGGGCTCTCCAGAGGGTGGTGCGGTCTGCCGAACACATTACCGGGGGCAAACTATCCGCGCTCCAAGACACATACAGCACCCGATGTCACAGGAAGGCCAAAAAGATCATCAAGGACATCAACCACCCGAGCCACTGCCTGTTCACCACGCTATCATCCAGAAGGCGAGGTCAGTACAGGTGCATCAAAGCTGGGACCAAGAGAATGAAGAACAGCTTCTATCTCAAGGCCATCAGACTGTTAAATAGCCATCACTAGCACATTAGAGGCTGCTGCTGCCTATTGAAATCACTGGCCACTTTAAGAAATGGAACACTAGTCAGTTTAATAATGTTTACATATCTTGCACTACTCATCTCATATGTATATACTGCATTCTATTCTATAATATTCTTCTGTATCTTAGTCCAATGCCGCACTGTCTTTGCTTGTCCATATATGTATATTTTCTTAAATCCCATTCCTTACTTTTTTATGTGCATTGGGTATATGTTGTAAAATTGTTAGATATTACTGCACTGTCGGAGCTAGAAGCACAAGCATTTCGCTACACCCGCTATAACATCTGCTAAACACGTGTATGTGTAAAATTTGATTTGATTTGATTTGATTTGGGCGCACACCGAGTAGGAGGAGACATACACCCTCACGTCCTTAGCCAAGTTAGGCCACCAGTACATTCCGGTCAGGCAGCGCACTGTACGGCCGATACCTGGGTGAGCAAAGGAGGGGGACGTGTGTGCCCAATAGATCAGACGGTCATGGACAAGAGATGGCACGTACCGCAGCCCAGCTGGGCACTGAGGTGGGTACAAAACTCCCCGTAGTTGTCCAACATGTCTCCTCCTTCACTCCAGACCGCGTTGGCCCACTCCAGGGCTTTCCCCGAGAGGCAGGAGATGAGGGCGGACACCTTCTCCCGCTCGGATGGAGCCGGGCTGATGGTAGAGAAGTAGAGGTATAGCTGCAGGAGGAATCCTGTAGTAAGTGATTTTGAAGGAGTCAGGCGCAGGAGGGTAAATCACAGAATAAATGGTTTATTCCGTAACACAGCGATACGCAGCAATGCGTAAAACACTCCAGTGTGGAAATACCGCGCACTGGAAAACACAGGGCACACGGGTGAATATCCCGGCGATACAAAATACAAAAAGCTCCACCGAGCTATATTAACCTTCACAATAAACAAAACATCCCAAACAAGGAGAGGAGGCAGCTTCGGAAGAAGTCGTGACAAAAATAATTTGTAATTCAGAAATGTGTACGGAGAACAGTGAGGAATCTTTGATGTTTATGCCTTTGGATTTGACTGTTGTCTTGGTGATGAAATGTGCGCCTTACAGTACAAAGTTGACAACTCGAAATCTTATTGAACTATATTGACA
Source organism: Coregonus clupeaformis (assembly GCF_020615455.1). Lineage (NCBI taxonomy): Eukaryota > Metazoa > Chordata > Actinopteri > Salmoniformes > Salmonidae > Coregonus > Coregonus clupeaformis. The sequence continues at coordinate 28,139,918 of NC_059212.1, forward strand.
ATTTAGAAGTGTAATTGTGCATGACAAACTACACAATGTCTAATTTAGTTCTGGGTTCAATGGTTGAATTATTGAAAACACATTTCATATCTCTTAACACCATTCTGTGAATAAGACTCATATGGTCCTTTTCAGAGTCATATATTTAATATGGCTATGGTCCCTTTGGATGGTATATACTTACAGTACCAGTCAAAAGTTTGGACACACCTACTCATTCAGGGGTTTTTCTTTATTTTAACTATTTACATTGTAGAATAATAGTGAAGACATCAAAACTATGAAATAACACATATGGAATCATGTAGTAACCAAAAAAAGTGCTAAACAAATCAAAATATATTTTATATTTGAGATTTTTCAAAGTAGCCACCCTTTGCCTTGATGACAGCTTTGCACACTCTTGGCATTCTCTCAACCAGCAGTTGGAATGCTTTTCCAACAGTCTTGAAGGAGTTCCCACATATGCTGAGCACTTGTTGGCTGCTTTTCCTTCACTTTGCGGTTGTTACGGATACAGGTATCCTGTGTCTTTTTGTGTTTTTCCTCTCCTTCTGCCCTAATCACAGGTGTCCTGTATGTTCCTGATTGGTGGTCGTTGGGGGGTCTGCTGATTGCTAAGGTGGACCAATCAGTGAACATTCCTCTGCATTGCACCACCTGTTTCTGGTTTTTCAATCACACATCCCATGTGGTGTCCTGTGTTTTGTTTACTCGCTAAGTTGCTGGTTACTCTGTTTGGTAACTTTGTTAGACAATTTTTCCTATGTGAGTATGGATACTGTGGTGTCCTGTGTTTTGTGTACTCACTCATTTGCTGGTTTACTCTGTTTGGTAACTTTGTGTGTTTCTGGGAAAAGGGGAATTTAAGCAAGTTGCCCTTGGGCGTACATTACCCGTAGGAAGAAAACTGTCTAAAAACACTAGTTAGACCTGAGCAGACCACCCACTGTACTTTTGTATGATTAGCAGTAGCTTAGCGGTTCTTGAGGCAGGCAAGATCAGTTTAGGGGTGTTTTACACTATTGTTTCATTTCTTGGGTCCTGCTCAGCCCTTTTTCCCAAACCTTTACCGTGTGTTCAAAAATAAACATTTTATGTTTGACGGTAGTTTATTGTTGTCGTGTAATTTTTGTTCTCACTGTTCCATGTCACGCTTATAATTTGCATGAATTATGTTACGGGTCTCATGTCCATCCACCCTAGACGTTTAAAGCCACAGGGTTCGTAATATAATGTGGGGGCTCGTCCAATAATACATATTGTGGTTCCAGTGTGTTAGTACAAGGAATTGAAATGGGATTCGTGCCAGTGCCATTGCACTTTGTGAACGTACACTCTGAGTGTTCAGAGTTGGCGTACGTCCTAGGTTGCCAGTAAAAGGTGTGACATTTATAATGGGCAACGATATTGCCGGAGGAAAGGTGATACCCGTATTGGAGGTATTGGATAAAAGTGACCAGTCTCTCTCCGAGGAGCTGGCACAGGGTTATCCAGATGTGTTCCCCGCTTGTGCTGTCACACGTGCTCAAGCACGACTAGTGGGTGAAGTGATAGATTTGTCGGACACAATTCTATTCAGAGAGTGACCCAGAGGATAGTTCGGGTGCTACCTCTGGTAAGCTGGTGCAGTCTGACCAACAGTCCAGAGAAAGGAAGAAGGATGTGGAACTTGTTGCTGAGGCAATACAGTTACCAGTTACTCGTGAGCAGCTGATCGCTAACCAAAAGGTTGACATTAGCCTGGCTAAATGTTTTTCTAGTGTTGTCTCAGAGGAGGAGCTAAAGAAGAAAAACATGGCATACTTCATTGATGGTAATCTCCTCATGCGTAAATGGACATCCCATGTTGACGCTGGCGGAGATTGGAATGCTGTTTACCAAATAGTGATTCCTACAGCCTTTCGACAAAATGTTTTATCCCTCGCTCATGATCACCAGTGGTCCGGACATCTGGGAGTCACCAAGACTTATGATCGAGTTTTGCGACATTTCTTTTGGCCTGGTTTAAAACAAGATGTGGCTCAGTTCTGTCGGACTTGCCACACCTGTCAAGTAACTGGGAAACCGAACCAGGTTATTTCCCCGCGCCTCTTTGTCCCATACCGGCCATAGGTGAACCATTCGAACATGTGATGGTTGATTGTGTTGGACCATTACCAAAGACAAAATCTGGTAACCAGTTTATGTTGACGATTATGTGTGTGGCCACCAGGTACCCAGAGGCCATTCCTCTGCGAAGGATTACTGCTCCGGTGGTGAGTAAAGCATTGATCAAATTCTTCTCAACTTTTGGGTTACCTAAGGTGATACAAACTGATCAGGGTACACATTTCCTTTCTAAACTTTTCAAACAAGTGTTAAAATCCTTGTCAGTTACACACCGTGTGTCAAGCGCATATCACCCAGAGTCTCAGGGTGCGCTTGAAGGTTGGCATCAGACACTGAAGTCTATGCTCCGTAAATATTGCTTGGAATCTGAGAAGGATTGGGATGAGGGAGTTCCTCTAGTTTTGTTTGCTGTCCGTGAGACAGTACAGGAATCCTTAGGGTTCAGCCCAGCTGAACTGGTGTTTGGACATACCATGAGAGGACCTATGAAAGTCCTTAAGGATCAGCTTTTATCACAAGAGTTGTGTGTGAAAGAAAATGTGTTGGACTACGTTAGTCGCTTTCGTGAGCGCCTACATGGTGCCTGTGCTCTAGCAAAAGAAGCGCTGTCTTCCTCACAGAGACGGATGAAACGACACTATGACACACAGGCTGTTTCTCGTTCACTGCAGCCAGGTGACCAAGTTCTTGTATTGTTGCCTGTGCCAGGAGCGTCATTGTCAGCACGTTTCTCTGGTCCTTATGTCATTGAAAAGAAACTAAGTGAAACTGACTACGTGATACAGACTCCTGATAGAAAACGCCAATCTCGTGTGTGCCACGTTAACATGTTGAAGACATACCACACCAGACCCGTCACTCAGATAGACAGTCCAGAGAAACTGGCCGAGTCGGCTGTCTCTATTGCTGCTACGGCTGTAGTGGGAGGTCATGTTAATGATGTGGACGGAGATGGTTTGGAGTTGCGCAATACTCAGCAGCAGTGTGCTAGATTGCCCAATTCAGAGATGCTGCTGTCTCTCCCGTCAAGCCTGATTCATTTAACGGACAGACAGTCAGATGATATTGTGAGACTATTACACAGCTTTCCATGTCTTTTTAATGATGTTCCTACATGCACAAATGTGTTAGAACATGACATTAATGTTGGAAACGCTGCACCTATCAAGCAACATGCTTATCGTGTCAACGTCTCTAAAAGAAAGATAATGAGGGATGAGGTCGGTTATTTGCTGGAGAATAACCTGGCTATGCCAAGTTCAAGTCCTTGGAGTTCTCCGTGCATTCTGGTTCCTAAACCTGATGGGACATCCAGATTATGTACGGACTATCGGAAGGTCAATGCTGTCACAGTGCCCGACTCGTTCCCGTTACCCAGACTGGATGACTGTATTGATACTGTTGGTGCTGCTACTTATGTAACCAAACTAGATCTTCTAAAAGGTTACTGGCAGGTGCCGTTAACCTCACGTGTCTCCGACATCGCTGCCTTTGTGACCCCAGATCACTTCCTACAATATGCTGTCATGGCATTTGGGATGCGGAACGCACCAGCCACTTTCCAACGCCTGGTTAACACAGTATTGGCTGGAGTTCCTAATTGTAGTGCTTACCTTGATGATCTGGTAATTTATTCAACTGAGTGGTCTGATCATGTTAACACTCTAAGGGTAGTGTGTGAACGTCTAGCAGCCGCTTCTCTAACCCTGAACTTAGCAAAGTGCGAGTTTGGGAAGGCCACTGTTACTTATCTTGGTAAACAGGTCGGCCATGGTCAGGTGCGCCCTCTAGATGCCAAGGTCTCAGCTATAAATGCATTTCCCGCACCTACCACCAGAAGAGAGCTACGCCGCTTTTTAGGGATGGTTGGCTACTACCGTAGTTTCTGTAAACATTTCTCTGCGGTAGTTGCTCCATTAACGGCTTTGCTCAGTCCGGCGAGAAAATTTGTATGGTCTGAAGATTGTCGTACTGCTTTCAACACTGCTAAAGCACTCTTATGTAGTACTCCTGTTCTTGCTGCGCCAGATTTTGAACGACCGTTTAAACTGGAGGTAGATGCAAATGCCAGAGGTGCTGGTGCTGTTCTACTGCAGCAGGACCAGAGTGGAGTGGACCATCCTGTCTGTTATTTTTCACGGACATTTTACAAATGTCAGACAAACTATTCCACCATTGAACAAGAAGCTCTAGCTTTGTTGTTAGCTCTGCAGTACTTTGAAGTTTATGTTGGTTCCAGTGCATTACCAGTGATAGTGTATACTGACCATAACCCCTTAGTTTTTCTCCACCGGATGTACAACCAGAACCAACGCCTTATGCGTTGGGCACTTGTCGTGCAAAATTATAATTTGGAGATCTGCCACAAAAAGGGGTTGGATAATGTGTTGGCAGATGCTTTGTCTCGTGTTTAATGATCTAGGTTTTTTTGTTATCCCGTCAGGATGATCTTTGAATTTTGGGTGTTGTGATGGTACGTGTGTCGCAAACCATTGTGGTTTGCTCTTTTAAGGGTGGGAGTGTTACGGATACAGGTATCCTGTGTCTTTTTGTGTTTTTCCTCTCCTTCTGCCCTAATCACAGGTGTCCTGTATGTTCCTGATTGGTGGTCGTTGGGGGGTCTGCTGATTGCTAAGGTGGACCAATCAGTGAACATTCCTCTTCATTGCACCACCTGTTTCTGGTTTTTCAATCACACATCCCATTGTTTAAAAGCCGGTCAGTTGTGTTTGTTGTTAGAGACTATTTCCGTATGTGAGTATGGATACTGTGGTGTCCTGTGTTTTGTTTACTCACTAAGTTGCTGGTTACTCTGTTTGGTAACTTTGTTAGACTATTTTTCGTATGTGAGTATGGATACTGTGGTGTCCTGTGTTTTGTGTACTCACTCATTTGCTGGTTACTCTGTTTGGTAACTTTGTGTGTTTCTGGGAAAAGGGGAATTTAAGCAAGTTGCCCTTGGGCGTACATTACCCGTAGGAAGAAAACTGTCTAAAAACACTAGTTAGACCTGAGCGGACCACCCACTGTACTTTTGTATGATTAGCAGTAGCTTAGCGGTTCTTGAGGCAGGCAAGATCAGTTTAGGGGTGTTTTACACTATTGTTTCATTTCTTGGGTCCTGCTCAGCCCTTTTTCCCAAACCTTTACTGTGTGTTCAAAAATAAACATTTTATGTTTGACGGTAGTTTATGGTTGTCGTGTAATTTTTGTTCTCACTGTTCCATGTCACGCTTATAATTTGCATGAATTATGTTACGGGTCTCATGTCCATCCACCCTAGACGTTTAAAGCCACAGGGTTCGTAACAGCGGTCCAACTCATCCCAAACCATCTGAATTGGGTTGAGGTCGGGGGATTGTGGAGGCCAGGTCATCTGATGCAGCACTCCATCACTCTCCTTCTTGGTCAAATAGCCATTACACAGCCTGGAGGTGTGTTGGGTCATTGTCCTGTTGAAAAACAAATTATTGTCCTACTAAGCCCAAACCAGATGGGATGGCGTATCACTGCAGAATGCTGTGGTAGCCATGCTAGTTCAGTGTGCCTTGAATTCTAAATAAATCACAGACAGTGTCACCAGAAAAGCACCATCACACCTCCTCATCCATGCTTCACGGTGGGAACTACACATGAGGAGATCATTGATTCACCTACACTGCGTCTCACAAACACACAGCGGTTGGAACCAAAATCTCAAATTTGGACAGATTTTCACCAGTCTAATGTCCATTGCTCGTGTTTCTTGGCCCAAGCAAGTCTCTTCTGTCTCTTAACAGTTGATGTTGAGAAGTGTCTGTTACTTGAACTCTGTGAAGCATTTATTTGGGCTGCAATTTCTGAGGCTGGTAACTCTAATGAACTTATCCTCTGCAGCAGAGGTAACTCTGGGTCTTCCATTCCTGTGGTGGTCCTCATGAGAGACAGTTTCATCATAGCGCTTGATGGTTTTTGCGACTGCACTTGAAGAAACTTTCAAAGTTCTTGAAATGTTCCATATTGACTGACCTTCATGCCTTAAAGTAATGATGGACTGTCGTTTCTCTTTGATTATTTGAGCTGTTCTTGCCATAATATGGACTTGGTCTTTTACCAAATAGGGCTATCTTCTGTATACCACCCCTACCTTGTCACAACACAACTGATTGGCTTAAACGCATTAAGAAGGAAATACATTCCACAAAAATTAACTTTTAAGAAGGCACACCTGTTAATTGAAATGCATTCCAGGTGACTACCTGTCATCAAGGCAAGGGGTGGCTACTTTGAAGAATCTCAAATATAAAATATATTTTGATTTGTTTAAAATGTTTGGGTTACTACATGATTCCATATGTGTTATTTCATAGTTTTGTTGTCTTCACTATTATTCTACAATGTAAAAAATAATAATAATGAGTAGGTGTGTCCAAACTTTTGACTGGTACTGTATGTAAATGTACTGACATACAGTGCCTTGCAAAAGTATTCATCCCCCTTGGCGTTTTTCCTATTTTGTTGCATTACAACCTGTAATTTAAATGGATTTTTATTTGGATTTCATGTAATGGACATACACAAAATAGTCCAAATTGGTAAAGTGAATTGAAAAAATAACTTGTTTAAAACAATTCTACTAAATAAATAATGGAAAAGTGGTGCATGCATGTACAGTGAGGGAAAAAAGTATTTGATCCCCTGCTGATTTTGTACGTTTGCCCACTGACAAAGAAATGATCAATCTATAATTTTAATGGTAGGTTTATTTGAACCGTGAGAGACAGAATAACAACAAAAAAATCCAGAAAAATGCATGTCAAAAAAGTTATAAATTGATTTGCATTTTAATGAGGAAAATAAGTATTTGACCCCTCTGCAAAACATGACTTAGTACTTGGTGGCAAAACCCTTGTTGGCAATCACAGAGGTCAGACGTTTCTTGTAGTTGGCCACCAGGTTTGCACATATCTCAGGAGGGATTTTGTTCCACTCCCCTTTGTAGATCTTCTCCAAGTCATTAAGGTTTCAAGGCTGACGTTTGGCAACTCGAACCTTCAGCTCCCTCCACAGATTTTCTATGGGATTAAGGTTCTGGAGACTGGCTAGGCCACTCCAGGACCTTAATGTGCTTCTTCTTGAGCCACTCCTTTGTTGCCTTGGCCGTGTGTTTTGGGTCATTGTCATGCTGGAATACCCATCCACGACCCATTTTCAATGCCCTGGCTGAGGGAAGGAGGTTCTCACCCAAGATTTGACGGTACATGGCCCCGTCCATCGTCCCTTTGATGCAGTGAAGTTGTCCTGTCCCCTTAGCAGAAAAACACCCCCAAAGCATAATGTTTCCACCTCCATGTTTGACGGTGGGGATGGTGTTCTTGGGGTCATAGACAGCATTCCTCCTCCTCCAAACACGGCGAGTTGAGTTGATGCCAAAGAGCTCGATTTTGGTCTCATCTGACCACACCACTTTCACCCAGTTCTCCTCTGAATCATTCAGATGTTCATTGGCAAACTTCAGACGGGCCCGTATATGTGCTTTCTTGAGCAGGGGGACCTTGCGGGCGCTGCAGGATTTCAGTCCTTCACGGCGTAGTGTGTTACCAATTGTTTTCTTGGTGACTATTGTCCCAGCTGCCTTGAGATCATTGACAAGATCCTCCCGCGTAGTTCTGGGCTGATTCCTCACCGTTCTCATGATCATTGCAACTCCACGAGGTGAGATCTTGCATGGAGCCCCAGGCCGAGGGAGATTGACAGTTATTATAGTGTTTCTTCCATTTGCGAATAATCGCACCAACTGTTGTCACCTTCTCACCAAGCTGCTTGGCGATGGTCTTGTAGCCCATTCCAGCCTTGTGTAGGTCTACAATCTTGTCCCTGACATCCTTGGAGAGCTCTTTGGTCTTGGCCATGGTGGAGAGTTTGGAATCTGATTGATTGATTGCTTCTGTGGACAGGTGTCTTTTATACAGGTAACAAGCTGAGATTAGGAGCACTCCCTTTAAGAATGTGTTCCTAATCTCAGCTCATTACCTGTATAAAAGACACCTGGGAGCCAGAAATCTTTCTGATTGAGAGGGGGTCAAATACTTATTTCCCTCATTAAAATTAAATCAATTTATAACATTTTTGACATGCGTTTTTCAGGATTTTGTTGTTGTTATTCTGTCTCTCACTGTTCAAATAAACCTACCATTAAAATTATAGACTGATCATTTCTTTGTCAGTGGGCAAACGTACAAAATCAGCAGGGGATGAAATACTTTTTTCCCTCACTGTATTCACCCCCTTTGCTATGAAGCCCCTAAATAAGATCTGGTGCAGCCAATTACCTTCAGAAACAATAATTAGTTAAATAAAGTCCACCTGTGTGCAATCTAAGTGTCACATGATCTGTCACATGATCTCAGTATATATACACCTGTTCTGAAAGGCCCCAGAGTCTGCAACACCACTAAGCAAGCGGCACCACCAAGCAAGCGGCACTACCAAGCAAGCGGCACCATGAAGACCAAGGAGCTCTCCAAACAGGTCAGGGACAAAGTTCTGGAGAAGTACAGATCAGGGACGGGTTATAAAAAAATACCTGAAACTTTCAACATCCCACGGAGCACCATTAAATCCATTATTAAAAAATTGAAAGAATATGTCACCACAACAAACCTGCCAGGAGAGGGCCGCCCACCAAAACTCACGGACCAGGCAAGGAGGGCATTGATCCGAGAGGCAACAAAGAGACCTAAGATAACCCTGAAGGAGCTACAAAGCTCCACAGCGGAGATTGGAGTATCTTACATTTACATTTTAGTCATTTAGCAGACGCTCTTATTCAGAGCGACTTACAGTTAGTGAGTGCATACATATTTATTTATTTTCTTATTTTTTTCCTTATAGTATCTGTCCATAGGACCACTTTAAGCCGTACACTCCACAGAGCTGGGATTTACGGAAGAGTGGCCAGAAAAAGCCATTACTTAAAGAAAAAAATAAGCAAACATGTGGGAGACTCCCAAAATATGGAAGGAGGTACTCTGGTCAGATGAGACTAAAATGTAGCTTTTTGGCCATCAAGGAAAACGCTATGTCTGGCGCAAACCCAACACCTCTCATCACCCCGAGAACGCCATCCCCACAGTGAAGCATGGTGTTGGCAGCATCATGCTGTGGGGATGTTTTTCATCGGCAGGGACTGGGAAACTGGTCAGAATTGAAGGAATGATGGATGGCGCTAAATACAGGGAAATTCTTGAGGGAAACCTGTTTCAGTCTTCCAGAAATTTGAGACTGGGACGGAGGTTCACCTTCCAGCAGGACAATGACCCTAAGCATACTGCTAAAGCAACACTCGAGTGGTTTAAGGGGAAACATTTAAATGTCTTGGAATGGCCTAGTCAAAGCCCAGACCTCAGTCCAATTGAGAATCTGTGGTATGACTTAAAGATTGCTGTACACCAGCGGAACCCATCCAACTTGAAGGAGCTGGAGCAGTTTTGCCTTGAAGAATGGGCAAAAATCCCAGTGGCTAGATGTGCCAAACTTATAGAGACATACCCCAAGAGACTTGCAGCTGTAATTGCTGCAAAAGGTGGCTCTATAAAGTATTGACTTTGGGGGGGTGAATAGTTATGCAGTTTTTTTGTCCTATTTCTTGTTTGTTTCACAATAAAAAATATTTTGCTTCTTCAAAGTGGTAGGCATGTTGTGTAAATCAAATTTTACAAACCCCCCAAAAATATATTTTAATTCCAGGTTGTAAGGCAACAAAATAGGAAAAATACCAAGGGGGGTGAATACTTTTGCAAGCCACTGTATACAGTACAAGTTAATTGGCTTCCATTACACCCCCACAATTCATTTATCCAGGAGCAGGAAGAGGTAGGGTGTACCTGCCATGTATCAACTGATAAGCTTCAGTCTGGTATGTTTTTGCAAAATGATATGCATCATGAAACGTGACGCATTATTCAATACGTTGCATTCAATGCAAAAAGATATGCATCAAGTTATTGACGCATATATAGTGGGGTCCGAAATTATTGACACCTTTGAGAAAGATTAGCAAAAATTACTGTATAAAATAAATGATTCATATACTGAGCTGTATTGTGTGCAAAAAAATTGCGAAATTATTTTATACTAATACAATTGCTCAGAGAAAGAGATTTTCTTTAACAAGTAATACATTTTTTCTCAAAAAGAAAGGGGTCAAAATGATTGACACCCCTGTTTTCAATACATTTCAATACCTCACCTTGCGAGGAAAATGGCACTAAGCCTTTTTCTATAATGTTGTATGAGTTGGAGAGCACGTTGGGAGGGGATCTTACACCATTTCTCCATACAGAATCCATCCAGATCCTTGATATCCTTCGTCTGCGCTTATGGACTGCACTCTTCAATTAAAACCACATGTTTTCAATGGGTTTCAAGTCCGGAGACTGAGCAAGATGGCCAATTAACCATTTCTTTGTGGATTTTGAAGTGTGCTTGGGGTTATTGTCTTGCTGGAAGATCCACTTGCAGCCTAGTGTCAGCCTTCTGGCAGAGGCAACCAGGTTTCTGTCTAAAATGTCCTGGTACTGGGTAAAGTTCATGATGCCATTGACTTTAACAAGGGCCACAGGACTAGTTGAATCAAAATAGCTCCATAAAATCAAAGATCCACCACCACATTTTACAGTAGGTATGGGGATATTTTATGCTCATGCATTCTCATTTTGATGCCAAACCCACCACTGGTGTTCATGGCCAAAGTGCTTTATGTTTATGTTCATTTTGATGCCAACCCCCCCCACTATCCTCACATTCTTTGTGCCCCCTCTAAATTAATGGGTGCATGAAGCCCCTGTTCAAAACTGTTATATTTACATTAATTCTGATTATTTCCAGGGATACACAACATCCTGATATATATTTTCCCTTAATGTAGTGATGCTGAATGTAAAAAATGCCTCAACACCCCACTCTCCCCTACTGTTTCATGTTTGATTTGCTAATAATCACTGGAGGACAAGCTGAATGTAGAGACATAGAGAAGTCATGCATATGCAGATCTATGTAATACATCACACAAGCCTGGAGTTGGGTTGGGGGAGTTTCCCTCAGCACTAGGATTCATTCAATTAAAGGGCAATGGTTTTTGTGTTAGTGCCACTGCTGACTTTGATGTCTTCATTAAAGAGGAGAAAATTAACTCCCTCTGCCTCTGCCTTTAGCGCTGCTTTCACTAACACTGCTGATACCAAGGGGATGTGGTCTGCATTTCAAATGGCACCCTATTTCCTATGTAGAAACGAATAGCTACCTACCATAGAAAAATTGAAAATGTAATTGAAATTCCCTCAATGACAGATGTGGAGTTGCTATGCCCTGCTCATCATGATCCAGCATTCTTGGCTGAACTTTTCATTTTCTGCGCATATTCCCAAGAAGCACTTTATCTTCACACATCTATTTATTACCCTTTCACAACGGCTTCTGGAGGAGTGGCTCTGAATCAGCAAACATTATCTTTATCTCTGTTTTATTCCTAGAAACATACTTTCATCAGGACAAAAAACCAAAAGACAGAGTTAAAGGGGCAATCTGAGATTCAACAGCTGTATTATATATAGCTAAATATCTTTTGTTGTTGCACAATTGCACAAAAACATCCGGGGACCCGTTTTGGCTCATGAGCACTACAAAACTAATTTTCCCCCCCATGACAGCATTCCAAATGGCACCCTATTACATTTATAGTGCACTACTTTTGACTAGGGCTCTGGTCAAAAGTAGTGCATTATGTAGGGAAAAGGGTGCCATTTGGGACGTACCTACTCTGTCCTCTACCTGTCAGTAAAATGTGGAGCGATAACGTTGAAATGACTGTGAAAAGGCATCACTGGTGACAGGGGACGGCTGATGAGTGTGAAGACTCAGGGTAGACAGTCAGTGGCCAGTGCAGGAAGGCGGGGGTATCCTGCTCAGAACACCCAGTGTCTGTGTCCCAAATGACACCCTATTCCCTAGTGCACTACTTTTGACCAGAGCCCTATGGGCCTTGATCAAAAGTATTGCACTATAAGGGGAATAGGGTGCCATGTGGGACGCAGCCAGTGTACCAGTCAGAGGGTGGACGTACGGACACAGGCAGGCAGGGGCAGGCTGAAGGGGTCTCCGCAGTCCGCCTCTTGAGCCATCTGTCACTCTGGTTTATCAGGCAGAGAGCAGAGAGATGACTGTCTCCATCAATGGCCACAGCTCTCTAGCCAGCATCAATCTTCTGTCCAAACCCCTCTTGTTCATCACGGGCCTCTTGTCTGTTCTAATTAACCTCAACTCTACCTCATCAGCATATTTTGTAACATTAAACCTGGATACAAGAAACAAAGTCAATGCGCTGCATTCTGCTTCACCAAATTGAGACAAAGTGGTTCTGGCTCTTTTAAGTCATCTGAATATTCACCTTAATATCAGAACAAAAACACATCTTAGTGGCTAACTGTAAATAAATGATGTATTACAGTGACAAGACAGGCATTAGGCTAGCCTTATTGCCAGTCAGTTTGTGCCATCATGCCAACTCCTTCACTAATTTCCATTACATGTTTGGCTTGACAATGACAGCATTTGTGATGTGTGTGATAGAAGGAGTCAGGCGCAGGAGAGTAATACGCATCCAAAAAGTTTATTCCGTCGATAAACAGTTACGCAAGCATGCGACAACAAAACTCAGGCACAGGGGAAATATCTACCCTGGCAAACAACAAGGTAAGGGTAGCTCAACCGAGCTGCACACAGCTCACAACAAACAATCACCAACACAGACAAGGAAGCAGAGGGAACACTTATACAATGACTAATTGGGGATAAGGACCAGGTGTGTGTGATTATTTAGACAAGACAAGTGGAGTGATGATAAATGGATCGGCAGCAGCTAGTAAGATGGTGACGACGAACGCCGAAACCTGCCCGAACATGGAGGGGAGGCAGCCTCGGCGGAAGTCGTGACAGCATTGGAGATAGCAACAATGCAAACAGATCTGGGACCAGGCTAGCATTAGGCTAACACGGCTCGTTCTCTTAACTCTGTGACCTTTGTAATGAAGATCTCTTGATGATCTGTCAGATGAGTGGCATTAAGTTCATATGAAGGGCAGAGAATGCTTCAAGGCCTTTTTTTGTTGGCACTTAATTGTGGTCCTCTGTAGCTCAGCTGGTAGAGCACGGCGCTTGAAACGCAAAGGTAGTGGGTTCGATCCCCGGGACCACCCATACACAAAAATGTATGCACGCATGACTGTAAGTCGCTTTGGATAAAAGCGTCTGCTAAATGGCATATTATATATTAATTCTGTCCTGACATTTTCCTCTTTCTGTATAGGATTAAGACCATGTTGGTTGATATGTCAATGTTTTCCTCACAACAATCCATGTAAATATCTGTTGTTCAATGCACAGAAAAAGCTGATGTTTGCATTTATCTGTACAGGTAGTCCAAGAAAGGTTGTCTATTCCAGTATCATCTGATGCAACCTTTAAAAAAGATCTATAGTGCACTACTTTTGACCAGAGTCCTACGCCATTTGGGATGCAGACCATGTTATTGTCACATCAGCATGGACCCACTGGACATATCTGCCACGTGTTGTTAACCTCAATATGTCTCCAACTGACACACATTACATTGTAACCCAGTAATTCTGGAGGAATAAAATTGCTTGATGCTGCATAACATTTACACATAACACGTGGGGCGTCTGACATTGCCCTGATTCAGTCAAAGCTTGAGTTGATCCAAGCTACGATCCATGTTCACTGATAAGAGTGATTACAGGAGAGAGAAAATAAGCAGTTGTTTTGGAATGAAGGCAAATGGGCCACCACCCAATGGGAAGCAAGCCCAACATCTGTATGGACAAATTATATTTACATATCTTTGCATATGCGGTCAGAGTCGGGTCATGTCATAATCATGCAGGTCAGATACCAAGTCAAATCATATGGGGGGGGTTACATGTGGTCTGCAGTTGTGAGGCCGGTTGGAAATACTGCCAAATTTTCTAAAACGATGTTGGAGGCAGCTTATGGTAGAGAAATTAACATTACATTCTCTGGCAACAGCTCTGGTGGACTTTCCTGCAGTCAGCATGCCAATTGCACGCTCCCTCAAAACTTGAGACATCTGTGACATTGTGTTGTGTGACAAAACTGCACATTTTAGAGTTACCTTTTATTGTCCCCAGCACAAGGTACACCTGTGTAATGATCATGCTGTTTAATCAGCTTCTTGATATGCCACAACTGTCAGGTGGATGGATTATCTTGGCAAAGGAGAAATGCTCAATAACAGGGATGTAAACAAATTTGTGCACACAAATTTAGAGAAATAAGCTTTTTGTGCATATGGAAATGTTCTGGGATCTTTTATTTCAGCTCATGAAACATGGAACCAACACTTTACATATTGCATTTATATTTTTGTTCAGTATATACAGTGGGGAAAAAAAGTATTTAGTCAGCCACCAATTGTGCAAGTTCTCCCACTTAAAAAGATGAGAGAGGCCTGTAATTTTCATCATAGGTACACGTCAACTATGACAGACAAAATGAGAAAAAATTTGTAATGAATTTATTTGCAAATTATGGTGGAAAATAAGTATTTGGTCAATAACAAAAGTTTCTCAATACTTTGTTATATACCCTTTGTTGGCAATGACACAGGTCAAACGTTTTCTGTAAGTCTTCACAAGGTTTTCACACACTGTTGCTGGTATTTTGGCCCATTCCTCCATGCAGATCTCCTCTAGAGCAGTGATGTTTTGGGGCTGTCGCTGGGCAACACGGACTTTCAACTCCCTCCAAAGATTTTCTATGGGGTTGAGATCTGGAGACTGGCTAGGCCAATCCAGGACCTTGAAATGATTCTTACGAAGCCACTCCTTCGTTGCCCGGGCGGTGTGTTTGGGATCATTGTCATGCTGAAAGACCCAGCCACGTTTCATCTTCAATGCCCTTGCTGATGGAAGGTTTTCACTCAAAATCTCATGATACATGGCCCCATTCATTCTTTCCTTTACACGGATCAGTCGTCCTGGTCCCTTTGCAGAAAAACAGCCCCAAAGCATGATGTTTCCACACCCATGCTTCACAGTAGGTATGGTGTTCTTTGGATGCAACTCAGCATTCTTTGTCCTCCAAACACGACGAGTTGAGTTTTGACCAAAAAGTTATATTTTGGTTTCATCTGACCATATGACATTCTCCCAATCTTCTTCTGGATCATCCAAATGCACTCTAGCAAACTTCAGACGGGCCTGGACATGTACTGGCTTAAGCAGGGGGACACGTCTGGCACTGCAGGATTTGAGTCCCTGGCGGCGTAGTGTGTTACTGATGGTAGGCTTTGTTACTTTGGTCCCAGCTCTCTGTTCTTGTGATCATTTTGACCCCACTGGGTGAGGTCTTGTATGTCATTCCATTTCCTAATAATTGCTCCCACAGTTGATTTCTTCAAACCAAGCTGCTTACCTATTGCAGATTCTGTCTTCCCAGCCTGGTGCAGGTCTACAATTTTGTTTCTGGTGTCCTTTGACAGCTCTTTGGTCTTGGCCATAGTGGAGTTTGGAGTGTGACTGTTTGAGGTTGTGGACAGGTCTCTTTTATACTGATAACAAGTTCAAACAGGTGCCATTAATACAGGTAACGAGTGGAGGACAGAGGAGCCTCTTAAAGAAGAAGTTACAGGTCTGTGAGAGCCAGAAATCTTGCTTGTTTGTAGGTGACCAAATACTTATTTTCCACCATAATTTGCAAATAAATTCATTAAAAATCCTACAATGTGATTTTCTGGAGAAAAAAAATCTAAATTTGTCTGTCATAGTTGACGTGTACCTATGATGAAAATTACAGGCCTCTCTCATCTTTTTAAGTGGGAGAACTTGCACAATTGGTGGCTGACTAAATACTTTTTTTCCCCCACTATATTGAGAGTTGGAGCTCTCCTTTCGTTTATGGGATAATGCCTAGATAGAACACCATGTATCTGCTACGTTTCAGCATGAGAGATCAATTTAGGTTTGTAACTACATCTGATCTTCTCCAAACCCTCGGTTACCATGCATACAATGTATAGTGGTGGCTGTTGGCACTTTAAATCAGAGGATGGGCTCATAGTAATGGCTAGAACGGAATCAATGGAATGGTATCAAACAATGTATTTGATACTGTTCCATTCATTTAATTCCAACCTCTACTATGAGTCCAGTTTCGGAGTTCTTCCTCCACTGGCCACCACTTCCCTGGTTTGTTCAATGGGACCAGCATGACTAAAGCAAGCCTGTGTCTCTCTCTGTCTGTCTGTCTGTCTGTCTGTCTGTCTGAGTGTCCACTCTCAGTCCCTCTTCTCCCTAATTAACTCTCATCCTGTCTGCACAAACTGAGGCTCCTCTATCCTGTCTCTCTCACCATAGCACTAGTATGGGGCCCTCTCTCCCATGCAGGGTCCTGTGTGCCACTGCTTCCCATTACTCTCCGTGGTATCTATCGACCACGCCTGGGCCTGGTCCTCTCCTGCTGTCTGAGTCGTGCCCCGGGAAAAGGTCAGCCCAGAGCACAGCAGGCTAATCAACAGGCACAGGAGGCTGAGGCTCACCTATGGCACCACTGCGCTCGCCTCAGATTAACCAACAACACAATGATTGACAATGTAATTAATTACATGTAACAATAAAGAATCTATTTAATCATCTTCCACTCAACTTTTGGGCTCAACTGTTGGGCTCACAGTGTCCAAGCACCCTAAGAGGTTAATTTGTCAATCATTTTGTGGTTGGTTAAGCTGAGGGGAGCCCGGTGGTGTCATGTGCCTCCTGTGCCTTATTGTTAAAGTCATTACTTTAACAATAAATAAGCTCTTTTATCAACTTCCACTGTCCTCCAAGAGTTGCTGAATTTCCTCTTCACTTCCGATTGCTCCTCAATCAATGCACCTTGGTTGGAGAGCAAAGTGTTCCCTTCCCTTAGCCCAAAAATTGATGCCAAAGTTGGCAGTTGTTTGGTATTGTTTGGGCAGTGTACAAGCTGTACTTTACTGTATCTTCCATGAACTGACATCATTGGCGGCAGTGCCGTATAAGATGAGGGAGGACGATTCTTTATTTTCATGAGCATGGCCTTCTTTCTATTACAGCATATTGAATGACTGTCATTCATATTCCATTCACCCAGTTCAATGTATCATCGATATGTTAAGGCTACTACATGATACTCCGATTTTCCCTATACCCATCATGAGGTTGCTACAACCTAGCCTATGAATTAAAGTTTACAATGTAGGTGCACACAGGTTGAGAGAAAATTTGAGATGACAGACAGTGACACATTCAATACTGCCTTGCACGCTCTTGCCTGCATCTAGCTTATCTAGGGTGTAATCATTAGTCCAACAGCTGCAAACCAGAGTTTCTATTGGACAAATTCAGGTATTTTTATCCCCGTTTTGTTTGCTTCCGTTCAAGAAACATTTTTCAGCAGAATCTGCGGAATGAATACACCCCTGATCAAGCATAAATACAGTTCACTTTCATAGCAGCCACGTTGTATTTCTTCTAGCCTCTATGCACTCTCCTCCTCTCACCTTTTCCCTTCCTTTGTGGACTTCAATGAACAACACATCAGCTGTATGTGACCAGGCGAAAAAACCTTTCCAATCCAAACCATGCCATAACCACTACACACAGCCTACATTGTTGTCCCCATATTAGCTAAAGTAACGTCCTAGTCAACATAGCTAATAGAACTAATGCGTTAGTAAACCCGCTACAATCATGCAGTAACGTTACAGTGTATAGTCAGTAAGCAGTTACACCGGCGGGCTCCAGTGGCAATAAATTAATAAAACCAAAAGCTTACCTTACATTTTAGATTGTTTTTTTTTTGGTCATTTAGCAGACGCTCTTATCCAGAGAGACTTACAGTTAGTGAGTGCATACATGTTTTTTTTGTTTTTTTTTCATACTGGCCCCCCGTGGGAATTGAACCCACAACCCTGGCGTTGAAAGCGCCATGCTCTACCAACTGAGCTACACGGGGCCCAAAGCAAGCACTCTATCATGACTTGGAACAGTTCCAGTGTTGTGTTGGATAGTCATAGCCAGCTAGCTAACAAAGCATCCCTTTGAGTAACTAAACTAGCCAGCTGCATTTGCTAGCTAAGTAACTGAAACTGAAAGTGAACAAAAATGACGAAATCGCTTCTCTCTCTCTCTCTCTGTCTTGCTTCTCCTTCCTTTTTGAAGAAATTAATTTGTTGAAAACTGTTCAACTATTGTCTTTCTCTCTCTTTGAGTCAACTACACACCACATTTTATGCACTGCAGTGCTAGCTAGCTGTAGCTTATGCTTTCAGTACTAGAGTAATTCACTGATCCTTTGATTGGGTGGACAACATGTCAGTTCATGCTGCAAGAGCTCTGATAGGCTGGAGGACATCCTCCGGAAGTTGTCATAATTACTGTGTAAGTCTATGGAAGGGGTGAGAACCAAGAGCCTCCTAGGTTTTGTATTGAAGTCAATGTACCAAGAGGAGGACGGAAGCTAGCTGTCCTCCGGCTACACCATGGTGCTACCCTACAGATTGCTGTTGAGGCTACTGTAGATCTTCATTGCAAAACAGTGTGTTTTAATCAATTATTTGGTGACGTGAATATATTTAGTATAGTTTTATCTAAAAAGGATAACTTTTTCAATGTTTTACCATTTTAATTTTTATGAAATTCACTGAGGAGGATGGTCCTCCCCTTCCTCCTCTGAGGAGCCTCCACTGACTGACATACATGTGGACATTCCAAGCATTTTGACTAATGCTTGTTATGTCATTGTGACTCTATTTTCCAGGTGTTACGTTTTATTTTTGGCTACGGGTGTCTGTCTGTCTGTCTGTCTGTCTGTCTGTCTGTCTGTCTGTCTGTCTGTCTGTCTGTCTGTCTGTCTGTCTGTCTGTCTGTGTCTGTCTGTCTGTCTGTCTGTCTGTCTGTCTGTCTGTCTGTCTGTCTGTCTGTCTGTCTGTCTGTCTGTCTGTCTGTCTGTCTGTCTGTCTGTCTGTCTGTCTGTCTGTCTGTGTTGTGACTTCAGCTGTGCATGCAGCTCCCAGATGGCAGTGTCCATGCCAGACCATCTGCCTCCACAATGCTGGATTTAGATCCACACCGCTCTACACCACACGGATTTCTGATCGACATCTCTGTTCTTCTAATACACATAATACAATGAGGGATGGAGGGGGTTGAGGTGGAGGGAGTAGATGCTCCTCTCCTTCCTCTCACTCCCCTTTGTTTGACCTTTACCCCCACATAAGATAGGGAGAGAAACATTAGAAGTGAAGGGTTAACAAGCACACTACCATGCTGTTCTCGCTTGTGGTGCAGCGATTTACAGACCCAATATTGACATTGTAGATTTTTTTAAAAATAACTCCCACACGCATGATTTTACCTACACATTTATAATCAACATTTCATTCAGAAACCTCTTTATTTAGTACCCCTTCCAAACATTAGTCCATCATCCAAGTCTAAAAATATAGTGTTTTAATTCAAACTTCTTACATTATTCAGTCTCTACATACATGGACCATATTCACTGCTAAATTATTTCTCTCATTGGTTATACTGTAATACAAAATGTTACAGATTTTGTTCCTTGTGTGCTTTTGATAATTGTGCACAGTGAGAACTCTTCAGGGAGTGAACAGTTCAGTGGTCCTCATTCGGAAATATAATTGTTGGTATCTCCAGGGAAAAGGGGTTTTCACTGAACATAATTTGTCTGAACATTTGCCTCACCAGCTACATGAGGTGGAACATATACAGTAGGGGTTGGGGAATGTTTTAAAGACTTAAAACTGGGTAGATGCACAATAACAACCATGTAATCACACACTATTTATGCAAGTTTGCGGTTACCTGCCTGGGACATTCTGACATTGCCGTGAAATTCATTTGTCTTTGTGAGAGGGTACTGTATGGGTGGGGTCAGGGACAGACTGGGACCATAAATCGGGCTGGAGGCCACCATTATAAGCCAAAAATTCTCTGCAAAACCCCCAATTTAGACAGGCCAACTGGGCTAAAGATGCACCAGCCCATCTGACAGTTTCCCGAACTGCCCTATGGCGGTCCGTTTCTGAACAGTACTGTATGGCTGAGTAGATGTTTTATGCCCCCTCTCCCCACCTCTCTGAATGCGATTAATGTCTATTTAATGTTGTACCACCGGTTCCGTTCTTGTTACCATGTTACTACAGTACATGCATGAAAATAATCCTGCAGCAACAGGAAATGTGAAATATAGCTGAGAGCAGCAATGAACGGGGTTCACATGATGACAGAAAGGACACAAAATCAGTTGGATAACAAAGCAAGCACTCTATCATGTAGGAACTAGCTTCCTTTATGTGCAATCAGTGAAAGCATTATCATGTTTATCTCTCAATACCACAAGGATGACGCAAGTGAAGTTTAATATAGTGCTGTAGGTCGGTTATCTTTGAATGCAGCAAGTAATCATTATTAAAGTCAATTCTGGGGTCAATTTGACTAATGATTTTTGTTAAGATTAGTGAAATATTTTCAGCGTTATTTTGACGATATTTCACATTGTTTGTCTGCATAATTTTAATCTAACATTAATTTACTGTACATGAGACAAAGTCCACTTCATCAATAGTTATTACTCTGGTATCCTATGGTGCCACTGGTGCCAATGAGATCTATACTGCCACCAACTGGTCTGGTGCAGTCATCTAAGGTTGCAGTGACTGTATATTCACACAGCTTCTAAGGACATACACATAAGGTTTAAATATCAATTTTCATGGCCCCACGTCCATCGGTTTAGTTCTTATAATCCTGGTGTGATATGATGTCATCTAGTGGTGTAGCAGGGCCGACATTGAATGCAGCAACTAATCATTTTCAATTCCTTAGAGGCTAATTCATTGAGTCTATATGCCAAATCTGTAGTCAATCTGATTTACTGTTCATGAGAATATTTTTTTTTTAGCATTAGTATATGTGCTAACGTGCATCTATAGGTACAGTCCAGCCATAATTGAATTCTCAAAACCATTAAAGACTGATGAAATTAGTCTAAATACAACATCTGGAGTGAATCTGACATATTGTCCATGAGCATAGATGATTGCAGATTTGGTGTCATTTAGTCTTACGGTTAATGAAAATACAGTTCTAGCATAGTTTTGCATATGTGCTAATATGCATCTACTCGTATAGTGCGACCACCTTTGAAGGCATCAACATTATTTTCTCAAACTCTTTAGGGATTTTAGAGAATATTTTTTAAATGACTATTTTAAGCATTAGCGTTACATAGCAAAAAAAGTGAATTGTTGGATATCAATGACAAACTTAACATGGTTCATCATGGTAATGTCTTTGATGACCCCCCAAAAATCCATTGTGGAGTAGAGGATTTAAATGGACATGTAAAATCGGATTTCCTGATATATCAATAACTCAGCCATCTCTTAACCAATCTATTAGCTTTCCTCAAACTAAGATATGTACCATGGGCCTACAATTTGATGTTATTTGGACTTATGGTTCTTGAGAATTCATTTTTCAAAGGTTTTCCAAAATGTCCAAGATGGAGGAAAATCTATCCTGATTGACTTTATGGGTCCTTGAGCCAAATTTGTTCAGCATGAAGAAAGACACCTACATACAAAGTTCCAAGTCTCTAGGTCAAACTGGGTGGCAGATATGAGGGTTTCAGTGAGACTACTTATAACAGCACCATCTATAGGCTAATCAGTGCCATTGTTTTTGACCAAGTTACTCAAGGCCTCTATAGTTTCTTTGTGCAGAATTAGAAAAAAGTCTATGCTTGAGTTTTTGCTGTGAATTTGCTGTGAAACCCTCCTTATTGCATGGATTATAATTAATGGACATTTTTGTAGGGGTTGATAAATTTTTTGTTAGGGCAAATCAAGTCTGACATTTTAAAGTGGAAATTACAAACTTATAAGCCTTTGGTGTACTGGAAAATTATCTGCGACAACAGAGTGATCAAATTAAGATAGAATCACTGTACTGTTGGGGATATTGCTATTAATTTATCTTTCTAAAGAACAATTACAGTTACAGCACAGTTTACATGCTGCTGCCAGATCCATTATCCTCTGAGTGTGAATGTTACATCCACAGTAACCATGTTCCGTGAAAATATTCTGTGAAGGTTTCCGGAAGGGTATTGCTTATAGTTAGTTTCGGTCTATCATCTAATCAACTGGAATGTATAAACAGAGTGATTTGATTTCACATTTCGTAAGACCTTTAGTGAGAGCTTTCTACCACACTGGGTTTTTCTCATTCATTCACTATGTAGGATAAGGCAATTTTGTGGTGGTCACAGCACAGTAGATCATGCCCTTGTGACAATGTTGATGAGGTTGGCAGAATACTATGACAAAAAACGAAGACCCCTATGTTGATGCTAGAAATGATTACTTCAAGGGAATAAGAAACTTTACCTCCTTCATGCTCACCAAAGACTTCATCTGCATCCCAATTTTTTTTATTTTTTTTATTTCACCTTTATTTAACCAGGTAAGCCAGTTGAGAACAAGTTCTCATTTACAACTGCGACCTGGCCAAGATAAAGCAAAGCAATGTGATAAAAACAACAACAACACAGAGTTACATATGGAATAAACAAAAACGTACAGTCAAGGCACCCTGTTTCCAATACAGTGCGCTACTTTTGACCAAAGCCCTATTGACCCTGGTAAGAAGTAGTGCACTATGTAGGGAATAAGGTGCCATTTGGAAATCAACCATAATCTATTCCCAACATCATAAGGCAATAGACATATCCATGTTGCCTGGCAACCTACCACAAACCACAAACTAATGTATTTCTACTTGACCACCCACACACAACACAGCAGAGAAAGAGGCACCCCATCATCCTGTTATAAACACAGTCTCAGTCCTAAATGGCCCCATATTCCCTATATAGGTCAAACATAGTGTACTTTATAGGGAATAGGGTGCCATTTTGGGACACAGGCAGTGGATATCATTGCTATCCAAAACTTGATGGTATGTCTAGATGAACAAATACACAGTGTACCAGCCAGCACACCCTGTTCTCATCGTATCATTATCAGACTACACAATGGAACACAACCCACATCAATTTGATTCATCTCTACATTTTTATGGGCTTTGTTAATATGGGAGCATAGTTTTGGTGTAATCAGAAACCGTTGATTACATTACTCCAAAACACTTGCAACTGGATAGTATGTAAATATTACACTTAAACTGTAACAGAGAGAGGTTATTCTGTTCCTAGAACTTTGTCCAGTGTACAGTTTACAGGAAGCCTGCCATGAAATGGAAATATGTTTCCTCAAATAAAGACAGAAAGAAAGGGATGTCTGATTTATTGTTCAGACATAAAAGTACACCTCAGTGTGATGATGACTCAGCTGGTTGATGCTTTGTTAATGACAAATCAGTAATTAAACCACATGCTTGTTAATTAACCTCAATAAAAAAAACATCAATGTTCCCTTTTAATTTAGCTTGATGCTGGGGTATTCACTCCATGGAATCCTCTCTAACGTCACAAAGAACACCTGTGAAAAGCACTACATTTTAGTCATTTAGCAGACGCTCTTATCCAGAGCGACTTCCAATTAGTGAGTGCATACATTTTTCGTACTGGCACCCCATGGGAATCGAACCCACAACCTTTGCGTTGCAAGCGCCATGTTCTACCAACTGAGCTACAGGAGGGCCATGAAGAACAAAATCATCACACCCACATCTGTGTGTTTTGACCCCGATTTTGACACAGTCACTTATTCAGATACAGTCTGGATATCACAAAACAATAACAACTATTTCATTTCTCCCTAGAGGCATTGAAATTCCTCCTCATGCACGCCAAATTGCATGGATGTGCTCAGGTTTGTAAATTCCCAGAAACTGCTATTTTCTTGCAGTGGTAGCCTAACAATTGTATTGTTTATTTAGAGTCTAGACCTAGGTTATTGGGTTAGAGCATTAATGTTTGTGCCAAGTTTTATCCCCAAGGACTGTGACAACAAAATTCCAACACCAATCTGCAAAGGCGTTAGTGATCATTTGTTTGCTAAAGCTGAAAATACTTATTCATATTTAATTGAAATACTGTAACTTATCTTTGATGTTATTGTGATTGTTCAGAAATATTTTGAGGACATAAGAATACAACTCCCTATGAAAAGGATATACGTAATGATTGGCAAGCAGTTTCATTCTGTTGAGATACCATGTGAGCTTCTAAAGATGTGCATATGTTCTTCAACTTTTGCTTCTAAGGATGGAGGCATACAAATCTCTAAACAATATTGCTCATCTCCTTTTGGTATTGTTTCACGTGTTCTTCAGCTGTCTCAGCATGCCTGACCACCAGGCAAAACAACACGAGGGCTTGCATTTATAATCAGAGAAATAGTGCAAGACATACAGCACAGGATGCAATGATTAGATATACTGTTGTGTGGGCGAGGAGAAATACGTACTAACCAACTATGCACCCACATGTACAGTATACAATTCATACAAGACCAATAGAACAAAACCGTATTCATAGTTTAACATGTCATGTAAACTGCCATAGTGTATATGTGTAATGGAAATGGTGAATAAATAAACCTCTCTCATGTATACTCTTTCTCCTATATAAGTCTCGTCCACAACATGTGACTACACAGTGCAGACCCTAATAAGCCCCAGTAATGTATGCTGTGAGGGAATGTCTGCATCCCAAATAGCACTCTATTTCCTATATAGTGCACTATTGTCAGGGCTCTGTTCAAAAGTAGTGCACTTTGTAGCAAATAGGTGCCATTTGGGACACAACCAATGTCCTACTAGGAGACTTCTTATGTAATGCTGAGTACAATTACTTCAACCCCAAGGAAGAAGACTGTTCTCCTCCATTATCTAAAATAATTTCTGTGTCCCCTTGTCATAATGAAAGCCCTAGACTTGACTTGAGCAAGATGCTCTCTTAGCAGCCTCCAAGTTGGTTCCAGATGAGTGAATGGTCAACCAGTGTGTGTGTTTTTCCCTTCCCTTTAATTTCTATTGAGTAATTTTTCCCTGTGGCTGAGCCGGGGAAAGCGTCTCATCAGGTCTGCTTGTGATGAATAGGAACATGTTCTCTGTTCACATAGGATGCGTCCCAAATGGCTCCCTATTCCCTATATAGTGCACTACTTCTAACCAGAGCCTATGGGGGGATAAGCTGCCATTTGTGACACAGCCACAGCGTGCTTTTGGATAACTGAGAGGTCAGAGGCCAATGGATTGTTCAAAAAAATCTGGGGCATTAAATTAGCTTATATGTTGGTCTAAAATAAAGTCATCTTTAAGAAACGAAAGAAAACTGACTTTGATTCTGTTAATAATTGTAACTTTAGTGAAGCCTACACAAATATACATTTTCACAAAGAATGCTGCCTCAGTTTTTATGATGGCAATTTGCATATACTCCAGAATGTTATGAAGAGTGATCAGATGAATTGCAATGAATTGCAAAGTCCCTCTTTGCCATGAAAATGAACTTAATCCCAAAAAAACATTTCCACTGCATTTCAGCCCTGCCACAAAAGGACCAGCTGACATCATGTCAGTGATTCTCTCGTTAACACAGGTGAGAGTGTTGACGAGGACAAGGCTGGAGATCACTCTGTCATGCTAATTGAGTTAGAATAACAGACTGGAAGCTTTAAAAGGAGGGTGGTGCTTGAAATCATTGTTCTTCCTCTGTTAACCATGGTTACCTGCAAGGACACACGTGCCGTCATCATTGCTTTGCACAAAAAGGGCTTCACAGGCAAGCATATTGCTGCTAGTAAGATTGCACCTAAATCAACCATTTATCGGATCATCAAGAACTTCAAGGAGAGAGGTTCAATTGTTGTGAAGAAGGCTTCAGGGTGCCCAAGAAAGTCCAGCAAGCGCTAGGACCGTCTCCTAAAGTTGATTCAGCTGCGGGATCGGGGCACCACCAGTGCAGACCATTCATGTGTGGGGTTGCTTCTCAGCCAAGGGAGTGGGCTCACTCACAATTTTGCCTAAGAACACAGCCATGAATAAAGAATGGTACCAACACATCCTCCGAGAGCAACTTCTCCCAACCATCCAAGAACAGTTTGGTGACAAACAATGCCTTTTCCAGCATGATGGAGCACCTTGCCATGAGGCAAAAGTGATAACTAAGTGGCTCGGGGAACAAAACATCGACATTTTGGCTCCATGGCCAGGAAAGTCACCAGACCTTAATGCCATTGAGAACTTGTGGTCAATCCTCAAGAGGTGGGTGGACAAACAAAAACCCACAAATTTGGACAAACTCCAAGCAGTGATTATGCAAGAATGGACTGCCATCAGTCAGGATGTGGCCCAGAACTTAATGTAATTGTCAATAAAAGCCTTTGACACTTATGGAATGCTTGTAATTATACTTCAGTATACCATAGTAACATCTGACAAAAATATCTAAACACTGAAGCAGCAAACTTTGTGAAGACCAACACTTGTGTCATTCTCAAAACTTTTGACCACGACTGTATGTGTAAAATAAAAAACATGAAAACAAACTGAAGTGAACATCTCAATGTGCGATTTAACAGTAACATTGGTAAATCTTGGCAAGGTGAAATTACAGAGGAGGAACTTCTGGATGCAATTAAAGACTTTCAGTCTGGGAAAACTCCAGGGTTGGATGGCATACCAGTCGAGGTATACCAAACCCTTTTTGATATACTCAGAGGACCGTTATTAGCATGTTTTAACCACTCCTATGTTAATGGTAGATTATCAGACACTCAAGAAGAAGGTCTGATTTCATTATTACTGAAACATGATACAAGTGGAAAATACAAAGATCCAGTCCATTAAAAAAATTGGAGGCCCCTTACACTTCAGTGTTGTGATGCAAAAATCCTAGCAAAATGTATAGCGCATAGAATTAAAAAGGTATTGTTGGACATTATTCATTCTAATCAGACAGGTTTCTTTTACATGGATGTCACATTGGGGATTATATAAGGCAAGTACTGGAAACAATAGAACACTATGAAAAATCTGGGAAACCAGGCGTGCTATTCATAGCAGACTTTGAAAAGGCATTTGATAAAGTACAACTAGGGTTTATATATGAATGCCAGGAGCATATCAATTTTGGAGAATCTCTTATAAAATGGGTTAAAACCATATATAGTAACCCTAGGCGTAAAATAGTAGATAATGGCTATTTCTCCAAAAGTTTTAAACTGTCAAGAGGAATGAAACAAGGTTGTCCACTATCGGCATATCTATTTATTATGGCCATCTAAATGTTAGCTATTAAAATCAGATCCAACAATAATATCAAGGGATTAGAAATCCAGGGCTTAAAAACAAAGGTGTCATTGTCATTGCTCTCTGGATTACAACCAAATTATGATAAATGTACTATATTACGTATTGGATCACTAAAAAATACAATTTTTACATGACCATGTAGTTTACAAATAAAATGGTCTGATGATGATGTGGATATACTCGGAATACATATCCCAAATGAAATAAATGATCTCACTCCATTACATTTTAGCAAGAATAGATAAGATCTTGCTACCATAGAAAGGTAAATACCTGTCAGTTTGTGGAAATATCACCCTAATTAACTCTTTAGTATTATCCCAGTTTACCTATTTGCTTATGGTCTTGCCTACGCCTAGTGAACAGTTTTTTAAATTATATGAGAAAAAAAATATTCAATTTTATTTGGAACGTCAAGCCAGACAAAATTAAATGGGCATATTTATATAATGAATATGAATTCGGAGGACAGAAATGATTAAATATTAAAGCATTAGACCTCTCACTAAAAGCTTCAGTCATACAAAAGTACTTAAATCCGAACTGGTTCTCTAGCAAATTAGTAAGATTGTCTCACCCAATGTTCAAGAATGGCCCTTTTCCCTTAATTCAGATTTCAACCTCTCACTTTCAGTTATTTGAAAAGGAAATAATCTCCTAAATATCACTATTTCTAAAACAAGCCATAGAAAGTTGGTTGCAATTTCAATTTAATCCTTCAGAAACGACAGAACAAATAATGCAACAAATATTGTGGTTCAACTCAAATATACTAATTGATAAAAAAACATTATTTTTTGAAAAAATGTTTAAAAAAGGTATATGATATCATAGGTAGGACTGGTGGAGTTATGTCACACATGGAGCTAACAAAAACATATGGAAATGTCTGCTCTACCCAAAATTACAACCAAATAATTAAAGCATTACCGCAAAAATGGAAGAGGAAAGTGGAAGGGGGAAAAAGTAAGGAACTTCTCTGTCGGCCCTGCATTAAAGAACATAATTGGTTAAAGAAAATTGTGATAAATAAAAAAGTATACCAGTTTCATTTAAGGACCAAAGGATTGACAGCCGTCCCATATAGATTGCAAAATAGTTGGGAAGAGATTTTTGATGTACCGATTCCATGGCATAGTGTTTATGAACTGATACGCAAAACAACGCCAGATTCAAAACTTAGAATTGTTCAATTTAAATTATTATACAAAATTCTTGCTACCAATACAATGTTATTTATATGTGGGATACAATCTTCCCAGCTCTGCAGATTTTGCAGATTTTGCTGCGAAGAGACAGAATCATTAGATCATTTGTTTTAGTACTGTACATTTTTTGCTTGTTTTTGGACACAGATTGCAATATTTACCTGGAGCTAACCCTGCAGATAGCACTACTGGGTGATCTGAAAAGTCATAGTCAATCAATCAATAATATAATAATACTTTTAGCAAAAATGTTTATTTTCAATTTACAATCTGTAGAAACAATGAGAATAGAAGTGTTCAGAACTTTTGTAAAGCATCACAGTACAGTTGAAAAATATATGGCAAATAGAAATCCAATATGGATGGTGTTAAGAGATAGATGGGAGGTGTTGAATGGAGTTGAAGGATGGGACTAATAACAACTAACAACAACTAACAACAACTAATAACAACAAGATAACTAATGTAAAGCACAATGTGTCCATAATAAGTATATAGGTTATAGGTTGAGAGCTTTTGTGAAAGAGCACAGTTAGAAAGATATGGCATATAGAAGGAAACCGGATGGACATCATGAAAATGATCAGATAGACGAACAAAATAGAATTATTGTAAAATTGACTGTGTCCATAAAATGTATATAGTATGTATAAGCTGGAAGTAGAGGCCTAAGCATTGTTGTTCACTAGTTTACTCCAATTAGGGAAGGGGTGGTGGGGTTGGAAAGTAATGAAGGGAAATATATATTTTTAAAGGATATGTATATATATGTATGTATGTGTATATGTATGTGTATGTATGTATGTATATGTATATATATATATATATTTGCGAGAAAAAAAACATATGGGGGATTGGAAGTGATGCAGACAATTACATTGATGGAAGTTACAATCTATCTGCAATATTAAAGCTGATCTACCCCCTAAAAAATATATATATATATATATATAATAATGAACAAAAATAACCACAAAAAAAATTATTATTGGCAATCTTCTGTCGGTAAAGGCCCGGAATCCTTGAAACTATACTGTTTGATGACAGGCAAATCTCTGTTATCAAACATCCTGTACTAACGGTGAGAACTGAAGAGCCAGAAAGAATGAGTCAATTATGTTGTTCAAACTGATTAAGGGCAATATGAGATTGACAGTTGACCATGATTGTTGGAAAAACAATATAGAATTAATCGCATGCCTTTTGATTTAGATTCCATTCGATGCACAGGTCAATTTTATCTGCTTCTGTTTCCACCTTGCTTGAGAGGCTTTGCTGGGAGGACGCCTATCCAATTTATCACAGAAATACATTGACTTAGTTGCGCATGCTATGAATAAAAACAGACAATTTCCTAAAATAGGGGTTGGAGTGGTGGGGTTGTGTCCCCTCACCTAATTGCTATACTCATACAAATACATATAAACTTGTAACTCCACTACTGTTTTTGAGTCATATAAACTTTGTGTGAATTACAGATATACCAGAAACATGACTTTCTGAGAAGAATATACTGTAGCAGAATAAGAGTTCCAAATGAGTATTAATGTAAAGTACATGATTTATGTAATTGAAAGTGTGAAGGGTCAATATAACTACTCTCTATGTGTCTATGTGACCAGCCCATGGCCATTGATTGTCCCATTGGACTAGCCTCTACAGCTACACTAACCAGTCCCTGTCGCCCACATAGTGTGCATTCTAAATGGCACCCTATTCCCTATATAGTGCACTATTTAGGGAATAGATAGTGTAATTTGGGATGTACAGTACCAGTCAAAAGTTTGGACACACCTACTCATTCATGGGTTTTTCTTTATTTTTACTATTTTCTACATTGTAGAATAATTGTGAAGACATCAAAACTATGAAATAACACATATGAAATCATGTAGTAACCAAAAAAGTGTTAAACAAATCAACATATATTTTATATTTGAGATTCTTCAAATAGCCACCCTTTGCCTTGATGACAGCTTTGCACACTCTTGGCATTCTCTCAACCAGCTTCACCTGAAGCTGAGCACTTGTTGGCTGCTTTTCCTTCTCTCTGCCATCCGACTCATCCCAAACCATCTGAATTGGGTTGAGGTCAGGGGATTGTGGAGGCCAGGTCATCTGATGCAGCACTCCATCACTCTCCTTCTTTGGAAAATAGCTCTTACACAGCCTGGAGGTGTGTTGGGTCATTGTCCTGTTGAAAAACAAATGATAGTCCCACTAAGCCCAAACCAGATGGGATGGCGTATCGCTGCAGAATGCTGTGGTAGCCATGCTGGTTAAGTGTGCCTTGAATTCTAAATAAATCACAGACAGTGTCACCAGCAAAGCACCCCCACACCATCACACCTCCTCCTCCATGCTTTTTGGTGGGAACTACACATATGGAGATAATCCGTTCACCCACACCGCGTCTCACAAAGACATGGCGGTTGGAACCCAAAATCTCAAATTTAGACTCCAGACCAAAGGACACATTTCCACCGGTCTAATGTCCATTGCTCGTGTTTCTTGGCCCAAGCAGGTCTCTTCTTCTTATTGGTGTCCTTTAGTAGTGGTTTCTTTGCAGCAATTCGACCATGAAGGCCTGATTCACACAGTCCCCTCTGAACAGTTGATGTTGAGATGTGTCTGTGACTTGAACTCTGTGAAGCATTTATTTGGGCTGCAATTTCTGAGGCTGGCAACTCTAATGAACTTATCCTCTGCAGCAGAGATAACTCTGGGTCTTCCATTCCTGTGGCGGTCCTCATGAGAGCCAGTTTCATCATAGCGCTTGATAGTTTTTGCGACTGCAATTGGAGAAACTTTAAAAGTTCTTGAAATGTCCCGTATTGACTGACCTTCATGTCTTAAAGTAATGATGGACTGTCGTTTCTCTTTGCTTATTTGAGCTGTTCTTGCCATAATATGGACTTGGTCTTTTACAAAATAGGGCTATATTCTGTATACCACCCCTACCTTGTCACAACACAACTGATTGGCTCAAACGCATTAAGAAGGAAAGAAATTCCACATATTATCTTTTAAGAAGGCACACCCGTTAATTGAAATACATTCCAGGTGACTACCTCATGAAGCTGGTTGAGAGAATGCCAAGAGTGTGCAAAGCTGTCATCAAGGCAAAGGGTGGCTATTTGAAGAATCTCAAATATAAAATATATTTTGATTTGTTTAACACTTTTTTGGTTACTACATGATTCCATATGTATTATTTCATAGTTTTGATGTCTTCACTATTATTCTACAATGTAAAAAATTGTAAAAATAAAGAAAAACCCTTGAATGAGTAGGTGTGTCCAAACTTTTGACTGGTTGCACATACAGTAGCTGAACACAGAGAGGGACAGATCGCAGGGCTAAGTGCTGCTTCACTCCGCAATGACCTATGGAATGGAATGACATGACATTGTGAACAAGTCTATTCTTTATGTGTAACTAATGTCTTTTCCTCAAGTATTGCTGTGGGTTGTTGGTAGTTCTGTTGCTCAATTTCCTCTAGGAAATATTTTTATAGTCAGAAATGTGTATTTCTATATCTGTACAACAGCAATTAGTCTTGCCAGTCAACTAAACCTATCATCATTAAATGTGTAAGCTTGCATACATAGGTCATGGCTTCCAGTATATTGTAAGCACCTTCACACCTTGTTGACCTATGGAATAGAATCAGTATATAGAATTACTCTATTTTGCCTAAGGGAACATTATACGTTTGTATTTGCATTTTAGTCATTTAGCAGACACTCTTATCCAGAGCGACTTACAGTTAACTAGGTACAACAGCCACATATCACAGTCATAGTAAGTACAACTTTCCTCAATAAAGCAGCTATCAGCAAAGTCAGTGCTAGCAAGAAAAGACAAGTGCAAGTGTTAATGCAAGAAAACCATATACCAAATATATACTGTGCATATTGAACAACTCTTTATTCTGTATAGAGAAGAATACATTATTTCCCTGGAGGGAACTTTATGGAATATAATCAGTACACTGTACATGGTGAAGAACTATTTGTTCCTTATAGACTAGAATAACTTGGATTTGTATCTAGTCGATTTGGTTCTGGATGCCGAGCCCAAGATTAATGTGTAACTAACCTAACGTAGCCAGGCTTAAAAGAAACGCCTGAAACTAGATCGCCGGCATTCTGGTCTTGACGATAATTTAAAAAAAAAACTGTCGGGGGAGGTTCTCTTCTGCACTATTAAATTAATCCAGTAAATGTGAAGGAGGAGTTAAGATGGAGTGTAGCCTTGTTAACGTCCAAAAGCGGAAGTCGCTTCACCTTCCCTCTCTTCCATTTGCCCTGAAAACTGGAACTTCTGGTTGTTGGCAACTCCACTAAGGCTAATGTGTAACTGATGTCCTTCCCTCAGGTATAGTTATGGGTTGTGGGTAGCTCAGTTGATATTGAGAAAAACTCCTGATGATATTGAGAAAATTATATTGAGAAAACTATCCTTCATCATGCAAGTCATTCACGCCATGTTTCCAATCTCTTATTTGCAACACTTCAGTAAAATGGCCCATATATTGTATCATCAAAAAGAAAAGTAATGTTCACATAGTTGGCACACCACGAGAAATCAATGCTCTGCAGGAGGTAGCGTTAAGTAGTACCCTGATGGAAACCCACAGCCCTACTTTTAATTAAGTACTTTATTCTAAAGAAACACTTTACACATATAACGTATTCCCTCTGAATTTGCTAAAGACGTTTTTCTCCACAATTGACTGAGTTAGATAGCATATCACCATGTAATGTGTAAGCTTGCATAGACCTAGCTGCATGAAACTTAAAGGTCCAATGCAGCCATTTTTATCTCAATATCAAATCATTTCTGGGTAACAATTACAGTAAGTACCTTAATGTGATTAAAATTGCCAAAAAGACACAAAAATAGCTTCTTAGCAAAGAGGAATTTCTCAAGAAAGAATTTTGCTAGGACTGTCTGGGAGTGGTCTGAGTAGGGAGGGAAAAACTGAAAACTAGCTGTTATTGGCAGACAGCTTTGGAACTCTCTTTCTTATTGGTCTATTAACTAATTTTCTAACTAGTTTCGACGTGGAATGTTCAATGCAGTTTCAACGAATACATAGTTCTGATGATCATTAGATTGATGCAACAACCTGCTAGTCAGGTTAAGTAATTTTATTTAAGTGTAAGTTTTACCCTAATTTCAATGTTTACAACGTTGGTTGAAATTAGATTAAACCAGAACTGGTTGATGACTTTTAGCAAATCCAAATATGTGTTTCTAACTTAGATTACACATCACAATAGGATAACCAATGACGTTGAAACAATGTTGATTCAACCAGTGTGTGCCCAGTGGGGTGGTTTAAACAGGAAATTAATTAAATTGTAATGTGTTTCACAAACATCAACAAAAGACTAAACTACAAAAGCATGTCATCATTGCCCCCTTGTTGGAAGCATGCTTTTCTCAGAACATGAGCAAGTTACGGGACAAAAGCAAGTTCCATTAACCTAATGATGATCGGTCACCACTCTGAACAAACCACTAAGGGGTATAACAGTGATATAAAAGGACATGCACATGGGTCACAGTCACAACATACATAACCATTCTGGACTGCAATTCCACTTTTTTATTTTTAGATGGCAGCTGAAAACAACCTGGTTGAGTACATTGAATCACTAAAACATTGGGGAAATTACTTTTGGACACATTAAACATTACCAGAAATGTCTGTGGACAGAAACATGGACATGTATGTACATTGTGTGCTTGTTACATCATGTTGTAAGGTTCTGTATTTATTTTCTTTGTCAAACTTGTGTTCTTGACCGTAGCCCTGTTTCTTTGTGTTCTTGAATGTAGCCCTGTCTTTCATTGAAAATGGAAGCGTGTGAAGAGCCCAGTGGGCTTGTCTGGAGTTTAACATCTTGGCCCCTCTGATATATTCCAGATTACGATGATCTGTTAGGATGACAAAGGGATGTTGTGCGCCCTCTAACCAGTGGTGCCACTCCTCGAGGGCAACTTGATAGCGAGGAGTTATCCTCCCCTGAGAGGAATTACGATGTGGGTAACAGAGAACTCCTCGCCATCAAGCTGGCCCTCGAGGAGTGGCGCCACTGGTTAGAGGGCGCACAACATCCCTTTGTCGTCCTAACAGATCATCGTAATCTGGAATATATCAGAGGGGCCAAGATCTTAAACTCCAGACAAGCCCGCTGGGCTCTTCACACGCTTCCATTTTCATGTTACTTACATCCCTGCAAAGAAAAACGTAAAAGCTGATGCTCTCTCCCGCCAGTTTGACCTTCCAACCAGTAACCCCGACCCTACACCCACTCTTCCTTCCTCTTGCATTATGGGACCGGTACTGTGGGAGGTTCACTCTGCCATACAAGAAGCCCTAACCTCAGACCCGGCTCCTCCTGAGACACCAGCTGGGAAGAGTTATGTACCAGCAGCTGTTAGACCCCAACTGATGCAATGGTGTCACACATCCTTGGGGTCAGGACATCCGGGCATTACACAAACCACCGAACTTCTAGCCCGTAAGTTCTGGTGGTCCTCACTGGCATCCGACGTCAGGGATTACATACTCTCCTGTCCAGTCTGCGCCCAAACCAAAAGCCCTCGTCATCTCCCTTCCAGTAAGCTTCAACCTTTGCCAAACCCTCACAGACCCTGGTCCCACATAGTTGTTGACTTCATCACAGACCTTCCTAAATCCTCTGGTAACACCACCATCCTTGTCATAGTAGACCGTTTAAAAAAAATGGTTCCTCTTCCTCATTTACTTAACGCCATGGAATTGGCTGAGTGTATGTTCCAGCAGGTGTTCCGTCTGTATGGGATTCCGGAGGACATTGTCTCTGACCGCGGGCCCCAGTTTGTCTCCCGGGTGTGGCGAACCTTCTGTGACTGACTGGGGGTCGCCCTCAGCCTCTCCTCCAGGTACCATCCCCAGGCCAACGGGCAGACGGAACGCCTGAACCAAGAAATAGGGAAGTACCTCCGCCAACAATGTTTTGCCTCTCCACACGACTGGAGTCGGTTTATGGTTTGGGCCGAATACGCTCAGAACTCACTCATGCAATCATCCCTCCGCCTTACTCTGTTTCAGTGTGTCCTTGGTTACCAACCCCCCATGTTTCCCTGGGAGGCGGAGCCTGGTACTGTCCCAGCTGTCAACGACTGGTTTCGGCATAGTGAGCGTGTATGGGAGACCGCTCACCGGCATCTGCAGGAAGCCTCTAATACCCAGATACGCCTTGCCGACAGACGCCGCCGACCTACGCCACTCTTTCACCCCGGACAGCGTGTGTGGCTCTCTACCAGAGACATCCGGCTCCGCCTCCCCTGCAAAAGGTTCTGTCCTCGCTTCATTGGTCCCTTCAAGATAACCCATCGCATCAACCCTGTCACGTACCGCCTCCAGTACCCCGTCAGAATAAAATCTGTCTCTGTTAAAACCGGTGTATGCACGCATGTATGCACGCATGACTGTAAGTCGCTTTGGATAAAAGCGTCTGCTAAATGGCATATTATTATTATTATTATTTACAGTCACCTACAGTCCTCTTCATCCTCCAGTCTCAACCCGCAGTGCGGCCCCCACCGTTGGACGTCGGAGGGGAACCTGCCTACGCCATTCAGGCCATCCTTGATTCCAAACACCTGAGAGGTTGCATCCACTATCTAGTGGACTGGGAAGGTTATGGGCCTGAAGACCGGTCCTGGGTCCCCAACCAGGACATCCCCGACCCAGAGATGATTCAGGCATTCCACCGTAACCGTCCGGATGGTCCCACTCCCTGACCCCGGGGTCGACCCCCGAACAGACTCACTGGACATCAGCCTCGACGCAGAACGTCGGGTCAGTCCACGAGCTTGTCGAACCAGCCTGCCGGACCTTGCCCCCGAGGTAGGCGGCCGCCTCTGCTCCCCCGCCCGCCCGCTCCACCCTCCGGTGCCGTTGGGTCGTCAGGTTCTGTATTTATTTTCTTAGTCAACCTTGTGTTCTTGAACGTAGCCCTGTTTCTTTGTGTTCTTGAACGTAGCCCTGTCTTTCATTTTTGTTCATTGATTTCACCTGTGTTAGTTACTTACCTGGTCTCATCAGCTCCTTATTTAGTTCAGGTCATTCTGTTTGTGCCTTGTGAGGTAGTGTTAGTTTTGACTCTACTAAGCCTTTTCCTAGCTCGTTTGTGAGAACCAGTTTGTAGTGTTCAGTCCTAGTTTTGATTCACCTGCCTGTTTGCCTACCTGTGTATGACCATTGCCTGCCTGTGACCACAATTCCTGCCTTCTGTGAAGGCAAAATAAACACCGGCCGCGCTCTGCGTGTGAATCTACACCATTAGGAAGAGCTAAACTGGGACTGTTTTCATGCTGTTCTATCATGTAGTAATGACTAAATGTCAGGAGGTCAGTGTGATGCGGTAGGACGAAGTCAGGCGCAGGACACAGAGCTAATCGAAAACGTACTTTACTCGTAGGTAACGTAAATAACAACCTCCACGCAGGGAGGAACAATCCCGCTCACCAGACGACAACCAAACATGAACAAACACGCACAAAACACAGTGGGTTAAATAGGGAAGAAATCAATACATAATGGGAACCAGTTGTGAACAATCAAGACAAAACAAGTAGAACACAGAAACATAGATCGGTAGCAGCTAGTACGCCGGCGACGACGAACGCCGTAGCCTGCCCGTGCAAGGAGGAGGGGCTGAATCCTCGGCTGAATCCGTGACAATAAATGGAGTGTGTTCTTTTGTTTTTTCCCCAACTAGGCCATTCTTTCTTGTGGAAAGACGGCATTAACTAATGAGAGTGTTTCTTTGCATGTACAGTGGCTTGCGAAAGTATTCACCCCCCCTTGGCATTTTTCCTATTTTATTGCCTTACAACCTGGAATTAAAATGGATTTTTGGGGGGTTTGTATAATTTGATTTACACAACATGCCTACCACTTTGAAGATGCAAAATATTTTTTCTTGTGAATCAAACAAGAAATAAGACCAAAAAAACAGAACTTGAGCGTGCATAACCATTCACCCCTCCAAAGTCAATACTTTGTAGAGCCACCTTTTGCAGCAATTACAGCTGCGAGTCTCTTGGGGTATGTCTCTATAAGCTTGGCACATCTAGCCACTGGGATTTTTGCCCATTCTTCAAGGCAAAACTGCTCTAGCTCCATTCAAGTTGGATGGGTTCCGCTGGTGTACAGCAATCTTTAAGTCATACCACAGTATTTAGCGCCATCCATCATTCCTTCAATTCTGACCAGTTTCCCAGTCCCTGCCAATGAAAAACATTCCCACAGCATGATTCTGCCACCACCATGCTTCACTGTGGGGATGGTGTTCTCGGGGTGATGAGAGGTGTTGGGTTTGCGCCAGACATAGCGTTTTCCTTGATGGCCAAAAAGCTCCATTTTAGTCTCATCTGACCAGAGTACCTTCTTCCATATGTTTGGGGAGTCTCCCACATGCCTTTTGGTGAATGCCAAACATGTTTGCTTATTTTTGTCTTTAAGCAATGGCTTTTTTCTGGCCACTCTTCTGTAAAGAAGAGGCTTAAAGTGGTCCTATGGACAGATACTCCAATCTCTGCTGTGGAGCTTTGCAGCTCCTTCAGGGTTATCTTTGGTCTCTTTGTTGCCTCTCTGATTAATACCCTAATTGCCTGGTCCGTGAGATTTGGTGGGCGGCCCTCTCTTGGCAGGTTTGTTGTGGTGCCATATTCTTTCCATTTTTTAATAATGGATTTAATGGTGCTCCGTGGGATGTTCAAAGTGTTGGATATTTTTTTATAACCCAACCCTGATCTGTACTTCTCCACAACTTTGTCCCTGACCTGTTTGGAGAGCTCCTTGGTCTTCATGGTGCTGCTTGCTTGGTGGTGCCCCTTGCTTAGTGGTGTTGCAGACTCTGGGGCCTTTCAGAACAGGTGTATACAGTGGGGAGAACAAGTATTTGATACACTGCCGATTTTGCAGGTTTTCCTACTTACAAAGCATGTAGAGGTCTGTAATTTTTAGCATAGGTACACTTCAACTGTGAGAGACGGAATCTAAAACAAAAATCCAGAAAATCACATTGTATGATTTTTAAGTAATTAATTTGCATTTTATTGCATGACATAAGTATTTGATACATCAGAAAAGCAGAACTTAAAATTTGGTACAGAAACCTTTGTTTGCAATTACAGAGATCATACGTTTCCTGTAGGTCTTGACCAGGTTTGCACACACTGCAGCAGGGATTTTGGCCCACTCCTCCAGACAGACCTTCTCCAGATCCTTCAGGTTTCGGGGCTGTCGCTGGGCAATACGGACTTTCAGCTCCCTTCAAAGATGTATTTTCTATTGGGTTCAGGTCTGGAGACTGGCTAGGCCACTCCAGGACCTTGAGATGCTTCTTACGGAGCCACTCCTTAGTTGCCCTGGCTGTGTGTTTCGGGTCATTGTCATGCTGGAAGACCCAGCCACGACCCATCTTCAATGCTCTTACTGAGGGAAGGAGGTTGATGGCCAAGATCTCGCGATACATGGCCCCATCCATCCTCCCCTCAATACGGTGCAGTCGTCCTGTCCCCTTTGCAGAAAAGCATCCCCAAAGAATGATGTTTCCACCTCCATTCTTCATGGTTGGGATGGTGTTCTTGGGGTTGTACTCATCCTTCTTCTTCCTCCAAACACGGCGAGTGGAGTTTAGACCAAAAAGCTATATTTTTGTCTCATCAGACCACATGACCTTCTACCATTCCTCCTCTGGATCATCCAGATGGTCATTGGCAAACTTCAGACGGGCCTGGACATGCGCTGGCTTGAGCAGGGGGACCTTGCGTGCGCTGCAGGATTTTAATCCATGACGGCGTAGTGTGTTACTAATGGTTTTCTTTGAGACTGTGGTCCCAACTCTCTTCAGGTCATTGACCAGGTCCTGCCGTGTAGTTCTGGGCTGATCCCTCACCTTCCTTATGATCATTGATGCCCCACGAGGTGAGATCTTGCATGGAGCCCCAGACCGAGGGTGATTGACCGTCATCTTGAACTTCTTCCATTTTCTAATAATTGCGCCAACAGTTGTTGCCTTCTCACCAAGCTGCTTGCCTATTGTCCTGTAGCCCATCCCAGCCTTGTGCAGGTCTACAATTTTATCCCTGATGTCCTTACACAGCTCTCTGGTCTTGGCCATTGTGGAGAGGTTGGAGTCTGTTTGATTGAGTGTGTGGACAGGTGTCTTTTATACAGGTAACTAGCTCAAAAGGTGCACTTAATACAGGTAATGAGTGGAGAACAGGAGGGCTTCTTAAAGACTAACTAACAGGTCTGTGAGAGCCGGAATTCTTACTGGTTGGTAGGTGATCAAATACTTATGTCATGCAATTAAATGCAAATTAATTACTTAAAAATGAGATTTTCTAGATTTTTGTTTTAGATTCCGTCTCTCACAGTTGAAGTGTACCTATGATAAAAATTACAGATCTTTACATGCTTTGTAAGTAGGAAAGCCTGCAAAATCGGCAGTGTATCAAATACTTGTTCTCCCCACTGTGACAGATCATATGACCCTTAGATTGCACAAAGGTGGACTTTATTTAACTAATTATATGACTTCTGAAGGTAATTGGTTGCACCAGATCTTATTTAGGGCTTCATATACATATGCACGCATCACTTTTCCGTTATTTATTTTTTAGAATTATTTGAAACAAGTTATTCTTTTCATTTCACTTCACCAATTTGGACTATTTTGTGTATGTCCATTACATGAAATCCAAATAAAAATAAATTTAAATTACAGGTCGTAATGCAACAAAATAGGAAAAACGCCATGGGGGATGAATACTTTTGCAAGGCACTGTTTACCGTTCACTGCACAAATACATTATTGCCAATGTTATGGAAGTGCACGTTCTAGAGTCTATGAAACCATTTAATACCAACTTATTTTAAGCCCAACTGGTGCAACTCATGATGACTTTGACATTAGAAACAGATTGTACTTACAGTGCCTTCAGAAAATATTCACACCCCTTGACTTTTCTACATTTTGTTGTGTTACAGCCTGAATTTAAAATGGATTACATTTAGATATTTTTTTGTCACTCCCAGTCACTACAAAGATACAGACGTCCTTCCTAACTCAGATGCCGGAGAGGAAGGAAACCGCTCAGGGATTTCCCCATGAGGCCAATGGTGACTTTAAAAATGTTATAGAGTTTAATGACTGTGATAGGTGAAAACTGAGGATGGATCAATAACATTGTAGTTACTCCACATGTGGTGCGTGATTTAGAATTAGTCAGGCGCAGGAGGGTAAATCACAGAATAACTGGTTTATTCCGTAACACAGCGATATGCAGCAATGCGTAAAACACTCCAGTGTGGAAATACGGCGCACTGGAAAACAACAAGGCACACGGGTGAATATCCCGGTGATACAAAATACAAAAGAGCTCCACCGAGCTATAATAATCTCCACAATAAACAATCACAAACAAGACAAGGGGGCAGAGGGAACACTTATACAGGTACTGATGAGGGGATATGAACCAGGTGTGTGTAATAAACAAGACAAAACAAATGGAATGATGAGATGAGGAGTGGCAGTGGCTAGAAGGCCGGTGACGACGAACGCCGAAGCCTGCCCGAATAAGAAGAGGAGGCAGCTTCGGAGGAAGTCGTGACACCACAAAACTAACCTACTGTAATTGACAGCATGAAAATAAGGAAGCCTGTACAGAATACAAATATTCCAAAACATGGATCCTGTTTGCAACAAGGCAGTGATACTGCAAAAAATGTGGCAAAGCAATGAACTTTTTGTCCTGAATACAAAGTGCTATGTTTGGGGCAATTACTGCATCATGTTATGGGTATGCTTGTAATCATTAAGGACTGGGGAGTTTTTCAGGATAAAAAGAAACGGAATGGAGCTAAGCACAGGGAAAATCCTAGAGGAAAATCTGGTTCGGTCTGCTTTCCACCAGACACTGAGAGATTAATTCACCTTTCAGTAGGACAATAACCTAAAACACACCAAATCTACACTGGAGCTGCTTACCAAGAACACAGAGAATGTTCCTGAGTAGTCGAGTTACAGTAGTGATTTAAATCTCCTTGGAAATCTATGGTAAGACCTGAAAATGGTTGTCAACCAATTTGACAGAGCTTGAAGAATTTTTTTAAGAATAATGGGGAAATGTTGCACAATCCAGGTGTGGCAACTCTTAGAGACTTAACCAGAAAGACTCACAGCTGTAATTGGAGAGACTTACCCAGAAAGACTCACATCTATAATCGCTGCCAAAGGTGATTCTAACATGTATTGACTCAGGGGGTTGAATACTTTTCTAATCAAGATATATAATTGTTTTATTTTTCATATTTTTGAGGGACAAATGTTAGAAAGGAGTATTTTAATCCCACTTTGTAACTCAGCAAAATCTGAAAAAATCAAAGGGTGTGAATACTTTCTGAAGGCACTGTACACTTGCCACTATTGTTGGCTAGGCTATGACCATATTACAGAATTTCAAAAGTGTCAAAAACTGTTTGCCAAAACAATTTGGACTGGGACCAAGATGAAAACTGAGACATCTTCCAGTTTATGATCAAATTAGATCCAACCACTTGGTTAGATTTCACATGGGAAGAGCACTTTGAGAGACTGTATAGACGTTTCCTTCTCAGACTCTTCAACAGTTAGAGAGGCTCCTGGTTTCTGTGATAGAGAACTCTGTGATGTAGCCAGGAATTTGAATCTCATACGCAGCATGGGGACTGCTATGGGTAATATTGTTGATCACAGATGGCAGCAGGGGGGAAAGCACCAGCAACTAGTGGAATGGGTCACCCAGTTTACTATTTCAGCATTAGACTGTTATATGACCGTTTAATTATATCATTTAATTTGGATAGTCCATCTGTAGATGATATCTACAGACCATCTACAGACTATCAGTAACATTTCAACTATATACAGTAACATTTAAACTAAATATAAATACATTACCAATCAAAGGTTTGGACACACCTACTCATTCAAGGGATTTTCTTTATTTGTACTATTTTCTACATTGTAGAATAATAATACGGAAAAGTTCAAGAACTTTGAAAGTTTCTTCAAGTGCAGTCGCAAAAACCATCAAGCGCTATATTTAAACTGGCTCTTATGAGGACCACCACAAGAAAGGAAGACCCAGAGTTACCTCTGCTGCAGAGGATAAGTTCGTTAGAGTTACCAGCCTCAGAAATTGCAGCCCAAATGAATGCTTCACAGAGTTCAAGTCACAGACACATCTCAACATCAACTGTTCAGAGGGGACTGTGTGAATCAGGCCTTCATGGTCGAATTGCTGCAAAGAAATCACTACTAAAGGACACCAATAAGAAGAAGAGACTTGCTTGGGCCAAGAAACACGAGCAATGGACATTAGACCGGTGGAAATCTGTCCTTTGGTCTGATGAGTCCAAATTTGAGATTTTTGGTTCCAACCACCATGTCTTTGTGAGACGCAGAGTAGGTGAATGGATG
Organism: Coregonus clupeaformis; assembly: GCF_020615455.1. NCBI lineage: Eukaryota > Metazoa > Chordata > Actinopteri > Salmoniformes > Salmonidae > Coregonus > Coregonus clupeaformis. Next base: position 28,183,181 of record NC_059212.1, read on the forward strand.
ATCTCTGCATGTGTGGTTCCCACCGTGAAGCATGGAGGAGGAGGTGTGATGGTGTGGGGGTGCTTTGCTGGTGACACTGTCTGTGATTTATTTAGAATTCAAGGCACACTTAACCAGCATGGCTACCACAGCATTCTGCAGCGATACGCCATCCCATCTGGTTTGCGCTTAGTGGGACTATCATTTGTTTTTCAACAGGACAATGACCCAACAGACCTCCAGGCTGTGTAAGGGCTATTTGACCAAGAAGAAGAGTGATGAAGTACTGCATCAGATGACCTGGCCTCCACAATCACCCGACCTCAACTCAAATGAGATGGTTTGGGATGAGTTGGACCGCAGAGTGAAGGAAAAGCAGCCAACAAGTGCTCAGCATATGTGGAACTCCTTCAAGACTGTTGGAGAAGCTTTCCAGGTGAAGCTGGTTGAGAGAATGCCAAGAGTGTGCAAAGCTGTCATCAAGGCAAAGGGTGGCTATTTTGAAGAGTCTCAAAAAGTAAATATATTTTGATTTGTTTAACACTTTTTTGGTTACTACATGATTCCATATGTGTTATTTCATAGTTTTGATGTCTTCACTATTAATCTACAATGTAGAAAATAGTAATAATAAAGAAAAACCCTTGAATGAGTAGGTGTGTCCAAACCTTTGACTGGTACTGTACATGTACATGAGAGAGAGAGAGAGAGAGAGAGAGAAGCATTTATGTAATTTGGACCTCTAGGTGTGCAGTAGTAGGTCCAAATCCCATATCAAATAAAGAGCGGAGAGTGCTCTCCTCCTCTCAATCATCTCCGAGGGTTCCGTAGTGAGCTGAGCCTTTCCAGTCAGCGCTCTGCAGGGGTGAAGCACTTGGTTTGCTACTGTATAAAGCTGAGGTTTGAGGCTGGAGAAAGGTAACAACTCTCAACTATATAGATAGAGTTATGTATGCAAGGACTGACAGCCCAAGACAACATTATAGTTTCGAATTTTCAGAGTTTCATATTTCGAAGCTATACTGGTTACAAATCAACCTTATATTTTGACATTATGGGACATTTTAAGTTATATTCTTCAATAATCAATGGGTATATCAAGAATTGGTTCCAAGATCACAGATTGCACCTTTACGACTCATACTGTCCATTACGAGTCCCAATGAGTATGGCCCTGTGTTTTGGTTAATCATGTCACATGACCTGGATTTAAACCTTTATTTTAAGCCTTTTCCAGAAATGAGAATTAGACCGAAAATGAAAGCAATTGTCTGAGGATGGTGCTGCACCATCTGACATAAAAATTAAAGGGGACAGTTTGATGAAAAAGCTTTAAATAAAGGTTTAAATTCAGGTCATGTCACGTGATTAACCAAAACACAGGGCCCTTCCTACAGTGGGGTAAAAAAGTATTTAGTCAGCCACCCATTGTGCAAGTTCTCCCACTTAAAAAGATGAGAGAGGCCTGTCATTTTCATCATAGGTACACGTCAACTATGACAGACTATGAGAAAAAAAAATCCAGAAAATCACATTGTAGGATTTTTAATGAATTTATTTGCAAATGGTGGAAAATAAGTATTTGGTCAATAACAAAAGTTTCTCAATACTTTGTTATATACCCTTTGTTGGCAATGACACAGGTCAAACGTTTTCTGTAAGTCTTCACAAGGTTTTCACACACTGTTGCTGGTATTTTGGCCCATTCCTCCATGCAGATCTCCTCTAGAGCAGTGATATTTTGGGGCTGTCGCTGGGCAACACGGACTTTCAACTCCCTCCAAAGATTTTCTATGGGGTTGAGATCTGGAGACTGGCTAGGCCACTCCAGGACCTTGAAATGCTTCTTACGAAGCCACTCCTTCGTTGCCCGGGCGGTGTGTTTGGGATCATTGTCATGCTGAAAGACCCAGCCACGTTTCATCTTCAATGCCCTTGCTGATGGAAGGAGGTTTTCACTCAAAATCTCACGATACATGGCCCCATTCATTCTTTCCTTTACACGGATCAGTCGTCCTGGTCCCTTTGCAGAAAAACAGCCCCAAAGCATGATGTTTCCACCCCCATGCTTCACAGTAGGTATGGTGTTCTTTGGATGCAACTCAGCATTCTTTGTCCTCCAAACACGACGAGTTGAGTTTTTACCAAAAAGTTATATTTTGGTTTCATCTGACCATATGACATTCTCCCAATCCTCTTCTGGATCATCCAAATGCACTCTAGCAAACTTCAGACGGGCCTGGACATGTACTGGCTTAAGCAGGGGGACACGTCTGGCACTGCAGGATTTGAGTCCCTGGCGGCGTAGTGTGTTACTGATGGTAGGCTTTGTTACTTTGGTCCCAGCTCTCTGCAGGTCATTCACTAGGTCCCCCTGTGTGGTTCTGGGATTTTTGCTCACCGTTCTTGGAATCATTTTGACCCCACGGGGTGAGATCGAGGGAGATTATCAGTGGTCTTGTATGTCTTCCATTTCCTAATAATTGCTCCCACAGTTGATTTCTTCAAACCAAGCTGCTTACCTATTGCAGATTCAGTCTTCCCAGCCTGGTGCAGGTCTACAATTTTGTTTCTGGTGTCCTTTGACAGCTCTTTGGTCTTGGCCATAGTGGAGTTTGGAGTGTGACTGTTTGAGGTTGTGGACAGGTGTCTTTTATACTGATAACAAGTTCAAACAGGTGCCATTAATACAGGTAACGAGTGGAGGACAGAGGAGCCTCTTAAAGAAGAAGTTACAGGTCTGTGAGAGCCAGAAATCTTGCTTGTTTGTAGGTGACCAAATACTTATTTTCCACCATAATTTGCAAATAAATTCATAAAAAATCCTACAATGTGATTTTCTGGAAAAATAATTCTCAATTTGTCTGTCATAGTTGACGTGTACCTATGATGAAAATTACAGGCCTCTCTCATCTTTTTAAGTGGGAGAACTTGCACAATTGGTGGCTGACTAAATACTTTTTTCCCCCACTGTATGAGGTTTGAATACTCATCATGCTACTCTGTATTCCTAACAAGCTTCCCACTGGGCACAAACTGGTTGAATCAACGTTGTTTCAACGTAATTTGTCAACATATTGTGACGTAGAATCTACGTGGAAAATACATTGGACTTGAAAAAAGTCATCAACTGTTGTTTTGTGGGTGAAATCTCAACCACATTGTCATCATGGTAATCAAATTTCAACATAGAAAAACCTTGTTTAAAATATGCTGAATTAGTACCTTTAAAACAACGTCAGATCTTCAACGTTATATCCACTATCAGAAAAAAACAATAGCCTGGGCAGCACCTCCTACTAGATAATTGATCTATTTACAGCTAACCCTTGGTCTCCCAAACCCAGCCGTGGTTAGCTATGATATTTGTCATTGACTATTACCATTGTGCTATCTTGAGAAGGATTGTTGAGAGATCTCCACTCAATTATGCTATTTAGGCCTATATAGCATTTGCAAAGTCATCAACAGCTATTGTTTCAATTCAACCCAGAATTAAACTAAAAATAAACCAGTGGAGGCTGCTGAGGGGAAGACAGCTCATAATAATGGCTGGAATGGAGTATAATGGCTGGAATGGAGTATAATGGCTGGAATGGAGTATAATGGCTGGAATGGAGTATAATGGCTGGAATGGAGTGAATAGAATGGTATCAAACACGTGTTTGATACTATTCCATTCACGCCATTCCAGACATTATTATGAGCTGTCCTCCCCTCAGAAGTCCCCATTGAAATAGACTACGATAGGCCTAGGGTTTCAAGCTCTGGTTGATTTAAAATGTAATGATATTTAATGATATTGAATTGTGCTTGGTTCTCAGTGCAACCAAATATCAACATTTGAAGGAGATGTCTGTTCTGCTTAGTTAAAGAATAGGACTAAATCTAATTCAACATTATTTAAAGTGCATTTAAAGTTTGATTTGATTTAGTCCTATTCTTTAACTATTGAGATGGAGACGTGAAACCAACATATCAAATCATAATTTGAAGACAAACTGGAATTAAACCCAGACTAAGTCAGTAGATATATCTCCTTCAAATGTTGATATTTGGTTGCATTGACAACCAAACAAAATTAAATATTTATTTGTATTACAGTAAATAGCCTAAAGTCAAGGCTATCTGTTACGACTTCCTCCGAAGCTGCCTCCCCTCCTTGTTTAGGCAGGCTTCGGCGTTCGTCGTCACTGGCCTTCTAGCCACTGCCGCTCCATATATCATCATTCCATTGGTCTTGTCTTGTCAATTACACGCACCTGGTTCATATTCCCCTCATTAGTACATGTATAAGTGTTCCCTCTGCCCCCTTGTCCTTGTGGGTGATTGTGTCATGTGAGATGAGTGTAGCTCGGTGGAGCTACCTGTACTTTGTATTGCCGGGGTATATTTTCCCTGTGTGCCTGTATTTGTTCCAGTGCGCCTGTTTTGCGCACTGGACTGTTGACACTATCGAGCGTAACTGTGTACTATGGAATAAACAGTGTATTCTGTGATTTACCCTCCTGCGCCTGACTCCTTCAAATCACACTCTCACACTATCTTACAAACTAATGTAACATTCAACCTGAAAATGAGTAACACATCCATGGCCACATTTTCATTTGTGTAAAGTAACTAAATAAAAATACTTTTAAATACTTCAGTCGTTTTTGGGGGGTATCTGTACTTTGCTTTACTATTTATATTTTTGGCAACTTTTACTCCACTACATTCCTAAAGAAAATATGTACTTTTTGCTCCCATAAATTTTCCCTGACACCCAAAAGTACTCGTTACATTTTGAATGCTCAGACAGGACAGCAATATGGTCCAATTCTTCCACCTATCAACATTGCGCGTTGTTATCCCTACTGCCTCTGATCTGGAGGACTCACTAAATACAAACACTACGTTTGTAAATTATGTCTGAGTGTTGGAGTGTGCCCCTTGCTTTCCGTAAATTAAAAATACAAGAAAATCGTGCCGTCTGGTTAGCTTAATATAAGGAATTTGATGTATAGCTTTTACTTTTACTTAAGTATGACAATTGAGTACTTTTTTCAACACTGTACTTAAGTACATTTAAAACCAGATCATTTAAGACTTTTACTCAAGTAGTATTCTACTGGGTGACTTTTACTTGAGTCATTTTCTATTATGGTATCTTTATTTTTACTCATGCATGACAATTGACTACCTTTTCCACCACTGCACATTTTGAGGTTACTGAAACAAGATAGCATGCACAGGTTGTCGCAGGTCTGTGGAGACCTTGACAATTGCTGTAATAATCTGTGCAGACTCTCGAATGGCATTGATCACTTGCACCATGTACTTTTAATGTAACTTCAACTGCAATCCAGGCCATTTGGTTCTGCTATTAGATGAAGCACAGTGATAACACATTAATCTGACATTGTATTCCCATTTGAACTTTACTGTGCTTTTAAATGGTTGGAAGCGCAGTGATAGACTTGGGTGACAACGAAACCAAAAATCAGACATTGTTTTTCTATTGGGATTTTAGATGGTTGAAAGCATAGTGAAAAATGCAAGTAATTTTTGGCTGTCTTTTTGAGTGGGTGAATATAGGTTGTAATCTCATTGATCGTCTCAACCAAATATTACAGAATTACCCATGTTGAAATTACGTGGTGTGCCCAGGGGGCTCCCACTCACCATCATCATACATGCAGTATGCAAGACTGGCTCTCTAATGCTGACTTTTACGCTGGCATGTGTGCTTTTATAGAGACTAATGCATAATGGGGGTGCAAATACTGATAAAGGCAAATAGAAGGGAGATGAGCCTGTTTTAGTCATGTGTCTGTGTAGAATAACCAATGTTCAGGACTATGTATTTATATTGTACTATTCCTCCTTATGTTACATACGATTAGTAAAGTCATACTGTAGATCCGGGGTATTAAATTCTTACCCTAAGACAGGGTTCTTCAATTACGGTCCTGGAGGGCCGAAACACCTCTGTTTTTCATCCTCTCCTTCTAATCAGGGGCTAATTCAGACATGGGACACCAGGTGAGTGCAATTAACTACCAGGTAGAAATAAAAAACAGAAGTGTTTCGGCCCTCCAGGACCGGAATTGAAGAACCCTGCCCTAAGAGGTCCGGAGCTTGCTGGTTTTCTGTTCTACCTGATAATTAATTGCACCCACCTGGTCTCCCAGGTCTAAATCAGTTCCTGATTAGAGGGGAACTGGCTTCGAGGTACAGAGTTCAGTTTGCGGGCTGTAGCGACAACTATTTTGTCATCAAAAATAGAATGATAAAGCAAACAGAGTAATGCATTCATGCACTAATCAAGGTTCAATCAAATGTATGAGCAGATGGAAGGTATGTGCTTCCTGTTCTTTAGAAAACTCTCTTTTCTTTATTGATCTTGATAATCTCTCCCATATTGTCAGAAAAGTGATGTGCCTTCCAATGTGGGATTCGAATGGAAATGCCTAGCATGTTTTTCACTGTAGCTCAGTTGGTAGAGCAAGGCGCTTGCAACGCCAGGGTTGTGGGTTTGACTCCCACGGGGGGCCAGTAAAAAAATGTAATGTGGTGTCTCCATAGAATTCAATATAGATACATATCTCTATGTGACTTTCGTTGTTAGGGTAGGTAGCTTAGTGGTTAAGAGCGTTGTGCCAGTAACCGAAAGGTCGCTGGTTCTAATCCCCGAGCCGACTAGGTGAAAAATTTGTCGATGTGCCCTTGAGCAAGGCACTTAACCCTAATTGCTCTGGATAAGAGCGTCTGCTAAATGACAAAAAGCAAAATAAAAAAAGATGATTAATTTTCAACACTTTTACTCATTCGATGTTAATGATTAAGATATTGCACAAAAGGCAGAACCTCCACAGCAATATCAGCTATAAGGGAACTTACTTTTTTTTATTGAAGTGGCAACTTTTTGCGAGATGCTCAGTATTAGTTCCACACCCACCCAAAGCATCATATTCTCATGAGCACTGTGCTACGAACTATCACAGAACACATTCATCAATTGCAATATGAGAAACCAAACTACCTAGGCCTAATTGTTTACTCGTCATCAACTGCATGATAAACAGACGTGAAGGGTCTGATAGTGTCCTATTGCATTGAATCACATCGTTCTTTTCTTTCATAATGAATGGGTCCTTCATCCCACAGGCAATATACAGTAGTAACACACAAATACACACACATACACTCTGCCGTCTCAATGCTAATTTACTATTCCATTTATGGCAATCAATCCTCATTAAATTGTGCCAAACAAAGTGCCCCCCCCCACCACACACACACACACACACACACACACACACACACACCACTAGACAACCCCTGCAGCTACGATAAAATTAACTTCAAGGCATGGCCCTTTGAACTGCCAAGAGAGATCAGTGATGAACACAGTCATTTTTCCTCTGAAAAGGATGCAGCGTTTTACCAGGAAACCCTCAATGAATAGGAAAGAACCAATAGAGATCCTATAATTCTATGAAAGAACCCCTACTAACTGTACAGGCAGGCAGATGGAATCTTACTTACTTCTCTTCTCCTGCTGTGCTCAGCTGTGACCCTCATGGGCTGCATAATTTGTCACAATATTGTTTTGAACGTTCTTTAGGCGACTGAGCGAACTTGTTAATGTTTCATCCTGTGGTGAGTGATTTGAAGGAGTCAGGCGCATGAGGGCAAATCACAGAATAAAAGGTTTATTTCCGAAACACAGTAGTACTCAGCAATACGTCAAACACTCGAGTGCGGAAAACAGGCGCACTGGAAAAAAACAAAGCACACGGGTGAAAATAACCCGGCGAAACAAAATACAAAGAGCTCCACCGAGCTAATCGAACCTCCACAATAAACAATCACACACAAAGAAAAGGGGGCAGAGGGATCACTTATACAGGTACTGATGAGGGGATATGAACCAGGTGTCTGTAATAAACAAGACAAAACCAATGGAATGATGAGGAAAGGCAGTGGCTAGAAGGCCGGTGACGACGAATGCCGAAGCCTGCCCGAACAAGGAGAGGAGGCAGCTTCGGAGGAAGTCGTGACAGTAGCCCCACTTGACGCGCAGCTCCAGCAGTGCGCCGACACCGGCCTCTGGGACGGCCAGGAGGACGCAGAGCAGGGCAAGCCGGATGGCGACGGTGGAAATCCCGCAACAGGGAGGGATCGAGGATATCCCTCACCGGGACCAAGCACCGCTCCTCCGGACGGTACCCCTCCCAATCCATGAGGTACTGAAGGCCCCCCACAAGACGCCTCAAATCCAGGATGGAACGGACGGAGTACGCCGGGGCCCCCTCGATGTCCAGAGGGGGCAGAGGGACCTCCCGCACCTCAGACTCCTGGAGCGGACCAGCTCCCACCGGCCTGAGGAGACACACATGAAACAAGGGGTTAATACGGTAATCTGGAGGGAGTAGTAACCTATAGGTAACCTCGTTTATTCTCCTCAGGACTTTGTACGGCCCCACAAACCGCGGGCTCAGCTTCCGGCAGGGCAGGCAGAGGGGCAGATTCCGTGTCGAGAGCCAGACTCGATCACCCGGTACAAAGACCAGGGCCTCACTGCGGTGGCGGTCAGCGTTGGCCTTCTGGTGACGCACGGCGTGCTGGAGGTGGACGTGAGCAGCGTTCCACGTCTCCTCCGCACGCCGAAACCAGTCATCCACCGCAGGAGCTTCGATCCGGCTCTGATGCCATGGTGCCAGAACTGACTGATAACCTAAAACACATTGAAATGGCGATAGGTTAGTGGAGGAGTGGCAGAGAGAGTTCTGGGCATATTCGGCTCATGGCAAGAACACTGACCACTCCCCCGGCTGGTCCTGGCAGTAGGACCGCAGGAACCTACCCACATCTTGATTCACCCATTCCACCTGCCCATTAGACTCGGGGTGAAACCCAGAGGTCAGGCTGACCGAGACCCGCAGATGTTCCATGAACGCCTTCCAGACCCTGGATGGGAACTGGGGACCCCGGTCAGACACTAGTCTGCAGGGCCGTGGGGAGACCGGGCAGAGGAAGGAGGCGGCAGGCTTTAGAAAAGCGGTCCACAACGACCAGGATGGTGGTGTTACCCTGAGAGAGGTGAAGATCAGTGAGAAAGTCAATACTCAAGTGGGACCATGGCCGTTGTGGAACTGGTAAGGACTGTAATTTACCCACTGGGAGGTGCCTAGGTGCCTTGCTCTGGGCACACACCGAGCAGGAGGAGACATACACCCTCATGTCCTTAGCCACCAGTACTTTCCGGTCATGCAGCGCACTGTATGGCCGATACCTGGGTGACCAGAGGAGGGGGACGTGTGTGCCCAATAGATTAGACGGTCACAGACAAGAGACGGCACGCACTGGTCCCGTGTAGCTCAGTTGGTAGAGCATGGCGCTTGCAACGCCAGGGTTGTGGGTTCGTTTCCCACGGGGGGCCAGTATGAAAAAAATTTATGCACTCACTAAAACTGTAAGTCGCTCTGGATAAGAGCGTCTGCTAAATGACTAAAATGTAATAATTTTTTAAATATACTGCAGCCCAGCTGGGCACTGAAGTGGAGATGGCTCTGTGCGTAACGCCCGCTCTATGTCCGCGTCCATCACCCATACCACCAGCGCCGCAATGCAGGAGGCCGGGAGTATGGGGGTGTTGTATATTGGCCTCTCCTCTGTGTCGTACAGCCGTGACAGTGTGTCTGCCTTCACGTTCTTCGTACCCGGGATGTAAGACAGTGTAAAATCAAACCGGGTGAAGAATAGGGCCCACCTGGCCTGGCGAGGGTTCAGCCTCCTCACTGCCTGGATGTACTCCAGGTTATGGTGGTCCGTCCAGACGAGGAAAGGGTGTTTTGCCCCCTCGAGCCAGTGCCTCCACACGGTCAGGGCTCTGACAACAGCCAACAGCTCCCGATCACCAACGTCGTAGTTATGCTCCGCCAGGCTGAGCTTCTTGGAGAAGAAGGCACAGGGGCGGAGCTTGGGTGGCGTGCCCGAGCGTTGAGATAGGACAGCGCCTATCCCTACCTCGGACGCATCCACCTCCACTATGAACGGTAGTGATGGATCGGGGTGGGCCAGTACCGAGGCTGAGGTGAACAGAACCCTCAGGTTACTGAAGGACCTGTTAGCCTCAGCAGACCAGCGGAGCCGGGATGGCCAACCCTTCAACAGAGATGTGATGGGAGCTGTTACCTTGCCAAATCCCCGGATAAACCTCTGATAGTAGTTGGCAAAGCCAATAAAGCGCTGCACCTCCTTAACCGTGGTTGGAGTCGGCCAATTACGCATGGCTGTAATGCGATCTCCCTCCATCTCCACTCCTGAGGTGGTAATGCGGTATCCGAGGAAAGAGACGGACTGTTGGAAAAACAGACACTTTTCTGCCTTGGCATAAAGGTAATGTTCCAACAGTCGGCCCAGCACTTTGCGAACCGGGGACACATGCTCGGCGCGCCTAGAGGAATACACCAGAATGTCATCGATGTAGACCACTACACCGTGACCAAGCATGTCCGGAAACACCTCGTTCACAAAGGACTGGAAGACCATATACCACAAACCACCGAGATGCCTTATTGCTATCATAAACTGGTTACCAATGTAATTAGAGCAGTACAAATACATGTTTTGTCATACCTGGGTTATACGAGCTGATATACCACAGCTGTCAGCCAATCAGCATTCAGGGCTCGAACCACCCAGTTTATAAAATACTTTGTTTCAGTTGAGATGACAAGTGTACATCTCCAGATACATTAACCATACAGGGAAGCTGATTGAGTATAGCTCTAGACCTACTGAATAGAGCCCTCTAGGTGACAATAGTTTGTTTCAACAGTTTGTTTCAGTGGTGGTTGTATATACCCCACTGCATCAGTCATATGATGCATTGTCACCTAGAGGGCTCTATTGAGTATGTCTAGACTAGAGCTATGCTCTATCAGCTTCCCTGTATGGTTAATGTAGCTGGAGATGTACATTTGTCATCTCAACATTCGTAGCCCATCAGATTGTTTGACATCTTGTTTCAAAGCGGTTTTCTGTCATACTCTACGCTTCAGGGACTGTCAACTCCTGTCAGCTCTTTGTAATAGCATCCTCTCAGAACTGATAGCCCATTCAAAATATAATTTAGGGGATAAGCAATGGACTGTTATAAAACCACATAGATAGCGATACTTTCCCAGGGTTGCTATATTGTAGCCTGTATCATTGATTCCTATCATTCTAATCATTCCATTAGGCTTATACCTTGGTAATGAATGATCTGTTCCAACTACTATTATCGATGCCACTTTCCTACTGGGATTTGGCAAATTCAAGAGTGCTTAGTTAAAGGCTATAGGTAGGCTACAGTACATTATCAAGTCTCTATTGACATCTAGTGGACAGAATACCTTAGTACATTATGTTTTGTGCATGGTGGGACAGGATAGATCAGGTGTTCTCAAACTTGTTGGGGCCGGGGACTCCTTTTATGATAGCAAATTCATCAGAGACCCCCTCATAATCAGAACACAACTTGAGTGAGATAAAAATAGCATTTCTAGCAAGGAGTTTTACTATGACTTCGGCAGTGAATGGCCGGACGAACCAAGTCTCTGATTATTGCATTGTTGGAAAAGAGCGTTAAAGAAAGCTATTTCTCTGTACTTGTGCACATGACAATAAAACTTTAAACTTGAAACTTCTGGCCCTGGGAAGGAACATTTTAAAGGCCCGCTTCTTGGCATCGGAGAGAAAAGAAAATCAGTTTTCAAGCTAATTTCCTGCAATTATACACATTTTGTCTTGGGGCAGAGAGATGTTTTAGTTGTTGCAGCTATAAAGCTAATATCCTGCAATTCTACAATATTTTCCACGAGGCAGAGAGAAAACGTAGCAATTTTAAAGCTTCAATTACAGTACATTTATGTAAAAAATAAAATAAATAAATAAATATATTGTAACGACCCGGTATTGTGTTGTGTGTTCGTGGGTGTGTTATCGTTCTCATGGGTGTTAGCAGGGGTTAAATATGCCAGGACAGATGGAAAGGTTGGGGGGGTATGATGGGTAATCCTGCGGGGTTTTGGAATGCTTAAATAGGGGTTACGGTCTCATCTCTCTCTCTTCTGTTCGGGACCCTTGACTTGACATGTTATATTCGTATATGTTCGAGGTTTAGCGGCGTGGGCTGTGGCCTGAACAATAGCCCAATCAGGAATAAACCTGTGTTCTGCCTGTACACCTGGTGCCCGTCTCTCTTTTACTTTATGACCCAGCTGGGTCATTACATTGGTGTCAGAAGTGCTTTCGAACGACGGGATAGATCGAGATTAGGCGAGTTAGCTGTTTCAGTATAGGCCGTAGTTAGCTTTAGCGTGACTCGCATCTACCGTCATGATGATCGGGGCGAGGTCGGGAGGGTCAGGCGACGACGGCTGTAGAAGAGCTGGAGAGCCACATGGCGGAAGTTAAATTGTCAGTCCGCAAGATGGCAGAACGGGCGGGTTTTCCTTCAAACCGCTCGACCAGAACAGACGTCACGGCGACGGAGATATCGACGTCACCGCGTGCGGAAATGGCTGGGCCTCCTTATGTAAACAGAGATGGCAGCGCCCTATTGCCATTAGCCACGGTAGCGGCTAAACTTCCAAAGTTCAATGGACAAGGTAAATGGGAAGCAGCTCCTTTGAACCACCTTCTCAAGAAGGACACTGTTTTTCAGTGGACCGAAGAGCACCAGCGGGCGTTTGAGGCCCTCAAACGTGCCCTGGTGGAGGCCCCTGTCCTGTCCTCACCAGACCCGAACCGTCCGTTTATCCTGGACACCGACGCAAGCAATGAGGGCTTGGGGGCTGTGCTGGCTCAGCGTGGTTCTGACGGGGAGCACGTAGTAGCTTATTACAGCAGAACTTTTGATAAGGCTGAAAAACGCTACTGTGTGACAAGGAGGGAGCTTTTGGCTGTCGTGGCAGCAGTACGCCATTTCAAGTACTACCTGGGGGGCCTGCCGTTTGTGGTGCGGACGGATCACTCCGCCCTGCAGTGGCTTCTCTCCTTCAAGGAGCCAGAGGGTCAGATCGCCCGCTGGTTGGAGGAGCTGCAACCCTACGACTTCCAGGTGGAGCACAGGGCCGGCCTTCTCCACAGCAATGCAGACGCCTTGTCCCGCCGCCCGTGTGCTGAGGACGGCTGTGGGTACTGCGCCAAACGGGTGGAGCGAGAGAGGGAACTGTGCATGGAGGAGGGAGTCACCGCCACGGTGAGTCAGCTGAGGGTGACAGAGTGCCGGGAGCTTGAGGCTGTGGACGTCGGGGAGTGGAGGCGTCGCCAGGAGGAGGACGCAGAGCTGCGTCCTGTGCTGGGGTGGGTGGAAGAGAGAAGACGACCGTCGTGGGGGGAAGTAGCCCCTCTATCACCAGTCACCAAAGGACTGTGGGCTAAATTCTCAGTCCTTAGAGTGGTCGAGGGAGTGCTCCAGAGGGGGTGGAAAAAGCCAGCTACTGGAGAAATGACGTGGCAGGTAGTGGTTCCCAAAAGGCTGCAAGGGAGCGTGTTACAGCAGCTTCACGGGGGAGTAGGCGCAGGGCATTTTGGGGTCTCCAAAACGTTAAAGCGCGTATGTAAAAGCTTCTATTGGACCAGGCACAGGAGGGATGTGGAGGACTTTTGCAGGCAGTGCGACGAGTGTGCTGCTAAGAAAGGACCTCCAGGTCAGTCACACGCCCTCCTACAACAATTCCCAGTAGGGGAGCCCATGGAGAGACTGGGGGTAGACATAGTTGGACCGTTTCCAACCACAGACAGCGGTAACAGGTGGATTCTAACTGCTATGGACTACTTCACCAAGTGGCCAGAGGCTTACGCTCTCCCAGACCAGGAGGCAGAAACAGTAGCTGATGCGTTGGTAGGGGGAATAATCAGTCGGTTTGGGGTGCCACAGTCTATACACAGCGACCAGGGGAGAAACTTTGAGTCACGGGTGTTCTCAGAGTTGTGTAGACGGTTAGGCGCGGAGAAGACGCGCACTACTCCGCTTCACCCCCAGAGTGATGGGCTGGTGGAAAGATTTAACAGAACATTAGCACAACAGCTGGCTATCGTTACCTCAAAACACCAGAGAGATTGGGACACCCACTTACCGTTTATTCTTATGGCATGTAGGTCGGCTGTTCAAGAATCGACTGCGTGCTCCCCAGCGCTACTAATGTTAGGTCGTGAGTTGCGCACCCCAGCCGAACTGATGTTTGGCCACCCTCCTGATAACGACGACAGGGTTTTGCCTGGCCCGAACTATGTTCGTCGTCTGCAGAACCGGTTAGAAGCGGCTCACACCTTCACAAGAGAGCAACTCGAGAACGCAGGAATGCGCCAAAAGCGCCACTATGACTCACGCGCTAGGGGGAGGCACTTTGGAGCGGGAGAACGCGTGTGGCTTCACAACCCCACGCGCAAGAAGGGGGCGGTGCCCAAAGCTGGACAGTGCCTGGGTGGGGCCGTGCCTGGTGATAGAGAGAGTGGGGAGGTGACGTACCGGGTGGAGGTTCCCCACGGAGCAGGAAGGTGGTGGTCCACCGGGACCGATTGGCGCCCTACAGAGGGAGGAAAACGGTAGGGAATGGAAGTGAGGACTCTGATGTGAGCACATGGGGACAGTCTAGCGAGGAGACTCTAGCGCAACCTGAGCCTGGGACGGGGGCTGCCTCTTCGGAGGGCGCTGGAAATGACATTGGGGCAGATGAGTGTTCTGGGGGTCCACCAGTGAGAGTCAAGGGGAGGCACAAGAGACTGATGCGACCTCCGGGTCGTTTTAAGGATCTCATGGGTGCTAGCAGGGGTTAAATATGCCAGGACAGATGGAAAGGTTGGGGGGGTATGATGGGTATTCCCGCGGGGTTTTGGAATGCTTAAATAGGGGTTACGGTCTCATCTCTCTCTCTTCTGTTCGGGACCCTTGACTTGACATGTTATATTTGTGTATGTTCGAGGTTTAGCGGCGTGGGCTGTGGCCTGAACAATAGCCCATTCAGGAATAAACCTGTGTTCTGCCTGTACACCTGGTGCCCGTCTCTCTTTTACTTTATGACCCAGCTGGGTCATTACAATATATATACAGTACCAGTCAAAAGTTTGGACACACCTACTCATTCAAGGGTTTTTCTTTATTTTGTTTTCCTATTTTCTACCTTGTAAAATAATAGTGAAGACATCAAAACTATAAAATAGCACATATGGAATCATGTAGTATTTTAGATTCTTCAAAGCAGCCACCATTGATGACAGCTTTGCACACTCTTGGCATTCTCTCAACCAGCTTCACCTGGAATGCTTTTCCAACAGTCTTGAAGGAGTTCCCACATATGCTGAGCACTTGTTGGCTGCTTTTCCTTCACTCTGAGGTCCAACTCATCCCAAACCATCTCAATTGGTTAGAGGTCGGGTGATTGTGGAGGCCAGGTCATCTGATGCAGCACTCCATCACTCTCTTTCTTGGTAAAATAGCCCTTACACAGCCTGGAGGTCTGTTGGGTCATTGTCCTGTTGAAAAACAAATGATAGTCCCACTAAGCCCAAACCAGATGGGATGGCATATCACTGCAGAATGCTGTGGGAGCCATGCTGGTTAAGTGTGCCTTGAATTCTAAATAAATCACAGACAGTGTCACCAGCAAAGCACCCCCACACCATCACACCTCCTCCTCCATGCTTCACGATGGGAACTACACATGCAGAGATCATCCATTCACCTACACTGCGTCTCACAAAGACACGGCGGTTGGAACCAAAAATCTCAAATTTGGACTCCAGACCAAAGGACAGATTTCCACCGGTCTAATGTCCATTGCTCGTGTTTCTTGGCCCAAGCAAGTCTCTTCTTATTAATGGTGTCCTTTAGTAGTGATTTATTTGCAGCAATTCGACCATGAAGGCCTGATTCACGCAGTCTCCTCTGAACAGTTGATGTTGAGATGTGTCTGTTACTTGAACTCTGTGAAGCATTTATTTGGGCTGCAATTTCTGAGGCTGGTAGCTCTAATGAACTTATT
This sequence comes from Coregonus clupeaformis, assembly GCF_020615455.1. NCBI lineage: Eukaryota > Metazoa > Chordata > Actinopteri > Salmoniformes > Salmonidae > Coregonus > Coregonus clupeaformis. The sequence goes on from NC_059212.1 coordinate 28,199,182, forward strand.
CTCTGCAGCAGAGGTAACTCTGGGTCTTCCTTTCTTGTGGTGGTCGTCATGAGAGCCAGTTTCATCATAGCGTTTGATGATTTTTGCGACTGCACTTGAAGAAACTTTCAAAGTTCTTGAAATGTTCCATATTGACTGACCTTCATGTCTTAATGTAATGATGGACTGTCGCTTCTCTTTGCTTATTTGAGCTGTTCTTGCCATAATATGGACTTGGTCTTTTACCAAATAGGGCTATCTTCTGTATACCACCCCTACCTTGTCACAACACAACTGATTGGCTCAAACACATTAAGAAGGAAAGAAATTCCAAAAATTAAACTTTTAACAAGGCACACCTGTTAATTTAAATGTATTCCAGGTGACTACCTCATGAAGCTGGTTGAGAGAATGCCAAGAGTGTGCAAAGCTGGCATCAAGGCAAAGGGTGGCTACTTCGAATAAACTCAAATATAACATTTATTTTGATTTGTTTAACACTTTTTTGGTTACTACATGATTCCATATGTGTTATTTCATCATTTTGATGTCTTCACTACTATTGTACAATGTAGAAAATAGCAAGAATTAAGAAACACCCTTGAATGAGTAGGTGTGTCCAAACTTTTGATTGGTACTGTATATATAATTGGTGGAGTACTGCGGATCCCAATATCCCTGTGAGCCTCCCAGGCCCATCTTGCCCAGGGTTAAAAACATAAATTGTAGATTCATAATATTACATTTTATTGTATTATATTACACCACGGATCTCTTGGCCAAAATTCGTTCTGTTGTTAGTGAAATTCATTAAAAATATATATATATATATTGACATCTGGCCACAAACCCCCTGCAGTAGGCTACATCAGGGGACCCACTTTGAGAACCCCTGTGATAGATGACAGGTACAGTCAACAGTAAAAAAAAAACACTGCTGCACCACATACTCCCTACTAGTTAATGATTAGACTATTATGTTATAGTTTTTTGTTGTTGATTATTAGACTATTCGATAATTATTTATGGTTCAGAGTACACGTGTCCACGAGATGGCACTTGGAAATCCCCTTTTCAAAAATCCCTCCCTGAGTTTGACCTATCTTGACAATGATAATTTCCTGTTAAAAAAATTAGAAAGGGGCTGAGCCAGTGGGCTGAACCATGATCCTGTATTGTCTGCGTGTTGAGGCAAATCACTCTGAAGCAGGATCTGGTGAAAGGATTATTACTGGTGTTGGAAAATAAACTATTCGAAGGACGTCATGCAGTGTACGGGACTGGTACACTGAATTTAAATAATTACGGATGTTGAATAGGGAAACGGGTGAGGAAAAATATATCTGTAATTTAACCGAAAATTAATAACGAAAGTGTGTTGTAATTTTGGTTCATTTGCAGCTGTTGGTAATCGGGAAACTCATTAGCCACGGAGCAGGTTGACAGGTCGACCAACTCAGCTGAGCCCTTTGCTCTGAACTATGATTCAATCAATCGGAATCTTTCCTCAGTGGCTGTGGTTGCAACAGTTTAACAGTGGTAACATTGTAACGTTTCTCTGCGTGTTTTTATTACATTGTAGAAGATGCATTGTGTCTGTGAGTGTGAAATGTTTGCCTGTCGCTTATTGTCTTCTCTCTATTCTGAAACTTCTTTGTAGAGTGGAAATGAGAAAAGCGGCGGCGGAAAAAAGTGAAGCTCAAGGAAAGGAGCCTGGAAAGACAACTTCCACAGGACCAACAACGGCCAGGGAAAATGGACCGAGTTTACCAACAACACCGATCACTCCAGTCAGCCCCACGACCCCAATAATAGCCCCGGTGGTTCTGAAAGATGAGCCACAGTCTTCTGTCACAGATGCCACTCAGATGTGGATACAATGTGCCAAGACCTTCATCGTTATTTTCCCCATTTATGTGTTGGGATACTTTGAGTTCAGCTTCAGTTGGGTTTTAATAGGGCTTGCAATCTTTTTCTGGTGGAGAAGAAATCAAGGCCATAAAAACAACAGACTGACCCGTTCCCTGGCATTCTTGGAGCATGAAGAAAAAACAGTCCAACAAAGTTTGGCGACCTCTGAGTTGCCACCATGGGTAAGAATTACATTGTTTTGTTTTATTAAGTTAACATTTTTTAAGGTTCTAACACACCTACCTTATTCCTGGTTAGTTGTAACAGATGATTAGGGTTGTGAATGTTATTTTCCCCACAGCTCAACTGTCAGTTAAATAATCAGGTAGGTGGGGGGTGGGGGGTGGGGGGGTCATCGGCAATGTGCCTCTCTAATTTTGTTCGGGACTGAGCAAATTTCTGGTCTGCTGAGCACAAAGTTGAAAGTTGTGAAAATTCTGTGCAACTTCCAGCGCGCGTTTACTGTGAACGCTGAGGCTGTACCCGCTTTAAGTTACAGTTTTAACAGTGATCATAATGTAGGCCTACCATCAAAAAAAATATGGAGAAAATACATCCCATAACATTTAAACATGGAAATAGCTGTTCTATCATTCCGCCTACAGTAGCAGCCAATGTGTGGTGTTCAACATAGGCCTACATTCCATAAGACTTTTGAAAAAACCTGCAGGGCTTGACATTAACCTGTTTATCCACTTGACCTTCAGACAGGGTGACTGAAAATGATGTTGTTTGATGCAAGAAACCACTTTACAAAATAAAATGCATTATTATTCCCATGCCATTATTAGAGAATCAGACAAATTATGCTACTTAGCTTATTCAAGCCTGTCTCAAAATACAACGCTGCCCCTTTAAGACAAAAAAATGCTCATTACCTGACTTGCTTTTTCAAAGATGTCTAGAAATGTACACATTTTGTGCTCTTGTAGGAAGCAATCACTCCCCTATTGCTGACTACAAATTATCTATAACTGGGCTAATAACTCACTAACTAGAAAAGGATATTAACAAAATGTGCACACCTGGCTACATTAAGCTCTTGCTTTGATCTCAAAACAAGCACATTTACTTATGACCATAGCTGTAAACACAGTCCAGTTCAGAGTAAATGGCACAGATCCATATATGGCAATGGTCTATTTGCAAATAGGCCTACTGCAGCTCTGATTGGTTATGCCGTACCGGTCTGTGAAGAGTAAGGGCTGAGTCTTGCTTGTCAATGCAATAGAATCCTTCTCCGATGTGTTCTGCCTACTACAACAATCTCTTGCATATTTCATTTTGTTTCGGTATGTTGCATTAAAACTGGCTAATATTTTGTTGATTTGTTCACAATTGCCACAGTAAAGGGAAATGTTAATGGTGTTAACTAACAGGGAAAACTCTAGAAAGTTGAGTGAAGTTCAATCTCGTCCTTCTCTCCGTGGGCTGATATTTCTTCTGCGCAGCAGTCTCGGGGCTACTGCGCGCACACACGCAGTTTAGAGGGAACATTGATCATTGGTCACCACAGTCACCACCAGTCTCAGCTCACCTATAGTGTACTACTGCTTATCACTGAGGACTGGTCAAGTCCACCAAGGAGACAAGTGCCCAGGAACCAATGGTATTATTTTAGGCCCAGCTCTGTTGACATGATGTAATGATAACTGGAGACAGAGGTTAAGTCCCAAATGGCACCCTATTGCCTATGTATTGCACTACTTTGTGGTGCACTATATAGGGAATTAGTGTGCCATTTGGGACGCACACAGAGTATCCCTCCATTACATGATACACACCTTTATTTTGATGCCCACAGAACAATGGCTGTTTCAAGGAAAACATCCACTGATCATGTGGATCTCGCAAATAGCCATAGAAAGGTCACTCTTATTCATTTGACGACTTCACACAGGCTCACAACAAATTAGGACCTAATCCTATGTCTTTGGGCGAGGATTTATATTATTCTGTTTGGGTGTGATGTACCCGCCCTTTCAGCTGCAGGGGTCGAGGCTGTTGGGTCTGTTGTTTACTAGACGGCCATCGATGTCTTTCCAATTTTCACTTTCTATTTATACCCTGAATGCTTGATGTGGACAAACTGAGGTTTCCTCCTTGAGATAAGGTTTTGGTGGAGGGTGTAGTCCTGCATGTCACAGGCCTACATACTTGGCTGTTACACTGTTGGGTGCAGTCTGTTGGGTTTTGTGTAGGGCTGTCAAACAATTAAATAATTAAGATTCATTGCTAGGTAACATGACTAGCTACCTAACAATGTCGTTTGTTTTCAAACCAGAAAATAGCAGCTCGCAAGTATTTTAAAACGGCCTGCGACATGCGCACGAATCTGCGGCAGAAACCCCCCCCCCTCCGGTAATATTGGGCATAACTTTTACATGATTTGGGCTAGAGGCGCATGGTCTTCAGAAATGTAGCTAAAGGCACAAGCATTGACTGTAGCTGGGTTCCATGTTGTGTTCTGCGCTCAAAAGGGTCAGTGCGGAGAAACACATTTGCTTAAAAGGTTGAAGAAATGGAGACATGATGAACGGTGGCAAAATGTACGCGATAAATGTTATTAACGCGTTAACTTTGACAGCCCTAGTTTTGTGACATACATTTTATTTTTGTGACATCAGATAAATAGCCTTAATTCAGAGGTGAGTGTCGAGCTGTATGTAGTGTAACATCTTATCTTTGCTTAGTCAGACTCAGCTGAAGATCATAGGGAGAGTTGTTACTGTATCTCTGAGGGATCAGGGAAGGGAAAAGTCCATTCACCTTATGAGAGGTAGTTGTCTGAACATTGCGACTGATTATCATTGTTCTTGGTTGGGATATAGTTGATCCCACTTCTCATTCTTAGGGTGGATTTACATTAGTAAAATATGTCTAGTGAGATCTATCTCTCTTCAACATCAGATTTGCAACGTGTCTGATAACACTAGCCACATTCCTGCTTCATGTGTGAGTGCAGCTATTAGCATACCGTAAATACTAGGACCGGGACGATACCAGTATTGCGATACTCATTAGTATTGTGGCAAGGAAACAAAACATGAAGCGGATTTAACTTCTTTAGGAACAGCCTTAATGTTGGAAACAAACATCCATTTTGTTGTCTTCCAGAGTCACATCTATTTATTTTCCAAGCTGTAGCACACAATATTTTCCATACAGCAGGTTTTTAAAGGACCAAAGAGTTAGGTCTCCATTGTGTCTTCATTTTTGCTGTAGAAAACATATTGTGATTGGTATCTTCACAGCCCTAGTACAGTGAGGGGGGAAAAAAGTATTTGATCCTCTGCTGATTTTGTACGTTTGCCCACTGACAAAGACATGATCAGTCTATAATTTTAATGGTAGGTTTATTTGAACAGTGAGAGACAGAATAACAACACAAAAATCCAGAAAAACGCATGTCAACATTTTTATAAATTGATTGCATTTTAATGAGGGAAATAAGTATTTGACCCCTCTGCAAAACATTACTTAGTACTTGGTGGCAAAACCCTTGTTGGCAATCAGAGGTCAGATGCTTCTTGTAGTTGGCCACCAGGTTTGCACACATCTCAGGAGGGATTTTGTCCCACTCCTCTTTGCAGATCTTCTCCAAGTCATTAAGGTTTCGAGGCTGACGTTTGGCTACTCTAACCTTCAGCTCCCTCCACAGATTTTCTATGGGATTAAGGTCTAAAGACTGGCTAGGCCACTCCAGGACCTTAATGTGCTTCTTCTTGAGCCACTCCTTTGTTGCCTTGGCCGTGTGTTTTGGGTCATTGTCATGCTGGAATACCCATCCACGACCCATTTTCAATGCCCTGGCTGAGGAAGGAGGTTCTCACCCAAGACTAGACGGTACATGGCCCCGTCCATCGTCCCTTTGATGCGGTGAAGTTGTCCTGTCCCCTTAGCAGAAAAACACCCCCAAAGCATAATGTTTCCACCTCCATGTTTGACGGTGGGGATGGTGTTCTTTGGGTCATAGGCAGCATTCCTCCTGCTCCAAACACGGCGAGTTGAGTTGATGCCAAAGAGCTTGATTTTGGTCTCATCTGACCACAACACTTTCACCCAGTTCTCCTCTGAATCATTCAGATGTTCATTGGCAAACTTCAGATGGGCCTGTATATGTGCTTTCTTGAGCAGGGGGACCTTGCGGGTGCTGCAGGATTTCAGTCCTTCACGGCGTAGTGTGTTACCAATTGTTTTCTTGGTGACTCTGGTCCCAGCTGCCTTGAGATCATTGACAAGATCCTCCCGCATAGTTCTGGGCTGATTCCTCACCGTTCTCATGATCATTGCAACTCCACGAGGTGAGATCTTGCATGGAGCCCCAGGCCGAGGGAGATTGACAGTTATTTTGTGTTTCTTCCATTTGCGAATAATCGCACCAACTGTTGTCACCTTCTCACCAAGCTGCTTGGCGATGGTCTTGTAGCCCATTCCAGACTTGTGTAGGTCTACAATCTTGTCCCTGACATCCTTGGAGAGCTCTTTGGTCTTGGCCATGGTGGAGAGTTTGGAATCTGATTGATTGCTTCTGTGGACAGGTGTCTTTTATACAGGTAACAAACTGAGATTAGGAGCACTCCCTTTAAGAGTGTGCTCCTAATCTCAGCTCGTAACCTGTATAAAAGACATCTGGGAGCCAGAAATCTTTCTGATTGAGAGGGGGTCAAATACTTATATCCCTCATTTAAAATGCAAATCAATTTATACAATTTTAACATGCGTTTTTCTGGATTTTGTTGTTGTTATTCTGTCTCTCACTGTTCAAATAAACCTACCATTAAAATTATAGACTGATCATTTCTTTGTCAGTGGGCAAACGTACAAAATCAGCAGGGGTGTCACACCCTGGCTCTGGGACTCTATATGTTGAGCCAGGGTGTGTTCATTCTATGTGTTGTATTTCTATGTTGGGAGTTCTAGTTTGTTTATTTCTATGTTGGCCTGAGTGACTCCCAATCAGAGGCAACGAGTGTCAGCTGTGGCTGGTTGTCTCTGATTGGGAGCCATATTTAAACTGTCTGTTTTTCCCTTTGTGTTTGTGGGTTCTTGTTCCAGTTGGTTTTGTGTTTGTACCGTGGACTTCACGAGTCGTTTGTTGTTTTGTTTATTGTCCGTATTTATCACTAAAGATAAATAAACATGTTCGTTCATCACGCTGCGCCTTGGTCCTCCTCTCTTACCGACGATCGTGACAAGGGGATCAAATACCTTTTTCCCCTCACTGTAAATACCATGGTATATAGACAAACAAAAATAAGGATAGCAATTCAAACTATATAGGAGCTTCATCTGATTGTCAATCACTTCAAAGGGCTCCTTAACTAGGCTACCCGCGCACGTTCATCCACTCACAATATTTCTCCACCCTCCAAACAGTGGTGAATGGATAGAGACCTATTTTACACAAAACACAGTGTAATGACATTTGGCGATTGTCTTTAGGCCAGAATTTTGTGTCCACTGCTGTCTGTGCGTCTCGGTGTCCGCCACTCATCTCTGCCTTGGCAAAATGTCTGTGTTCTCGTCGAACTACATCGCATTTTGGAGTGTAGGCTATACCACCTGTTTTCAAGTCCATTCGCACATTTTTCATGCCTCTGACATGCGGTAATGATTAATAATGGTGTAATAGCCTACAGGTTTTTCTTGACATTTTGTTTTAATTATTGTGATGGGTTCATGTTTTACCGATATGGCGTACCCCCACTATTTATTTTGGCGGGCGCCGTACTGCCTTACTTTCACCCTTGGTCGTCAAAGTAGTGTAGTATAAGGAGGCCCTTATTTGTATGGGTACCCATTTAATCAGCCAGCTAGTTTGTTTCCCAACTTCAAACAACAGTTCACTTTCCCCACATCACTGTGCTTGACAGTAGCTCATCAGCCCTCATGGAGAGACTATGTAGGTCTGTACTGGCCCTTATACTTATTACCTGCTGTGTCAGAGCTCCTGGGGATGGGCTGATTTACACTAGGCTAGGAGGGAGGGAGGAGAATATGGCTAAACTCCAGAAGACCAAGCTTCTTTTCGGTAAAATGTAATCAGCGGAAGACCGACATGAATGCTGTTGGGATATCCCATCATTCTGACACACTGTAGGGTGTCTAATAAAAACACATATTTTGAACAATGGGTAAAATTATATATTAATGTTGTAGATACTTCTCTAAGAAAACCAATGATCCAAACCTCATGTCTCTATATTAAATAACAATGTCTGAGATGTCTTATTTAAGATACTCTTTGAAGAGTATCTATCTCTCTCTCTCTGTTTTTCTCTTTCTAATGGTGTCATCATGGCGTGTCAGTCCGGCATGGGAGCGATGAGTGTTGAACAGAGCCTTGTGCTGTTGAGTTTTGACTCTGACTACAGGGAGAAGAGAATAGGCCTTGTTTGACTCGTTCAAACCTACAATCATTGGTTCAAACATACGAGTAATGTATCTTTGTTGCATATGACCCTAACCACCTCCACACACTGTCTCCTCTCATGGGAGTGATGAGTGTCAGTGACTTGGAGAGGGAAAGACCTAGTCCAGTCATCATCACAGTGCTCACTCTCTGGATAATATGACTGTGACACATTTATGGGGGATCTAAGGACAACACACACAGCAACGCAGAAGCTTTTACAAGGTGATTTTTCCTCATTGTTATACCATGTGTACCACCTCCCTGAGACAAAATCCCTTTCCTGTGTTGCCTGTATAGTACTACAGTACTTTAGGTTATGTAGTATAGAGCCTGATCCTACTCTCATGCAGTGTTTCCCCTATATGCATTTAGCAGCGGCGCACTGCTTCCTACTGTAGCTCATGTTCAACAAAGGCCTGTGACGGTCTCTCTGTGATTTGATACTCCGCACAATGGTGCTCTCTGGTTCCTGTGGTGATTATGCGTCCTGCCCCACACTACCCTAAATGCCGAAATATAGGTGGGAACAACTGTCTTGTCATATAGTATGTCCTGTCCTGCGACATTGACCTCCCACTGTTGATATATTGCTATCTGACTACTGGCCTGACTACCTTCCACGGTAGCAGAAAGGGCTGAACGTGCACCTTCTGGTTGAGTTGGATGTTGGAGCTGTCACTTTTGACCTGCTAATCTGTAATGCCTCAGACACAGTTACTGCTACTGACTTTTGACTTAGTAAGCAAACAGAACAGAAGATATGAGTGCGATAGAAAGTTTCATGGCACTAGAGAGCTGATGAACGCAAAGGGGGCGGGGCACGCGTAGATAAGATGGCGTATTGAATAGAAAGCGGTACAAAACACCTCGATTAAAAACATAATATTCAAAATCAGTAAGTTAGACTAAATATTAGCATTTCATATATTCGCAGTTAATATAATTCAATCTGGATAATAACACAAAACAGATCATAAGGCTAGAGAAATATATAGACAAATATTACAACAACACGCAACACCCAAACATGACTGAAGATGAGCGTGGAGAGCCGATCCCCAAAAGGAAACGCGACTCATCGACTGATACAGATGATATATGCTTTTCACCACTGGGTATGGTAAGTGTGGAAAGCGACCTGTTGAAGTCGATAAATGACAAATTGGGCATACTAGAATTGGTCGTAAAAGAGTTGAAAGCGAGTCTTCAAATGAGTGACGAAAAAGCTTTGGTAATGGAGAAAGAAACCAAAAAATTAAAAGTGACAGTCTCTAAGATGGAAACGGACGTTAGGGAACTAAAATAGGAGAACAACCTTCTGAGAGAAGCCTTACTAGACATCCAAACTAGATCGATGAGAGAAAATCTAGTACTTACGGGTATTCAGGAAAAGGAGGGAGAAATAACAGAGAATATTATGAAGGACTTCCTGCATACAGCGCTACAAATCCCACTCGAGGCTGTCGATAAAATCCAACTCGAACGTGTACACCGTTTCGGAAAAAGAGGACAGAAATATGAGCGCCCAATCGTTGCCAAATTTGCTTTTTTTAAAGATAAAGCTATGGTGAAAAGCCTAGGAAAAAGACTTGCTGGCACAAAAATAGGCATGAATGATCAGTTCCCGAGGGAGATTGTAGAAAGACACAAAGTTCTGTATCCAATCTTCAAGGAAAACAGATTAAAAGGGAAACGTGTTGCACTCGTGGTGGATAAACTATATATTGACAACCAAATGTTCAGAGACACAAAGACTACTCCATGGCTATTCTAAAAGTTGTAATAGAGGAGTCGAATATTGGAGCACCCGATACTAGCAATGATAGGGATTGTAATATTAAATAACATTTATAGTAAGTATAGTATTTTATAAAAGGATAAAACGACATAACTAGCAGAATAACACATCTTTAAATACAAATAATTAGAACATGGCTTTTTTGGCGGGAGGTTGTTGTTTTGGCGGATGGTTGTTGTGGTTGGTCCTGTGTTCTCTCTGGCGTCCTTTCCCCCTTGCGGCAGATGTGGATGCGGGTGCGTTTGCACGCTCTGCCCATTTCTTCCGCAGTCAACCATGTGGTGTGCATTTTTGTGTTTGAAAAGGTGCGCGTTAAGTGAGTGAGAGGGGAAATGGTTGCATATCCCAGAGCCGACCGGGGGTCTATGAGCAGGGGTAGTGAGAGGGAGCTTTCAATTTTGTGTAGATGAGGGATATACATTTTTAAATATAGTATACATCTAATCTAATTTTTCATTGTCCTATCATGATGGAAAGATCCCTAACCCTATAACCTGGACACCCACCTGAGCGACCCATACACCAAAGAGAAGTTCCCATCTCTTTTATGGACCTGCTGTGAGTATGCAGCCTAAACAGAGAAATACATGCGGTCGGAGACCTACTTGAGCAGCACCGCCCCCTCAAGATTCTGAGCCTGCCTGGCAGGGTTGGTCCTACAAAGCCAGAGCCCCCTGATGGGAGAGCATAATTTACAAGGAAATTCTCAAAGCTGCTAAAGAGAACCTTGACGACCTTTTACCTAGCCGGTGGGGATTCCGGTGGGGTACGCCCACCCAGGTAGTGGCAGTGCTGGCAACACTGGCTGCAGTAACCCATGGGGAGGGGGTCACACTCGGACAATCAGAGAGGGGGTTTATCATTGTGGCCCAGGTGGCACAAAATAATCAAAGGTCTGACCGCACGGAGATGCTTGGGAAAATGGTTACAACAGGGGATCAGAGTGTTTGTGTCTCAGGTGAAGAGGGTGGATCTGATCTCCATCACCTAGGACTAATACAATGGCAATCCGGGTTATATGTTAGAATCCTACGTGTGAACTGCCGACATTATTACGCATATTAATTGATAATGATGGAAAATAGGATATGCATAATAAAAAAAATATTATATATATATATATATATATATATATATATATATATATATAATATGAGGTGAAAGCATTGGAAATGCTTTTGCCGGTTAATCTGCTTCTGTTTTGTGGGTGGCACTGTGTGCTGTTTTCGATGGATGGGTCCTGGCCTCTCGGGGCCTTAGGGATCCGGAGGGACGTGGGTGGGATGCTGATCACTGGGATGACGGCTCAACTTGGGATGGGGAGGGGCTTTAGCGGGGGAATTAGTGGAGAACAATTGAAGGGTTACTCCGTAGCAATGCAAATATCACGGTACAGCTATATGGACACTCAATCATTACGGTATTTTTTATTGGTAAATTTACAAACATATATAATGATAAATTGACTTGAAACTTGTATCTCATTATGGTGTATGGTGAAATAAGTATAGCCAGTTATAATTGTAATGGCTTAGCTGATAATAACAAAAGAAGAACAATATTTACATGGCTCAAAGAGAAGGAATATAATATCTATTGTATACAGGAAACTCATTCAACAATTCGAGATGAAGTAGTGTGGAAAAAAGAATGGGGGGAATATACTTCTCCCATGGGCAAAGAAACTCAAATGGGGTGATGATATTAATTAATAGTAATTTCGATCCAAATGTGCAAATTGTCCAAATAGATACGCAAGGTAGATGGATTATTTTAAATATGTTATTGGACCATAAACAGATATGGCTCATTAACCTTTACGGACCAAATAATGATGATCCACAATTCTTTGACAATATATACAGTGGGGAGAACAAGTATTTGATACACTGACGATTTTGCAGGTTTTCCTACTTACAAAGCATGTAGAGGTCTGTAATTTTTATCATAGTCACACTTCAACTGTGAGAGACGGAATCTAAAACAAAAATCCAGAAAATCACATTGTATGATTTTTAAGTAATTAATTTGCATTTTATTGCATGACATAAGTATTTGATCACCTACCAACCAGTAAGAATTCCGGCTCTCACAGACCTGTTAGTTTTTCTTTAAGAAGCCCTCCTGTTCACCACTCATTACCTGTATTAACTGCACCTGTTTGAACTCGTTACCTGTATAAAAGACACCTGTCCACACACTCAATCAAACAGACTCCAACCTCTCCACAATGGCCAAGACCAGAGAGCTGTGTAAGGACATCAGGGATAAAATTGTAGACCTGCACAAGGCTGGGATGGACTACAGGACAATAGGCAAGCAGCTTGGTGAGAAGGCAACAACTGGAAGAAAATGGAAGAAGTTCAAGATGACGGTCAATTAACCTACGTTCTGGGGCTCCATGCAAGATCTCACCTCGTGGGGCATCAATGATCATGAGGAAGGTGAGGGATCAGCCCAGAACTACACGGCAGGACCTGGTCAATGACCTGAAGAGAGCTGGGACCACAGTCTCAAATAAAACCATTAGTAACACACTACGCCGTCATGGATTAAAATCCTGCAGCGCACGCAAGGTCCCCCTGCTCAAGCCAGCGCATGTCCAGGCCCGTCTGAAGTTTGCCAATGACCATCTGAATGATCCAGAGGAGGAATGGGAGAAGGTCATGTGGTCTGATGAGACAAAAATAGAGCTTTTTGGTCTAAACTCCACTCGCCGTGTTTGGAGGAAGAAGAAGGATGAATACAACCCCAAGAACACCATCCCAACCGTGACGCATGGAGGTGGAAACATCATTCTTTGGGGATGCTTTTCTGCAAAGGGGACAGGACGACTGCACCGTATTGAGGGGAGGATGGATGGGGCCGAACTTAATATTTGGTACAGAAACCTTTGTTTGCAATTACAGAGATCATACGTTTCCTGTAGGTCTTGACCAGGTTTGCACACACTGCAGCAGGGATTTTGGCCCACTCCTCCATACAGACCTTCTCCAGATCCTTCAGGTTTAGGGGCTGTCGCTGGGCAATACGGACTTTCAGCTCCCTCCAAAGATTTTCTATTGGGTTCAGGTCTGGAGACTGGCTAGGCCACTCCAGGACCTTGAGATGCTTCTTACGGAGCCACTCCTTAGTTGCCCTGGCTGTGTGTTTCGGGTCGTTGTCATGCTGGAAGACCCAGCCACGACCCATCTTCAATGCTCTTACTGAGGGAAGGAGGTTGTTGGCCAAGATCTCGCGATACATGGCCCCATCCATCCTCCCCTCAATACGGTGCAGTCGTCCTGTCCCCTTTGCAGAAAAGCATCCCCAAAGAATGATGTTTCCACCTCCATGCTTCACGGTTGGGATGGTGTTCTTGGGGTTGTACTCATCCTTCTTCTTCCTCCAAACACGGCGAGTGGAGTTTAGACCAAAAAGCTATATTTTTGTCTCATCAGACCACATGACCTTCTCCCATTCCACCTCTGGATCATCCAGATGGTCATTGACAAACTTCAGATGGGCCTGGACATGCGCTGGTTTGAGCAGGGGGACCTTGCGTGTGCTGCAGGATTTTAATCCATGACGGCGTAGTGTGTTACTAATGGTTTTCTTTGAGACTGTGGTCCCAGCTCTCTTCAGGTCATTGACCAGGTCCTGCCGTGTAGTTCTGGGCTGATCCCTCACCTTCCTCATGATCATTGATGCCCCACGAGGTGAGATCTTGCATGGAGCCCCAGACCGAGGGTGATTGACCGTCATCTTGAACTTCTTCCATTTTCTAATAATTGCGCCAACAGTTGTTGCCTTCTCACCAAGCTGCTTGCCTATTGTCCTGTAGCCCATCCCAGCCTTGTGCAGGTCTACAATTGTATCCCTGATGTCCTTACACAGCTCTCTGGTCTTGGCCATTGTGGAGAGGTTGGAGTCTGTTTGAGTGTGTGGACAGGTGTCTTTTATACAGGTAACGAGTTCAAACAGGTGCAGTTGATACAGGTAATGAGTGGAGAACAGGAGGGCTTCTTAAAGAAAAACTAACAGGTCTGTGAGAGCCGGAATTCTTACTGGTTGGTAGGTGATCAAATACTTATGTCATGCAATAAAATGCAAATTAATTACTTAAAAATCATACAATGTGATTTTCTGGATTTTTGTTTTAGATTCCGTCTCTCACAGTTGAAGTGTACCTATGCTAAAAATTACAGACCTCTACATGCTTTGTAAGTAGGAAAACCTGCAAAATCGGCAGTGTATCAAATACTTGTTCTCCCCACTGTATATGTGCTTTCTTGAGCAGGGGGAAGTTGCGGGCGCTGCAGGATTTCAGTCCTTCACGGCGTAGTGTGTTACCAATTGTTTTCTTGGTGACTATGGTCCCAGCTGCCTTGAGATCATTGACAAGATCCTCCTGTGTAGTTCTGGGCTGATTCCTCACCGTTCTCATGATCATTGCAACTCCACGAGGTCAGATCTTGCATGGAGCCTCAGGCCGAGGGAGATTGACAGTACTTTTGTGTTTCTTCCATTTGCGAATAATTGCACCAACTGTTGTCACCTTCTCACCAAGCTGCTTGGCGATGGTCTTGTAGCCCATTCCAGCCTTGTGTAGGGCTACAATCTTGCCCCTGACATCCTTGGAGAGCTCTTTGGTCTTGGCCATGGTGGAGAGTTTGGAATCTGATTGATTGATTGCTTCTGTGGACAGGTGTCTTTTTTACAGGTAACAAGATGAGATTAGGAGCACTCCCTTTCTGGGAGCCAGAAATCTTTCTGATTGAGAGGGGGTCAAATACTTATTTCCCTCATTTAAAATGCAAATCAATTTATAAACATTTTTACATGCGTTTTCCTGGATTTTTGTTGTTGTTATTCTGTCTCTCACTGTTCAAATAAACCTACCATTAAAATTATAGACTGATCATTTCTTGTCAGTGGGCAAACGTACTAAATCAGCAGGGGATCAAATACTTTTTTCCCTCACTGTATGTAGTGAATAGGGTTCCATTTGGGATGCAGCCTGCCTGCAGAAGCTCTGTCTCGCTGGCAGTTATGTAATGGCCAACTGCATATCTGTCATAGTCGACTCCCTGCTTCAGCAATCGCAAAGCGGTTTGGTGCTGCTGTTCTCATGCTGTCAGCCTTAGATAGCAATAATGCAGCATTGTCTCTGAATGCACAGAATCAGCACTTCCCTCCTCTCTAAGCTTTAAAACCACATCATCATTTTCATCTTCCCCTTCCTCATCTTTCTTAGACAGGCACAGATATCAAAGCTCTATTATAAGAGGATTTAATGTTGAGGGATTGTTTTGGAGAAAAAGTGGGAATGCTGTTTTGTATCTGTTCTGGTTGTGTGTGTGTGTGGGCTGTGTACAGAACTGCAGATGCCAGAGAGCCCTCATATTGTTTGGACTGTTCTGTGTACTGTAACAGTATCTGGTTTGTCTTGAACAGCTATAGGGAGTGTACAGGGAGATTACTATAGAGCTTGACCTTGGCCTGGATAGCGGCATAAAACACTACTTAACAAAAGGGATGTGCTGTGTATATCAAACAGACACTACAGTATCCTGTCATCAAACAACAGACACTACAGTATCCTGTCAAACGTGTCAGTTGGGTTACTGTCTATTGCTCCCATAGTCTTTACTGAAAGTCTGTAATCATTTCAAACACTGTTGACTAACCAGGAATGAGACATGACATTTTCATGTTGAATCTACCCATCTGCATCTCTGATCAGACAGCCCACGTATTGAAGGAATATGAACTGATCAATGTTATTTTCTTTCATTCCAGGTTCATTATCCAGACGTGGAGAGAGTGGAATGGCTCAACAAGGTACTGAACATCTTCACTGCAGTGTCCTACAGTATACCGACCAGACCTGGATTCAAATAATATTGGAGATCTTTCAAATACTTTGAGTGTTTGCTCTAGCCTGCCTACCAGATGGGCGGGTTTTGGAGTTTTGGGACTATTTACATTTACATTTTAGTCATTTAGCAGACGCTCTTATCCAGAGCGACTTACAGTTAGTGAGTGCATACATTTTCATACTGGCCCCCCGTGGGAAACGAACCCACAACCCTGCCGTTGCAAGCGCCATGCTCTACCAACTGAGCTACAGGGGACTATCCTATTGGTCTTTCAACCCAGGCAAGCTCAATCAAGCACAGATAAAGTATTTGAACTGATTTAAAATAGTATTTGAACCCAGGTCTGATACCAACTTCCCCAGCTGCAGCACTTGCCTTGCTTTACAGTGTGGACTGGAAGCAGGCTGGGAGGCAGGACAGGCTGGGAGGAAGGCAGGCAGACTGGGAGGCAGGCAGAGCAGGCAGGCAGCAGCCTGATATAAATAGGCCCGTATCTGGAGCTCTGCTAACCCAGCTCCAGTACCAGCCTCCTTGGAGACCCTTCTCACTTCTGGAACTCACTGGAGGGGGATTTAGTCCATGTTTCTAAGACACAGTAGATAATAAAAATAGAAACTTTTGTTTTCTTGGCCTCTATTGGTTAAGCAAAAGTGTTAGATGCTATTGTTTTTATAGTAGGCTCATATGTGGTAAGGAGCACATGCATCAGTACTTAAACAAAGTAGAGCCAATAAACTGTAGCAGGGCCACACCCAAACAAAGAACATGTGGCAGTTGAGGTAATGGTATGTGTGGTAGGCAATTATGAGGGCATTTCCTACCTGTTAGCTATGACACAGTAATGCTCCTAATTTTCCTTCGAGGATTAATAAAGTATTTCTTATCTTCAATTCAACAGTTTAATATTTAGTCCTATTAAATAAAACCATACAGAGAACAGGGCCATAACCTGTGTAGTGTGTCTGACAGACATTGAGTTTTGAGAATATGACCCGTCTAACCCTGATTTTTCCTGGCTGTCTCCTTACCCAGACAGTGAAACAGATGTGGCCGTACATCTGTCAGTTTGTTGACAAGCTGTTCAGAGAGACCATCGAGCCGGCTGTGAAGGGGGCTAACGCTCACCTCAGCTCCTTCTGCTTCACCAAGATAGACATGGGGGACAAGGTGAGACTGAGGCATTTAGATATGCATATATATTTCCAGGGATGAGTTATGGGGTCAATGTTACTGTTAGTTATGTTCCCACTGTTATGTCAATCAGTATGGAAAGTGTTCTATATTTTGTTTTTATAGGTGTTTAGTTTGTATAATATAGTTCATAGGTGTTTGTCTATAGTCATTAGCCATATATCAACTATGTCCAGCTATGTTTCCTGCATGTACATTTTCAAACTTGTTAACCTTGTAAGGGAACTTGGGGAACACATCCCTGCTTGACGTGTGGTTGGGCAAGCACAGTTAGGAAGTTTTCCCTCGTTTGAGCACCAGAGGCACTTGTCAACCAGTGGGTCCTGCTTTGTCATCCCCCCTCTCTCTACCCCCCTCTCTCGTTTTCTTTCTGCAGCCACTAAGGGTGAACGGGGTCAAAGTGTACACTGAGAATGTGGACAAACGACAGATTATCATGGACCTGGAGATTAGGTAAAGTCACATGCACTGTGGTTCAATTTGAAGAAATGTCTGATTTCATATAATTGTATATCATAACATATTGGGTTTTGTTCTATTTTGTTCTATCAGCTTTATTGGAAATACAGAGATTGATGTTGACATCAAGAAATACTACTGCAGAGCTGGTATAAAAAGTATACAGGTAGTCATGTTTTTAATACCATACACATGCATACACTACCTACTATTCTGAAATGTTGTGACTCTCCCGCTATTGAAGAGTTGATATACCAGACCTTCTGAGTTTGGAGAGGATCTGTCTGGTGCATTAGACTAACCATTAGCCACCTCCATATTTGGCTATGCATTATATAAACTGTAGTTTTTTTCTCCACACAATATGTTGACACACATAGATAAGGATGAAAGGTGATTATACAATATGGGCAGAGGTTGCCCTTGCAAACCACCAGCATATTTGCTGTTGAGAGATCAGAGAGAGACAGTTATATTCAGTAGCCTACAGTAAAGATTGCAAATCCATTCTGTATGGCCAGATTTGAGACTGTTTGAGACAGGTGGTCTATGCGTCCACTCTGATAGGCTGTTTAGGTATCAGTCCAGATTTCAGACGGTTTTGTTGGCTCCTAATAGGTGGCTGGCTTTTCACTGTAATCATTTGTGACAGTATTCAGAATGAAGCCCTTAAACAAGATTTGTTTTGATTCTGAACAAGCCACTGTGTTGAGTATACGTAAGAATAAGACCACATAGGAGTATGGTAATCGAAAATGTCCTCTTAAAATAGAGTAAACACTGATCTAAATATAAAGGTTAAATATTTCCATTGCATGTTAAGGGATGACTTTGTGTTTAATTGCAACCACATTTGGAGTGTCTACATTTCTGAGTAATTAGTAATATCAGTCATGATGGATACTAATGGAATCAGTGGAAAACTGGTCAGACTTTTCCTTGAAAAGGAAGTGATATTTTCCTAACAAGGCCCATTAACTATATAGACAGTTATCTTGAAGCTGTGGATAATAATAATGTTTATCATACCACTGTTTTGGCCTGTTTTCTGCAGCTTCAAGGTGTCTTGAGGGTCGTCATGGAGCCCCTGCTCGGAGACATGCCATTGATCGGAGCAGTATCTGTCTTTTTCATAAAGAAGCCTGTAAGTATTGGCAGCCATTTTTACTAATTCTACAACTATTGTAGTCGTTCGATCCTCTGAAGAGGGAGTGGTCTGCAGACAGCTGGATATGAAGGACGTTTTATTGAGCTCCAGTTTCATGAAGCCCATTCCCACCAAGTCTAATTATAATTAGTTTGCATCCCAAATGAATACCAATTCCCTATATAGTGCACAACTTTTGATGGGCCCTGGTCAAAAGTAGTGCACTATATAGGGAATAGGGTGCCATTTGGGACGTAGCTTTAGTCCATCCCCTGCTCCTTGACTGCTGTCTTCCTGTGTGTCAGCATCTGTTATAAATTGAGGGTTTGATAGGGAATCCCTGAGGAGAATGAGACATGCCATCAAAGGACAAGAAGGGCATTGTAACTACTTCCTGTTGGATTGATTTCCTTCAGTCATCACAACTGAAGAGATAATGAGGTACAATAGCTTGGATATATTTCCTAGCTAGGCAATAATACTCCGGTCTTATTTTAACCAGACTCAGTTTCAGGTGATGTTGATTACCAGTAGTCATGCGTCATTTGTCTCTGTGACAATACATATTCTAATTTTAGTGGTGTGAAGTTATGGGACTGAAATAGCATTGCTGTGTTTATCCTTAAGATATGGGTCTTATCGCCTCTGTGTCGGTTGGGGAGAGCAAATTAGCTTTATTTTAAGTCTCCTCTGTGCTGTTATGCAGTCGAGGCTGCATCTTTCTCATTGGGTAGGATTTCTACCTACTCCTAATATTGATTTTTCTCTAAGAAGAACTATGCTGCTTATCGCATTGTTATTAATCATTACAGGTCTATGGTAAATCAGCTGTGCATCCAATCTATACCATCTCATACAACAACCCTCACCTCTTGGCCTAAGACATATTAACCCTAAAGCAACTAAATCAGTTAGTGTTGGACCAATGCTGTGAGCAGATTGTTCCAGGGCTGCTGAGTTGAATTATTTCTCGCCAGTTAAGCTCAATAATCGTCACACAGAACCAACCTTTACAGTCCAGTCCTGCTAGTCTCAATGACTACAATAGCATGCCACATTTATTTTCCTAGCCAGTCTACGCTCATTGTAAAACATAATCCTAACCACTTTTAGTATCTGTTGTGATGCAATGATACAGCATTAATACAATAGAGTTAGTAGAGGCATTGCATCCGAGACAAGGGACTGTCATTAGCCCTACAAACACAGACCACAGAGATGGGCCAGAGGGCTGACACAGATCCCAAGTACAGTATCTGCCAGTGTTATTTTCCCCCTGATATAGTCAGAGGCCTTGGTCTAAGTCCTGGGATGAAGACTGGGGTGTAATGAAGTCCTTTAGAGTGACAAACAGCCGTCTGTCTAAGCCTTATTTTAACCTCTGGAGCTCTGCTATCGCTCTTGAACTGCACTCTTTTTAGCCTGGTCCCACATCTGTTTCTTCTGTCTTGACAGATCTGGGACCAGGCTAGGCTGCTATAGTGCCAATGGTGCCTGTACATGTTCACCTCTGACCTGTAGTCCAGTCGTACATACTTTTAAAAGGATGAGTGAATGGTCTACCCCTCTAACCAGCCTGTCATTTCTATTGGATTTACCGCCCCTTGAAGAAGAAGATATTACCTGTAAAGCGCTGTGCCTTTAGGACTGGCTGGTAACCTGTGCCTGACTGAGCTGGGGGCGAGGGAGGTGGAAATGGGAGTGGCATTTCTGTGGCTACGTAGCGTAGCCGCTGTGTGTTTGAAAGTAGAGCAGAGCGGAGCAGTGCAGCCAGCCATGATAAAAGGCCTCACCAGGACTGTTTGATGCGGCAGCATTCTCATGCCTTGTGGTCATAACTAAAGAGGAAACCACTTGTTCTTTCTACTGACTAACATAGGGTATTTGTTTAACCCAATGTAATTACAGTGAGATCCTTATCATGTGCTCTTCATCTATAAACAGCACTGATTGTTGTTGTTTAAAAAAATGCGTCTTGGGATAATCAATGCATTTTACTGGTAGGTTGTTGTCAGGAGTTATGACTTAGTTAGTAGGGCTGTGACGATACCAGTATCACAATATTTTTTCCATGGCAAAAATGAAAACACGAAGCAGACCAAACTCTTTGGTCCTTTAAAAACCTGCTGTATGTAAAATATTGTGTGCTATAGCTTGGAAAATAAATGTGATTCTCGATTACAACATAATGATGTTTGTTTCCAACATGAGGGCGGTTTTCCTAAAGAAGTTAAATATGCTTCGTGTTTTGTTTCCTTGCCATGATACTAACAAGTATCGCAATACTGGTATCGTCCAGGCCCTACTAGTTAGTACAGTCAGAAGTACAGTATGCTCCTGTGTAGTACAGTCAGAAGTACAGTATGCTCCTGTGTAGTACAGTCAGAAGTACAGTATGCTCCTGTGTAGTACAGTCAGAAGTACAGTATGCTCCTGTGTAGTACAGTCAGAAGTACAGTATGCTCCTGTGTAGTACAGTCAGAAGTACAGTATGCTCCTGTGTAGTACAGTCAGAAGTACAGTATGCTCCTGTGAAGAAGCCCTTGCTTGTTTATGTTCTGTCTGTTTTCTGTAAACACTGGTACAGGGTGGTGGTGTAGTCTGTTCTATTCTGAAGACTAAGTGGGTGCACACAGGAAGTGCACGCCAACTCTGCCACGCAGCCCGCCGTCCTGCCTCGCCAGATAAAAGCCAGGCAGAGGTTCGGACTGCTCAGCAGCCTGCCTGCCAGTCAACCCGTCACTGCTCTTTATGGGTGCATCCAAAATGGCACTCTATTCCCTATGTAGTGCACTACTTTTGACCAGGGCCCATAGGCCTCTGATCATAAGTAGTGTACTGGAATAGGGTGTAATTTGGGATTTAGCCTATATCTTCTTTATATCCCCACTGCAGTCAGAACATTGGAGCAGGCTGTAAAACGTATCTGCGTCAACATCAGGAGAGACAGGAAAATCATCATAAATGCCCTGCCCAGACCTTAGACAAATGCTTAAAGCGTCATCATCACCTGATCACTATCAGACGTTCCTTCTTGTGTCCTGTATTCTGTTATGCATTTTGGGGAAGGCATCACTTTCCACTCCTTGCATGACAAGACATTAAAATCCAGGTGTGAATTGGGTTAGGTGAGAAATGTGCTCATTCTGTTGCCAGAATTCAGAATGCCTGAGTTCCTAATTTTGCTGGAATGTGTTCTTGTTGAATAACAAAAATGAAGGAACACTGTCATGATCATACAAGAGCACAACATGTTGTTTACCTTGTAGGCCTTTAGGTCATTGGAGCTGTTCATTATGGGAAAGAATGTTGCTGTGTCGCAGTCAGAATACAATCCTGTCAAAGCTTGTGCCTGCAGCACTTTACTTGTAAGGATGTGGGAAAATAGATGTAATTTTACCTGTTTAAATGTCACCTCTGGTCTCTTTTGACAATCGACCACACAGAAATGATTGACAAGCTTGAATTTAGCCATAAATGTTCCAACATTTATACAGTAGAGTTTTAAGCTTGATGGCATGTATGACTCAAACTGAGAGTAGCCTACATAGAGCATTCTCTGTTGCTGTTGGGGAGTGGCATACAGGCAGACAGTCTTCTGATTCAGTGGGTGGAACTCCTGGCTTGGTTACTGGTACAGAGAAAGACATGGGCTGCATCCCAAATGGCACCCTGTTCCCATGTAGTGCACAAAGGTAATGCACTATATAGGAAATAGGGTGGAATTTGGTATGCATCCATGGCTCTGTCACCATACCGGTCAGACTAACCCAGTAACATAGCTAGCCAGGTCACAAGGCTATGTTCCCATAGAGACTGTCACGACACAGCTTTCTCAGAAAGTTTGATTCCTTAATTTACGACCCTGGAACACCGTCTAGGCCTACATTAATTCCTGAGCCTACTAAATGTTTGTCGTTGTGCTAAGTCGTTTTGCAGTCGTGCAATATTGTGACACTACAAAGGGAAGCACAGCCGTGAGCTGCCCAGTGACACAAGCCTACCAGACGAGCTAAACCACTTCTATGCTCACTTCGAGGCAAGCAACACTGAAGCATGCATGAGAGAGTCATCCGGAACAGCTGATGATGTGATCGCTCTCTCCGTAGGCGACGTGAGTAAGACTTTTAAGCAGGTTGGATTACCAGGACGTGTACTCCGAGCATGCACTGACCAACTGGCAAGTGTCTTCACTGACATTTTCAAAATGTCCCTGACTGAGTCTGTAATACCAACATGTTTCAAGCAGACCACCATAGTCCCTGTGCCTAAGAACACTAAGATAACCTGCCTAAATGTCTACTGACCCGTAGCACTCACGTCTGTAGCCATAAAGTGCTTTGAAAGGCTGGTCATGGCTCACATCAACACCATTATCCCAGAAACCGTAGACCCACTCCAATTTCCATACCGCCCCAACAGATCCACAGATGATGCAATCTCTATTGCACCCCACACTGCCCTTTCTCACCTGTACAAGAGGAACACCTATGTGAGAATGCTATTCATTGACTACAGCTCATCCTGGACTTCCTGACGGGCCGCCCCCAGGTGGTAATGGTAGGTAACAACATATCTGCCACGCTGATCCTCAACACGGGGGCCGCTCGGGGGTGCGTGCTCAGTCCCCTCCTGTAGTCCCTGTTCACCCATGACTGCATGGCCAGGCACAACTCCAACACCATCATTAAGTTTGCCGACGACACAACAGTGATCACCGACAACGATGAGACAGCCTATAGGGAGGAGGTCAGAGACCTGGCCGTGTGGTGCCAGGATAACAACCTCTCCCTCAACGTGATCAAGACAAAGGAGACGATTGTGGACTACAGGGAAAAAAGGAGGACTGAGCACACCCCCATTCTCATCGACGGGGCTGTAGTGGAACAGGTTGAGAGCTTCAAGTTCCTTGGTGTCCACATCACCAACAAACTATCATGGTCCAAACACACCAAGACAGTCGTGAAGAGGGCACGACAAAGCCTATTCCCCCTCAGGAGACTGAAAAGATTTGGCATGGGTCCTCAGATCCTCAAAAGGTTCTACAGCTGCACCATCGAGAGCATCCTGACTGGTTGCATCACCGCCTGGTATGGCAACTGCTCGGCCTCCGACCGCAAGGCACTATAGAGGGTAGTGCTTACGGCCCAGTACATTACTGGGGCCAAGCTTCCTGCCATCCAGGCCCTCTATACCAGTCAGTTTCAGAGGAAGGCCCTAAAACTGTCAAAGACTCCAGCCACCCTAGTCATAGACTGTTCTCTCTGCTACCGCACGGCAAGTGGTACCGGAGCGCCAAGTCTAGGTCCAACAGGCTTCTTAACAGCTTCTACCCCCAAGCCATAAGACTCCTGAACAGCTAATCATGGCTACCCGGACTATTTGCATGGTCTCCCCCACCCCACCCCACCCCACCCCACCCCACCTTTTACGCTGCTGCTACTCTGTATATTATCTATGCATAGTCACTTTAACTCTACCCACATGTACATATTACCTCAATTACCTCGACTAACCGGTGCTCCCGCATATTAACTCGGTACCGGTACCCCCTGTATATAGCCTCCCTACTGTTATTTTATTTTACTGCTGCTCTTAATTTTTTTTACTTTTTCTAAAACGGCATTGTTGGTTAAGGGCTTGTAAGTAAGCATTTCACTGTAAGGTCTACACCTGTTGTATTCGGCGCATGTGGCACATTTGATTTGATTTGCTACAGTGCACTGCTGCTGCACACATTCTGGCATTGTCCTGAAAACTTCTAGCTGGCGTTACAGTATTTGTTTGGAATCCAATCCACACTAAGGATGCGTCCCAAGTGGCACTTAGTCAAAAGCCCTGGTTAAAAGTTGTGCAAAGCCCAATCTGGTCTCATAGGAAAACGTATTATATTTTACTAAAATCCTTGCCACTCCATTTAGTATGATATGTTACTTTACATTAGGTTACATTACATTGGCCTACCAATGTAATAGCGGTCGTACAATATAATACGAATTGTAGGATGTATAGTATCCTATGTCTTGGTCGCATTTGACCCGTTTAGTATGATATACTGTATTACGTTAGATTCCTTTAGTATGATATGCTACCTTCGACTGCTTTAGTATGATGTGCTACAGTTGAAGTCGGAAGTTTACATACACTTAGGTTGGAGTCATTTAAAACTTGTTTTTCAACCACTCCACAAATTTATTGTTAACAAACTATAGCGTGGAACCCCATATTATCGGCATATTCAACAGCGTTTAAGAAATATATTACCTTCAACAGTGTTATCTTGTGATCAAGCCATCAATGTTATGTGATTATTGGTGTCGTCAAAATTTTAGCTAACGGGTTAGCAATTAGCATGTTTGACATTTCAGTGGAAGTACTACTATTATCAGCTTTTTTTTATTTGCGGTTTAGCAAATAAATACGTCCCGTATTATCGGCATACATTCCCCAGTTATTGGCCACCTTACTATTTTGTTCATTTACAAGATATATCCGTTTAATTTTGTTCAAAAAAGAGACACCAACCACGTACCCGAAGTGTTTTACTAGATAGTTGACTAGTTGGCTAGCCTTCCGGTAAAAAATAATGACTTGCCTGTCAACTTTTCATTGCGTAGCCCAGTGCGTCCTCCTGTGGACTCTTAAAAAATGGTTATTCACCAACATATTCAGTGTTGTAACCAAATAATTTCTCATAATTTGTTTTACAGATAACAGTTGAATACAAAAATATGAGTATTAATAATTTACGTCAAATAAAACTTTTATTTCAGTTATGTGCATTGACATAACCAATGAAAACACTGTTGGAGTTTGTGTTGCAGAGGTGCACTTGGAAAGTAAAGGAAGAAATACACAAGATGGGTTGAATAAATATATATACAGTGGGGGAAAAAAGTATTTAGTCAGCCACCAATTGTGCAAGTTCTCCCACTTAAAAAGATGAGAGAGGCCTGTAATTTTCATCATAGGTACACGTCAACTATGACAGACAAACTGAGAATTTTTTTTCCAGAAAATCACATTGTAGGATTTTTAATGAATTTATTTGCAGATTATGGTGGAAAATAAGTATTTGGTCACCTACAAACAAGCAAGATTTCTGGCTCTCACAGACCTGTAACTTCTTCTTTAAGAGGCTCCTCTGTCCTCCACTCGTTACCTGTATTAATGGCACCTGTTTGAACTTGTTATCAGTATAAAAGACACCTGTCCACAACCTCAAACAGTCACACTCCAAACTCCACTATGGCCAAGACCAAAGAGCTGTCAAAGGACACCAGAAACAAAATTGTAGACCTGCACCAGGCTGGGAAGACTGAATCTGCAATAGGTAAGCAGCTTGGTGTGAAGAAATCAACTGTGGGAGCAATTATTAGGAAATGGAAGACATACAAGACCACTGATAATCTCCCTCGATCTGGGGCTCCACGCAAGATCTCACCCCGTGGGGTCAAAATGATCACAAGAACGGTGAGCAAAAATCCCAGAACCACACGGGGGGACCTAGTGAATGACCTGCAGAGAGCTGGTACCAAAGTAACAAAGCCTACCATCAGTAACACACTACGCCGCCAGGGACTCAAATCCTGCAGTGCCAGACGTGTCCCCCTGCTTAAGCCAGTACATGTCCAGGCCCGTATGAAGTTTGCTAGAGTGCATTTGGATGATCCAGAAGAGGATTGGGAGAATGTCATATGGTCAGATGAAACCAAAATATAACTTTTTGGTAAAAACTCAACTTGTCGTGTTTGGAGGACAAAGAATGCTGAGTTGCATCCAAAGAACACCATACCTACTGTGAAGCATGGGGGTGGAAACATCATGCTTTGGGGCTGTTTTTCTGCAAAGGGACCAGGACGACTGATCTGTGTAAAGGAAAGAATGAATGGGGCCATGTATCGTGAGATTTTGAGTGAAAACCTCCTTCCATCAGCAAGGGCATTGAAGATGAAACGTGGCTGGGTCTTTCAGCATGACAATGATCCCAAACACACCGCCCGGGCAACGAAGGAGTGGCTTCGTAAGAAGCATTTCAAGGTCCTGGAGTGGCCTAGCCAGTCTCCAGATCTCAACCCTATAGAAAATCTTTGGAGGGAGTTGAAAGTCTGTGTTGCCCAGCGACAGCCCCAAAACATCACTGCTCTAGAGGAGATCTGCATGGAGGAATGGGCCAAAATACCAGCAACAGTGTGTGAAAACCTTGTGAAGACTTACAGAAAACGTTTGACCTGTGTCATTGCCAACAAAGGGTATATAACAAAGTATTGAGAAACTTTTGTTATTGACCAAATACTTATTTTCCACCATAATTTGCAAATAAATTCATAAAAAATCCTACAATGTGATTTTCTGGATTTTTTTTTCTCATTTTGTCTGTCATAGTTGACGTGTACCTATGATGAAAATTACAGGCCTCTGCATCTTTTTAAGTGGGAGAACTTGCACAATTGGTGGCTGACTAAATACTTTTTTTCCCCACTGTATATATATTATATTTTAGACATATTTTATTTTTTTGTACAAATAAATAATTTCATATGAGCACAAACAAAACAAACAATTACATCTCGACCTCCATCCCTATATTGTCAACAAAATCACAATAAAAATCCAGCTCCACCGCTACCTCTGGATCCCACTGCACACACCTGCAGTGGAACCAGTGCTGGCAGAAGTCACAGCACACCCATGGCACCTCGGATCTACACTCCTGAGGGGAGCTTGCAGGCAGATCATGCTCCCCGCAGCGAGCACAGCAGGTGGTGTCTTCTTTTATTAAATCTTTTTTTTTTTTTTTTATGGTTTTGCAAAATGTAGAAGTTCTTCAACAACCATAGTAATTGATACAACTGAGAGAGAGAGAAACATATTATGAAGTACCTGAGAGTGGTGCCATGGGTGGCGTGACTATGCAGCTTTTCTCTTCCTTTTCTGTGCTGCAGTTTGAGAAAAAGTAGTGTTAGACAGAGCATGTTGCATGAAAACCCTTTTCAACTTTTTTACATCAATACCTCTGGAGGAAGCTGCAGAGGTTTTGGAGGAGGTGGAGATGACTTGAGGGCTGGTGCTATGGACTGTAGATATGTAAAGAGCTTTTTCTTTTTTTTTTTACATTTGCTGTTTTATAAAACAGATAACAAACAGTCATTTTTTGTAATTTAACATGTTTACCTGTGGAGGTGGCGGTATTCAAATTGCAGGGGGCAGGGACACCAGACGAGGCTGCTATGGTGGTGTGACCAGGGGAGACAGAGGAGGCAGTTGGTCCAGAGGAGGCCGTGTTGGTGGTGACAGACGGTGGGGTGGTGTGCATCGTGGTGGTGGTGGACAAAACCGCCGATGATGGCTTGGAGGAGCTGGTGTTTGTAATGGTGGGGTTGAGGGGTCGACGATGGTGTGCCCGGGAGAGTAGTCACGTGGCCTTCTTCTGCAGCTGGGGACTCCGGCGGCTCCTACAGGTGTTGCACACTGGGAGGCACTGGCAGTGGTGATGCAGCTGTCTGGAGTGGTTCTAGCAGGGGGTCCAGCAGAGGTGATGGCGTCAATGGTCTCATCCATGGCAGCCCTCTCCTGTGCCCTCTGTGTTCTGAAGAGCTGCCCGATGCTCTTTCTCCTCTGCCTCGGCCCTCTCCTTCTCACCCCTCTCCTGCCACTGGCGCGTGTATTCCTTCTGTGTCTGTCTAGCCGATACTTCAGGACAGTAAGGATGTGCCCCAGGTCCTTCACTATCAGCCCCCCCCCTCTATTAGGGGGTGCTCTTCTAGGGCTGGGACTGGAGCAGGGGCTGGGACTGGAGCCTTTGGCTGAGGGTCCTCCTGTGGTCACTGGGGAGGAGGTGCTGATGGATGGCACAGTGCTGCTGGTTCCAGGAGAGGCGGTGGTGGGACCCGGCAGGGACCGAGACTGCATTAAACAGGACCCTTCAATGGCCACTGAAGGGTCAAAAGGGAAGAGGCCACACTTCTTAAACCCTTCCACCACAAAGTGCATGTCCTTGCATCGCTGGTACGGGTAGCGGAATACTCTGGCAAATTCTGATTTGTTTACCATGTAGGAGTGGTCAAAATGGCTAAGGTCTCCAGATACCTTGGAGAACTCAGCCTTTAAAGGGCCAAAGTATGCCACGTCCAGCAGCTGCAGGACATGGGTGCAGTGAGGTGTAAGACAAAGAAGTATAACCCCTTCCCTTAGTGCCGCTGCGAGCACCTCCGGGTCCATGTGGCTCTTGTGCCCATCGAAGAGGAGAAAGAGAGGGCGCTCTTTCACTGCATGCTTAATGAAGTGCTGAAACCACTTCCTGAACAGGTCCCCGTCAATGTAGCCACTGCTTGACCGTCCATACAAGGCTTGGGGGGGGCCTCCCAGTGTGTAGTGGCCACCGGGGAAACACTTGGGGTAGATGATAAATGGGGGGACGTCCTCCCCAGCTGCATTGAAGCAGGCCAGCACTGTGATGTGCTCCTTGGTCCCTGGAGCCTGCTGGTACACGTGTTTTGCGCCCCGGGGAGCCAGCACTTTGTGCCTGCTCTGGTCGCTACGAAACCCAGGCTCATCGCAGTTATAGATTTGTCTGAGTTTTTCCCTCAACCCACTCTCCTCCAAGTGCTTCTCATAAGAAGTGAAGAAGGTGTCCATCGTCGGACATGTGGCACACTCAGCTCTCCCCCTGTCCAGGGTGTCCGGCCTCCTCATGCTCAGGTTCTTGTGCCTCCTTCTGAACATTTCCCACCACCTCTTCCCCAGTGGTGGGATTGTTTCCCCTGGGTGCCGAAACCTACAATAGAATAGAATATATAATTGTCCATCCAGGATGAAAATGTTTGTTTTGGTATCACCATACACATCCACATTTACATCACACACATTGAGAACAGTCAGTCCACCAATCTACATACATAAACACATAGAACACCAAATACCTGCGTATTTTGTTGGCATATTTCATCAGCCTCTGTCTGGTGAAGGGGAACCCATGGCTGGCACAGTAGATGCAGTACTGCACCAGAGCAAGCAATTTGGGTGGCCCACTACGACAACCATGGGTCACCCGGCCGCCAGGGTCTGCCGAGGTACACCATGCACCTTGGTAGATAAGAAAAGAAAACTGTTACTAGCAGATAAAATTCACATACACATGGTAATCTCCTAAAAACAAAAGATGCCTAACCTTGGCAGCCTGGCGGATAGCCATCCCTGCCCGCAGTCCTCCATGGCATGGAACATGTCCATCTCACTCCACTGCTTCCTCCTGACTTTCTCCATGCTGTGGTGGTAAATACATGTAGCTAAATAACTTGGCATACTATACACGTTTTAGAAAGATAACTCAATCTGAATATGTATAAACATTTACATTTCAAAGCTAAGGCATTGAAAGGTGATTTAAAGTTTTCACAATAACTGAAAGTGTAACCATGTTTTTTGTTTGTCATCTGTAATGTAAATGTGTGTCACAATTAGTTTAATATTGATGCATACATTGTAACATTTGACTAAATACTGCCTCTATGTAGCTGTTGTAAGATTAAACATAGCCAACAGTGAAAGGTGTCAAAAAGTTAATGGTTCAAAGTTCCAAATACATTTTTGCAGATTGTGCAAAACGCCTCCGTCAGAGGACTCCAATTTTGATACGGTAAAGCTTTACAACATTCAGCTGTTTTCGTGATATGTATTATCTAACGCTTACAATTTCTTTACTTTTTGCTGTCTTAGCAGTTCTATCAACATTTAGCAACTAAGCTAGCAACATTTAGAAAATCCGTTAGCTATATTTGAGGTAAAAAGTTGGATATTAAATGATGTGTGGTCTGTCGCACAGTCTAATTTTACAATATGCAGCGTGTCCCACAAAATGTGTACATATATCACTTTTTTGTAAACTCTCAAAACCTAACTTAAATAACATTAATTGCACTGTAAATCTGTGGTCAGCTAGCTAGAAGGGTGTCTTTAGTCGCAAAACGTACCGTTATTTTCCAGTCCATTTAAATGTTGAGCTCGAGGTGATTTAGTCCTCCAACCGCTAGAGAGTGTCCGAAGTTAGGGGATGTCCGATGTTGGGGGGAAATTAGCTAGTTTTGGCAAGCCGGTAGGACATCTACTTTGTGCTTGACACTAGTAATTCTTCCAACAATTGTTTACAGACAGATTATTTCACTTATAATTCACTGTATCACAATTCCAGTGGGTCAGAAGTTGACTGTGCCTTTTAAACAGCTTGGAAAATTCCAGAAAATGATGTCATGGCTTTAGAAGCTTCTGATAGGCTAATTGACATCATTTGAGTCAATTGGAGGTGTACCTGTGGATGTATTTCAAGGCCTACCTTCAAATGCAGTGCCTCTTTGCTTGACATCATAGGAAAATCTAAAGAAATCAGCCAAGACCTCAGGAAAAAAATTGTAGACCTCCACAAGTCTGGTTCATCCTTGGGAGCAATTTCCAAACGCCTGAAGGTACCACGTTCATCTGTACAGACAATAGTACGCAAGTATAAACACCATGGGACCACACAGCTATCATACCGCTCAGGAAGGAGACGCGTTCTGTCTCCTAGAGATGAACGTACTTTGGTGCGAAAAGTGCAAATCAATCCCAGAACAACAGTAACGGACCTTGTGAAGATGCTGGAGGAAACAGGTACAAAAGTATCTATATCCACAGTAAAACAAGTCCTATATCGACATAACCTGAAAATCTGCTCCGCAAGGAAGAAGCCACTGCTCCAAAACCGCCATAAAAAAGCCAGACTACGGTTTGCAACTGCACATGGGGACAAATATCTTATTTTTTGGAGAAATGTCCTCTGGTCTGATGAAACAAAAATAGAACTGTTTAGCCATAATGACCATTGTTATGTTTGGAGGAAAAAGGGGAAGGCTTGCAAGCCGAAGAACACCATCCCAACCGTGAAGCACGGGGGTGGCAGCATCATGCTGTGGGGGTGCTTTGCTGCAGGAGGGGCTGGTGCGCCTCACAAAATAGGAAGGAAAATGATGTGGATATATTGAAGCAACATCTCAAGACATCAGTCAGGAAGTTAAAGCTTGGTCGCAAATGGGTCTTCCAAATGGACAATGACCCCAAGCATACTTCCAAAGTTGTGGCAAAATGGCTTAAGGACAACAAAGTCAAGGTATTGGAGTGGTCATCACAAAGCCCTGACCTCAATCATATCAAAAAGAAAATGTGTGGGCAGAACTGAAAAAGCGTGTGCGAGCAAGGAGGCCTACAAACCTGACTCAGTTACACCAGCTCTGTTAGGAGGAATGGGCCAAAATTCACCCAACTTATTGTGGGAAGCTTGTGGAAAGCTCCCCAAAACGTTTGACTCAAGTTAAACAATTTAAAGGCAATGCTACCAAATACTAATTGAGTGTATGTAAACTTCTGACCCACTGGGAATGTGATGAAATAAATAAAAGCTGAAATAAATAATTCTCTACTATTATTCTGACATTTCACATTCTTAAAATAAAGTGGTGATCCTAACTGACATAAAACAGGGAATTTTTACTAGGATTAAATGTCAGGAATTGTGAAAAACTGAGTTTAAATGTATTTGGCTAAGGTGTATGTAAACTTCCGACTTCAACTGTACATTAGGTTATGGGTTAAGGTTAGGGTTAGGAGTAAGGTTAAAAGGTTAGGGTTTGGGGAAGGGTTAGCTAACATGCTAAGTAGTTGCAAAGTAGCTAAGAAATAGTAAGTGCTAATTAGCTAAAATGCTAACGTTGTCCATGATGAGATTCGAACAATAAACCTTTGGGTTGCTAGACCTTAAGTAACCTATTGTCCATACCAAACATAACCTATCATACTAATTTGAGTGTTCTTGATTTACATTTACGATGTTGCTTCTAGTCAATGCAACCTAACGTAAAGTAACATATCATACTAAATTGAGTGGCGCGGATTTTAGTAACATATAATACGTTTTGGTCTCTGAGACCAGGCTGGGGTGCCATTTTGACATACAGACAATGCTTGCCACATACTGTACAGCCTACAGTCCTGCCTTCCATAAAACCAGTACAGAATTAAGTTACTGTAGAGAGAATCTTGTAAGCATTCTATCTGTCTCCCTGTACAGTGTTTCAATCTTTTCGACAGTGCTCATTTTCCTCAAGAAATTGCTTTCCGCTCTAGATGGCGCTTTTAAAGTTAATGTCCGTGTTTGCTGTTCAGGTCAAAGTAATAACTATTTTACCAGAGACTGTAGTAGTCACTTGTAGCTGTCTTCAAACATATGACATGATGAAAGTGGATCACATCTTTGATTATAA
Source organism: Coregonus clupeaformis (assembly GCF_020615455.1). Lineage (NCBI taxonomy): Eukaryota > Metazoa > Chordata > Actinopteri > Salmoniformes > Salmonidae > Coregonus > Coregonus clupeaformis. The sequence goes on from NC_059212.1 coordinate 28,232,237, forward strand.
AGGATAAATTATTGCTCTGGAAATGTCAGTTAGAACCAGTTCAAATTAATGTATTTAGGGTAGTTTTTTTATGCTGCTGTGAATGAGTGCACTGTTGTGTTTTACTAGGAAACTGTACTCCTCATGGACAAGCTTTTATTAGCTGTTGAGCTGCTTCCAAGCTGCTTCTGAGTCACTGAGATAGATTTACTGTTTGTCTTCTCTCTCTATAGACTCCCTTATTAAAACAGAACTCTCATCAATCTTAAATACAAATTGGTAATTATTTTCTTAGATTTTTTTGCAAGTGTTTATGCTTAGTTAAACGCCTAGAAAACGACTTGAACTATTGATATTATACTAATTGTGTCTGTGTCATAATTTCTACTCATTTATAATAATTATAATAATATAATAATATGCCATTTAGCAGACGCTTTTATCCAAAGCGACATACAGTCATGCGTGCATACATTTTTGTGTATGGGTGGTCCCGGGGATCGAACCCACTACCTTGGCGTTACAAGCGCCGTGCTCTACCAGCTGAGCTACAGAGGACCACAAATAGCTAAATGAGAATATTAGCTAGATGAGAACTCGATTAAAACATAAAGCTGTTTGATGCCCTTCAGTAGCCTTATTATTCAGTGCTTAGTTAACTAGGGTTGCAGAAATGCAGGAGAAACACAAAGCTAGAGCCTACCCATCATATACATGTCCTCTCTGCATTAGTGTACTGAAATAGCTAGTCTTATTGTTTACCAGTACAATGGAGCAGGATGATGCCCTCCTAGTGAGAATGCTCTCCGTAAGCTTAGAGGACAAGGAGCTGGTTTTTACTTGACTTCATAAATGAGATGAGTTTAAATGAAATGTCAGTGTTTGTGGTGCACACAGTAGGAGTTCCACTCTGTTTGGGCTTATCACACCCTATAGATTTCCTAGAGTTCCTCGGAGTTCTGCTTTGTTTTTCTCTGTTACTCAAAGACATGTTTTCTTTTTCCTTTTAGTTTCTGGACATAAACTGGACAGGCCTCACAAATATGCTGGACATTCCAGGCTTGAAGTAAGTGACAACTGCACGACTGCTTCTTATTACTGTTGTGGTGTGGAACTGGCCTAACCCATAATATAGGCGTGTTAGGGGAATTAGGTTTCGTATTGGTCTATTCAGAGGGCGTTGTCCACAGTTACAGGACACATTAATTGTATCCATGTCTGCATCCCAAATGGCAACCCTTTCCCTAGATAGTACACTACAAGTAGTGCACTATGTACAGTGCCTTCAGAAAGTATTCAAACCTCTTGACTTTTTCCACATTTTGTTGTGTTACAGCCTGAATTTAAAATGGATAACATTTAGATTTTATGTCACTGGTCTACACACAATACCCCATCATGTCAAAGTGGAATTATGTTTTTAGAAATTTTTACAGATTGAATTAAAAATGAAAAGCTGAAATGTCCTTGAGTCAGTAAGTATTCAACCCCTTCGTTATGGAAAGCCTAAATATGTTTCAGGAGAAAATATTTGCATAACAAGTCACATAAGAAGTTGCATGGACACACTCTGTGTGTAATAATAGTGTTTAACATGATTTTTGAATGACTAACTCATCTCTGTACCCCACACATACAATTATCTGTAAGTTCCCTCAGTCGAGCAGTGAATTTCAAACACCGATTCAACCACAAAGACCAGGGAGGTTTTCCAATGCCTCGCAAAGAACGGCACCTATTGGAAGATTAGGTACAAATAAAAAAAGCAGACAATGAATATCCCTTTGAGCATGGTGAAGTTATTAATTACACTTTGGAATACACCCAGTCACTACAAAGATACAGGCCTCCTTCCTAACTCAGTTACCGGAGAGGAAGGAAACCGCTCAGGGATTTCACCATGAGGCCAATGGTGACTTTAAACAGTTACAGAGTTTATTGGCTGTGATCTGAGAAAACTGAGGATGGATCAACAACATTGTAGTTACTCCACCATATTAACCTAAATGACAGAGTGAAAAGGAAGCCTGTAGAGAATAAAAATATTCCAAAACATGCATCCTGTTTGCAATAAGGCACTAAAGTAAAACTGCAAAAATGTGGCAAACAAATGAACTTTATGTCTTGAATACAGAGTTATGTTTGCGTCAAATCCAACACAACACATCACTGAGTACCATTCTTCATATTTTTAAGCATGGTAAGGGAAAGGGCATATCTAGTCAGTTGCACAACTGAATGCATTCAACCAAAATGTGTCTTCCGCATTTAACCAACCCCTCTGAATCAGAGAGGTGCGGGGGGCTGCCTTAATCAACGTCCATGTCATCGGCGCCCGGGGAGCAGTTGTTGTGGGGGGTTTAACCTTGCCGCCGTGGGGATTTGAACAAGCAACCTTTCGGTTACTGTCCCAACGCACTAAGTGCTAGGCTACCTGCCGCATCATGTTATGGGTATGCTTGTCATCGGTAAGGACTACGGAGTTTTTTAGGATAAAAAGAAACAGAAATCACAGGCAAAATCCTAGAGGAAAACCTGGTTCAGTCTGCTTTCCAACAGACACTGGGAGACATTCACCTGTCAGCAGGACAATATAAACAAAGGCCAAATATACACTGGAGTTGCTTACCAAGATAACATTGAATGTTCCTGAGTAGCCTAGTTACAGTTTTGATGTAAATCAGCTTGAAAATGTATGGCAAGACTTGAAAATGGCTGTCTAGCAATGATCAACAACCAACTTGACAGAGCTTGAAGAATTTTTAAAAGAATCATGTGCAAATATTATACAATCCAGGTGTGCAAAGCTCTTAGGTTGTGTCTTCACCTGACACATACATGCGACTTCTGCTATCAGAATACGAAGATCGCATTGAAATGACCGGTCTAGACGCACAAAAGTCACTTTGTGGTCTGATTGTGTTCAGATCTGTCTGACCACTTCGGGAGGTGGTCAGTGATGCATTGTGTGCGGATTTCTCCTCAGTCTGGACGCAATCAGGCTACCGAACGCGCATACAGTGTTCATGAGTCTTATGGCTTGGGGGTAGAAGCTGTTAAGAAGCCTTTTGGATCTAGACTTGGCGCTCCGGTACCGCTTGCTGTGCAGTAGCAGAGAGAACAGTCTATGACTAGGGTGGTTGGAGTCCTTGACAATTTTTATGGCCTTCCTCTGACACTGCCTGGTATAGAGGTCCTGGATGGCAGGGAGCTTGGCCCCAGTGATGTACTGGGCCGTACGCACTACCCTCTATAGTGCCTTGCGGTCGGTAGCCGAGCAGTTGCCATACCAGGCGGTGATGCAACTAGTCAGGATGCTCTCGATGGTGCAGCTGTAGAACCTTTTGAGGATCTGAGGACCCATGCCAAATCTTTTCAGTCTCCTGAGGGGGAATAGATTGGTGTCACTCGTGCTTCCTGCTTAATTTTTTGCTTATAAGCAGTAATCTGGAGGATAGAATTATGGTCAGATTTGCCAAATGGAGGGCAAGGGAGAGCTTTGTACGCGTCTGTGTGTGGAGTAAAGGTGGTCTAGAGTTATATATATATATATATTTGTTTTTTTCTGGTTGCACATTTAACATGCTGGTAGAAATTAGGTAGATCGGATTTAAGTTTCCCTGCATTAAAGTCCCCGGCCACTAGGAGCGCTGCCTCTGGATGAATGTTTTCCTGTTTGCTTATGGCCTTATACAGCTCATTGAGTGTAATCTTAGTGCCAGCATTGGTTTTTGGTGGTAAATAGACAGCTACAAAAAATATAGATGAAAACTCTCTTGGTAAATACAGCTTATCATGAGATACTCTACCTCAGGCGAGCAAAACCTCGAGACTTCCTTAGTATTAGATTTCGTGCTCCAGCTGTTGTTTACAAATATACACAGACCGCCACCCCTTCTCTTACCGGAGTCAGCCGTTCTATCCTGCCGATGTAACGTATATCCCGCCAGCTGTATGGTATCCATGTCGTCGTTCAGCCACGACTCGGTGAAACATAAGATATTACCGTTTTTAATGTCCCGTTGGTAGGATATCCTTGATCTTAGGTCGTCCATTTTGTTTTCGAATGATTGTACGTTGGCCAATAGGACTGATGGAAGAGGCAGATTACTTGCTCGCCATCGGATCCTTACAAGACACCCGACCTACGTCCACGATATCTTTTTCTCATGCGAATAACAGGGATTTGGGCCTTGTCGGGTGTCTGTAGAATATCCTTTGCGTCCGACTCGTTGAAGAACAAATCTTAGTCCAATACGAGGTGAGTAATCGCTGTCCTGTCATCGCTCTGTCCCTCCTGCGATGACAACCAGGGATGCATCTCAAATGACAGCCTATATCCCTATATAGTGCACTACTTTTGACCAGGCCTGGTCAAAAGTAGTACACTATTATAGAGAATAGGGTAGCATTTGGGACACAAACAAGGCAGGACAAACAGACAGGAGGGAACATGAACATGAAGGCCTCATTGTTGTGGAGAGAGGGCCAGGTGGCAGCTTTCAGGGCTGGTGGTGATGGTGAGGTAGGCATGTCAACACTTTCTCACCATTTGAGAAATTGTGTGGTAATAAACCATGGTAGGTATAAATGGCTAACACAGGCTGATCCACTCTTTCAGACAGGGCTGCAGTCTGTGGGAGATGTGGAGGGGGAATGGTCATCATGGCTCTCTCTGGTTGTGTTCCAAATGACACCCTATTCCCTATATAGAGCACTACTTTTGACCAGGGCCCATAAAGAATAGGGTACCATTTGGGATGTAGCCCCTGTTGCTGTGTGTTAAAAGTAGTCGTGCACCACTGTGAGGTCACAGCTCCATGAGCAGCTCTAAGCAAAGCAGCCATGTGGTGGAGGGTGTGCTATTAGCGGAAAAGTAGCTATCACATAAACTCCCCTCCATATGTATTTAGACAGTGAAGTTAGAATGTTTAATTGTGTGCAAGGAATATGGGACCAAATACTAAACTTTTGTCCAAATACTTATGACTTCTTCAAATGGGGGGACTAGATACATAGTGCTTTCATTTCTAAATGGTGAAACATATGTATGAACATACTCATTACCTTCAAATGAAGGCTGTACTGTCACCTAAAATGAAACATTCTATCTCAAATCTAAAATGCTGGAGTATAGACCCAAATATAGAATTTTAGCTTCTCTGTCCAAATACATACAGTGCATTTGGAAAATATTCAGACCCATTTACTTTTTCCACATTTTGTTACGTTACAGCCTTATTATAAAATTGATTAAATTGTTTTTTCCCCTCATCAATCTACACACAATACCCCATAATGACAAAGGGATTAACAGCTTTTGAGATTTTTTTGCGAATGAATAAAATAAACAGAAATATTACGTTTACATAAGTATTCAGACCCTTTACTCAGTACTTTGTTGAAGCACCTTTGGCAGCGATTACAGCCTCGAGTCTTCTTTGGTATGACGCTACAAGCTTGGCACACTTGTATTTGGGGAGTTTCTCCCATTATTCTCTGCAGAACCTCTCAACCTCTGTCAGGTTGGATGGGGAGCGTTGCTGCACAGCTATTTTCAGGTCTCTCCAGAGATGTTCGATTGGGTTCAAGTCCGGGCTCTGACTGGGTCACTCAAGGACATTCAGAGACTTGTCCCGAAGCCACTCCTGCGTTGTCTTGGCTGTGTGCTTAGGGTCGTTATCCTGTTGGAAGGTGAACCTTCGCCCCAGTCTGAGGTCCTGAGTGCTCTGGAGCAGGTTCACCCCCGTCAGGTTTTCATCAAGGATCTCTCTGTACTTTGCTCCATTCATCTTTCTCTCGATCCTGACTAGTCTCCTAGTCCCTGCCGCTGAAAAACATCCCCACCGCATGATGCTGCCACCAACATGCTTCACCGTAGGGATGGTGCCAGGTTTCCTCCAGACGTGATGCTTGGCATTCAGGCCAAAGAGTTCAATCTTGGTTTCATCAGACCAGAGAGTCTTGTTTCTCATGGTCTGAGAGTCTTTAGGTGCCTTATGGTAAACTCCAAGCGGGCTGTCCTGCCTTTTATTTATTTCTGTTTTTATGTTTAATACATTTTCAAAAAATTCTAAACCTGTTTTCGCTTTGTCGTTATGAAGTAACGTGTGTAGATTTATGAGTAAAAACATTTATTCTATCTAAGGCTGTAATGTAACAAAATGTGGAAAAAGGGAAGGGGTCTGAATACTTTCCGAATGCGTTTTATGGAGGGGAGTGTCCACGCTACTATACCCCAGAGCTAGCTTGTTTCAACATTTCACAACTCATGTTCTGTTCAATAGCGTTCTCATTTGGGGGTGTTTTTACCCTTTACACTCGTGGGAATTGGCCTATATGGATAAATTGCAATGTTTCTAACAGAAGAAATATGAAAAGCATAAGCATGGTAGCAATTGAAAGGGAACAGTTTGGAGATTTGGGGTAAATTATTAGACCAACGTTGAGGACACAACAGTTCACCTGACACAAGACTGAATCCAAACATTACACTGTTGATTTTATGTGCATTTTACATTCACTGTACTTTTCGCCGCATTTGTTGATAACGAAATCTGAAAATACTCTGGATACATTCAGTAACATGATAAAAATATTCATGGTAAATGTGGGGTAGCTGCAACAGGACACAAATAAAAGGGTTTGATTGAGAGGACTAAGTGGTGTCTCCAAGTGGCCACACCTCTCCAAAGTGTGCACAGTTCCGAAGTAATTCCAATGCACTCTTCAACTATAAGGTGCTTTTGAGCTCTCCTAGCTGTGCCATTGAGGAACTAGAGCAAGGACACTTGAAAGTTGTTTTTGTTTTGGAACACAACCCTGCGTTGCAGCAATCACACAATTACTGTTGTTTACGCAGTCCAAAAATTGCCTATTATAAATTGCAATATGGGTCAGGTGGGCATCATTTGAAAGCTTGTTCTATTGTCAACATGACTAGAAAGTAAAAAAATATGATCTTAGTGTTAGGCTTTCACAAGGAAATTCAGAGAAACAGATCGTAATTATGGTGCGCATAGAAAGGAGTGCTTTCAGGTGTGCCACTGTGAATTTTCTTCACAATAAGACAAATAGGCGTATTCTGTTCAGAACAACCCAGGGTTTGACGCCATGTCATCTAGTAACTGTATATCACACAGAGGGATCATAAACATTGACACTGTATATGACATGAGTTTTATTAAATGAAAATGTGAAATGCACATTTTAATTCACGGTTGTTTGGCTTGCTTAGCGGTATTTATTATAATTCTCATCTTTCAAAATACATTGAGTCCTCTTAATTTACAGCATTTCCCTCACTGACCTTTTTTTTTTTCAAAAGTTGCCCAACTAGCAGGAGGGATGTGGGCAACTTCTTGTCGCGTGCAGTGCTCAAGTCAGTCAAACCCCATACAGCGCTGTGTAGCGGAGACCCTGAACTCTGACGTCATTCATAGAATGTTACTGTACAGCCACTGCGTTCCAATTGAGGTGCTTATCAGTGCCATTTTCAACCAGTGTACAGGTACGAGTGTAAATGGCTACCTATCAAACTTATCTGCAAGTGATATGCTCACTTACGCCAAACAAAATGGGGGTCAAATAAAAACAAAGACCAATGGACGAACGTAAATACAGTTGTCCAGGTTATTTTCCCTGGAATATACTGTTAGAAGTGAACAACATGCCACACAGACAGGATCCTCATTGTAGTGCAGTGGGCCATCCAGAAATTTGAATGGGGACATTTGAATACACTTAATTCAATAGAGCCATGTATAGGCCTAGATGGCTGTGGTGGTTTGATAGATAATGTAGAAGCTGTGCCCTGATCAAGGACCACAACTAAACAAATGAGTATAGTGCCTGGTGTGTCATTTTGTTTTGGTATGAGACACATTGTGGGTTTGACAGACTCCGCCCTGTGAAATGTAGCCTTCCTCGTTCTACAGGTTTGAAGGAAACACCAGTGTGTGTGTGTGTGTTCAACCTGAAACCTGCATTACTCCACCCTTTTCGCGTGCGTGTGGGTGTGTGTGAACAGACAGACAGAGGGGGTTCTGTGTGTGAGGCTCATGTTTCCTCTGGTATAATTTGCATCTCTCTCGCAAACAGCAGGCACCTCCGGTCACCCGTGAGTGTTTGTGTGGTGTGTGTTTTGTTTTGTTTTCTACTTCCCCAACACACAGACACGCTCTGAGTTTAAAAAGTTGAATTGTAGCTTTGCTGACCTTTTCCTACAAACAGACAAAAAGAAAGGACTGAGCACAAAATGCAAAGTTACTTACATTTGTTACTAATTATCTTTGTTGAAAACTTATAGCAGTTGAACACCAGAAATCAATAAATTCCTTCTGCAGATAAACCCAGAAATGTGCGGGATGGACTCCACATATTTCGGATACACACGTTCTCACTAAAAACAACCTCCTTTTATTGACGTCACAGATTATTGTAACCTCAGAGTTGTTTTGAGGACGGGATGGGGGAGGCTCTGCTGAACAATTAAACCCAGCTCTGAGGGACTAACACGCATCCAATGAAGGAATTCTCCATTCACTACAATGCTGCCATCTAGTGGGCATTAGAGAAACTGATAATTGACTGGTTTGGATTCACCCTTTATTTATTTTATTTATTTTTATTTCACCTTTATTTAACCAGGTAAGCCAGTTGAGAACAAGTTCTCATTTACAACTGCGACCTGGCCAAGATAAAACAAAGCAGTGTGATTAAAAACAACAACAATGATAAGCTTTGTCTTGGCTCTAGTTGAAATACAGTGCATTCAGAAAGTATTCAAACCCCTTCCCTTTTTCCACATTTTGTTACGTTACAATTCTAAAATTGATTAAATAAATAAAAATCCTCATCTATCTACACACAGTATAATAATAACAAAGCGAAAACAGGTTTTTAGAAATGTTTGCAATGTATTAAAAATAGAAAATAGAAATACCTTATTTACGTAAGTATTCAGACCCTTTGCTATGAGACTCGAAATTGAGCTCAGGTGCATCCTGTTTCCATCATCCTTGAGATGTTTGTACAACTTGATAGGAGTCCACCTGTGATAAATTCAATTGATTGGACATGATTTGGAAAGGCACACACCTGTCTATATAAGGTCCCACAGTTGACAGTGCATGTCAGAGCAAAAACCAAGCCATGAGGTCAAAATAATTGTCCGTATAGCTCTGAGACCGGATTGTGTCGAGGCACAGATCTGGGGAAGGGTACCAAAAAAATTCTGCAGCATTGAAGGTCCCCAAGAACACAGTGGCCTCCATTATTCTTAAATGGAAGAAGTTTGGAACCACCAAGACTCTTCCTAGAGCTAGCTGCCCGGCCAAACTGAGCAATCGGGGGAGAAGGGCCTTGGTCAGGGAGGTGACCAAGAACTTGATGGTCACTCTGACAGAGCTCCAGAGTTCCTCTGTGAAGATGAGAGAACCTTCCAGAAGGACAACCATCTCTGTAGCACTCCACCAATCAGGCCTTTATGGTAGAGTGGCCAGATGGAAGCCACTCCTCAGTAAAAGGCACATGACAGCCCACTTGGAGTTTGCCAAAAGGCACCTAAAGGACTCTCAGACCATGAGAAACAAGATTCTCTGGTCTGCTGAAACCAAGAGTGAACTCTTTGGCCTGAATGCCAAGCGTCACGTCTGGAGGAAACCTGGCATAATCCCTACGGTGAAGCATGGTGGTGGCAGCATCATGCTGTGGGGATGTTTTTCAGCAGCAGGAACAGGGAGACTAGTCAGGATCGAGGGAAAGATGAATGGAGCAAAGTGCAGAGAGATCCTTGAGGAAAACCTGATCCAGAGCTCTCAGGACCACAGAAGGTTCACCTTCCAACAGGACAACGACCCTAGGCACCCAGCCAAGACAACGCAGGAGTGGCTTAGGGACAAGTCTCTGAATGTCCTTGAGTGGCCCAGTCAGAGCCCAGCCTTGAACCCGATCGAACATCTCTGGAGATACCTGAAAATAGCTGTGTAGCAATGCTCCCCATCCAACCTGACAGAGCTTGAGAGGCTCTGCAGAGAAGAATGGGAGAAACGCCTCAAATACAGGTGTGCCAAGCTTGTAGCGTCATACCCAAGAAGACTCGAGGCTGTAATTTTTTTTTTTTTTTACATTTCTAAAAACCAGTTTTTCTTAGTCATTATGGGGTATTGTGTGTAGATTGATGAGGGGGGGAAATAATGTAATCAATTTTAGGATAAGGCTGTAACGTAACAAAATGTGGAAAAAGTCAAGGGGTCTGAATACTTTCCGAATGCAGGACTTGTTTAACTTGTGGTTGGGCTCCTCTCTAGGGTTCAGAGTGTGACAGTGCCCTTGGCTTCTGCTGTCATTCATGGACTGAATCTCAAATGGCGCCCTTTTCCCTATATAGTGCACTAATTTTGATCAAGCCCCCCCCACTTCTGTGAAGCCTCTTCTGCCTCTTCTGCTTGGTTATCAGTCTTGAAAATCACAAAATCAGTCACCAGATCACTGTTAAGTGTCAGTGCTACAAGACACTTCCATGGGGGGGGGGGGTAATGATCTGCTTGAAATGGAGTGTCCCACATGGCACCCTTCTCCCTATTCACTATGGGCCCTGGTCAAAAGTAGTGCACTATATAGGGAATATAGTGCCATTTGAGACGTGGAATGTTGGTTGAAACGGGATGGAGGTAGCATCAGCCTGAATGGAAGATGTTTTTTTATCTGTGTCTCTGTGTCTCCTGGCCTGTGTGTGTTATAACCTGTCTCTCTTTGTCCCCCGTCAGTGGCCTGTGTGATAACCTGATCCAGGACATCATCTACAGCTACCTGGTCATGCCTAACCGCATCACCATTCCTCTGGTGGGAGAGGCTCAGCTCTCTCAGCTTCGCTTCCCAATACCTAAGGTAGGGAGGGACGGACGGACGGAAGAGTCCCACTAACCACACACACACACACTACACTGAGTCTGAAAGCAAGACACACATTCCACTGTATGAAGCCGAGCCTGATGAATGAATCAATTAATTTCCTACCGTTGTTTTGTTATGTTAGAATGCAACCCATCCCTTATGGCAGTATTGAATTCCAATTTTGTTAATGTAATAATTAAATCACTATAATATATGTATGAACTCAGTGATTTTGGTCTCTCTCCTCCCAGGGCGTCCTGAGGATTCACTTCCTAGAGGCCCAGGACCTGTTAGCGAAGGATATGTTCCTGGGAGGGATGATCAAGGGCAAGTCAGACCCGTACGGGGTCCTTCACATCAACAACCAGCTGTTTCGGAGCAAGGTGATCAAGAAGACCATCAATCCGAAGTGGAACGAAGTCTATGAGGTAGAGAAAATATTTTAAAGTGTCCACAAAGTGGTGCAGGAAGTTTTCTGAAGATGATTGTTACGTTGGGGAAAAAATTGATAGTATGAGAGGGAATGTCTTTATTGAATTAACTGAATGGGACTCTTTTACAATGTTGGAATGGGTGGGTTGTCTGACATTAACTACGTTACAGTACATTACCAACATGATGCCCTGTATGCAACTGAGAAGGTCTAACTGTAATAATGCCTGTTTGAATGTGACCTTCAGTCTATGGTGTATGAAAACTCAGGACCAAATAACCTGGAGATAGAGCTGTTTGATGAGGACCCAGACCAGGATGATTTCTTAGGAAGGTAAGTGATAGATCCTAATCGTTTGGGATCTTTCCTCATCATCAAAATCACTTTAACATCAAGCATGACTTCTGCTGTAGCGCATAAAGCTATCATGGATCAGCCACTCTCTCCAATGAACTCAAAGCATGTGTATATTTCCCTTGCAGGTTATTGATAGATGTCGCTGAACTTCAGAATGAACAGAAGGTTGATGAGGTAATGTGTCTTTTTGTTTTATGACTCCTTTCTTTCTCAATGGAAACACTCAATTGTAAACATCTGTGATCATCCAACACACTGAATTCCGTCTGTTCCATTCCAGTGGTTTGTGTTGGAGGAAGTGGAGTCCGGAAAGCTGCACTTAAAACTGGAGTGGCTGTCTCTTCATCCCACTCGTGAAAAGCTTGATCAGGTATTGCCTTTATCTACACTGCTCAAAAAAATTAAGGGAACACTTAAACAACACAATGTAACTCCAAGTCAATCACACTTCTGTGAAATCAAACTGTCCACTTAGGAAGAAACACTGATTGACAATACATTTCACATGCTGTTGTGCAAATGGAATAGACAACAGGTGGAAATTATAGGCAATTAGCAAGACACCCCCAATAAAGGACTGGTTTTGCAGGTGGTGACCACAGACCACTTCTCAGTTCCTATGCTTCCTGGCTGATGTTTTGGTCACTTTTGAATGCTGGCGGAGCTTTCACTCTAGTGGTAGCATGAGACGGAGTCTACAACCCACACAAGTGGCTCAGGTAGTGCAGCTCATCCAGGATGGCAAATCAATGCGAGCTGTGGCAAGAAGGTTTGCTGTGTCTGTCAGCGTAGTGTCCAGAGCATGGAGGCGCTACCAGGAGACAGGCCAGTACATCAGGAGACGTGGAGGAGGCCATAGGAGGGCAACAACCCAGCAGCAAGACTGCTACCTCCGCCTTTGTACAAGGAGGAGCAGGAGGAGCACTGCCAGAGCCCTGCAAAATGACCTCCAGCAGGCCACAAATGTGCATGTGTCTGCTCAAACGGTCAGAAACAGACTCCATGAGGATGGTATGAGGGCCCGACATCCACAGGTGGGGGTTGTGCTTACAGCCCAACACCGTGCAGAACGTTTGGCATTTGCCAGAGAACACCAAGATTGGCAAATTCGCCACTGGCGCCCTGTGCTCTTCACAGATGAAAGCAGGTTCACACTGAGCACGTGACAGACGTGACAGAGTCTGGAGACGCCGTGGAGAACGTTCTGCTGCCTGCAACATCCTCCAGCATGACCGGTTTGGCGGTGGGTCAATCATGGTGTGGGGTGGCATTTCTTTGGGGGGCCGCACAGCCCTCCATGTGCTCGCCAGAGGTAGCCTGACTGCCATTAGGTACCGAGATGAGATCCTCAGACCCCTTGTGAGACCATATGCTGGTGCGGTTGGCCCTGGGTTCCTCCTAATGCAAGACAATGCTAGACCTCATGTGGCTGGAGTGTGTCAGCAGTTCCTGCAAGAGGAAGGCATTGATGCTATGGACTGGCCCGCCCGTTCCCCAGACCTGAATCCAATTGAGCACATCTGGGACATCATGTCTCGCTCCATCCACCAACGCCACGTTGCACCACAGACTGTCCAGGAGTTGGCGGATGCTTTAGTCCAGGTCTGGGAGGAGATCCCTCAGGAGACCATCCGCCACCTCATCAGGAGCATGCCCAGGCGTTGTAGGGAGGTCATACAGGCACGTGGAGGCCACACACACTACTGAGCCTCATTTTGACCTGTTTTAAGGACATTACATCAAAGTTGGATCAGCCTGTAGTGTGGTTTTCCACTTTAATTTTGAGGGTGACTCCAAATCCAGACCTCCATGGGTTGATAAATTTGATTTCCATTGATAATTTGTGTGATTTTGTTGTCAGCACATTCAACTATGTAAAGAAAAAAGTATTTCATAAGATTATTTCATTCATTCAGATCTAGGATGTGTTATTTTAGTGTTCCCTTCATTTTTTTGAGCAGTGTACTTTGCATCCCAAATTGCACCCCATTCCCTATATAGTGCAATACTTCTGACCAGGGCCCATAGGGAGTAGGATGCCATTTGGGACACAGTTAGATCAGTCTGTATGTTAATGGTTTTCAGTCCTTCAGCTTTAAGACACTTAACATTAATAGGTCTAAATATTCCTCCATCCACTGGAGAATGAGTGAGTAGATTAAACTATGTAGATTACAGGGATAAATTGGGGAATCCAAGAGGGAGTGCTCACCCTGTTTGAACTCTGTAGTTCTTATTTAACATCTGTACCATTAGTCTACACCACGAGAGGTTGGTGGCACCTTAATAGGAGAGAACGGGCTCGTGGTAATGACTGGAGCGGAATTGCTGGAATGGTATCAAATACATCAAACACATGGTTTCCAAGTGTTTGATGCCATTCCATTTGCTCCGTTCCGGCCATTGTTATTTCCGCTCATAGATCCCTGTAACACCAAATGCTGTGGGTTCGCGCCCCAAATGGCACCCTATTCCCTATATAGTCAATTACTTTTGACCAGGGCCTATAGGGCTTTGGTCAAAAGTAGTGCACCAAATAGGGAATAGGGTACCATTTGGGTCACAACCTGTGTTTCTGCAGTCCATTGTATCAGTGCTGATGAGACACATTATTCTATGTTTGACCAACATTACAGATTGCTCCTAATATATTGGACTAGTGTCCTGTCTAGGGGGAGTACATCAAGCTGCCTCACACTACAGAAGCGCTACAGTAACTACTGTGGTAACTATTTACTTTGGCTGTGTCCTCTCCCAGGTGCTGACCAGCATCAAGGCTGATAAAGGCCAGGCTAACGACGGCCTGTCGTCTGCCCTGCTGGTGGTCTTCCTGGACTCGGCAAGGAACCTTCCAGTAAGTCACTCTACCTGTGGTAAAGTCACAAGAAGAATAGGAAAAACATTGCTTTATCTCCGCACAACTTCATTGACCTGTTAGTTATGAGATGGCAATGTCAAGTTTTCTGCTGGCCACAAAACATGAGGCATTATTGTGCCTGTCTACTAGTCATGAGACGGTATGAACCACCCAGTTCACCCCAACTTCTCCCACCTTCCTCCTCCTCTTCCTCTGACCTCTTCCCTTCCCCCTCTCATAATAATGTTAATATTCTCTACCTCTACTCCCTCCATCTCAACTAGTCCCTCACACTAATAGTCTGCCAAAGGGATACATTATTGTACCTGAAGCTTTCTTTCTATATCACCTGTGAAATAACATAATTCGTTTTGGCTCTATTTGCATAGATGCATAGCATAGGCAAACCCTGCTTCACGTTTCTCTTTTCAGACTCCTCTTCTTCTTTGGTTTCTTCTCTCTGTTTCCCTCCTCCTCTGAAGAGTGTGTTTGAGGGGAACTTGGGTTCTGGCTACTTAAAAGAGCGGAGAGCTTCGGGCCTAGTCTTTTGTGAGAATACTGCCTCTCTCTATAGGACCTAATATGTGAGTCCTCTGGCATATTGCATCCTAGTTTTATTTTGCCACAGTGTGATTTTTTTGGTAACGATGATTGAAACAAGAAAGTAACCAATAAGCATGTTGATTGTCATATGACGAATTTCTGCACAAATGAAGTTCTTGTAAAGAAAATCATTTTACATTAAAAATATAGTGATTTTGACAGTGAGGCTATCAGTCATGGTCATAGAATGATGCCTTGTATAAAATATATTAACAAAAGAAAGAGGCTTGTTAGGGAGACCTCTCTGTGGATTGCTTTCCCTCCATCCCGCTCACCCAGCCATTCCTAGCCCGTTGGTGAGTTGTTGCCTCAGCAACAAACACTCTCTCACTAGAGGGCAGCATTGTATCATGGGACTCTCACCCAGTCTCTCTTAAATTCCAGACATAACTAGTGATCTCAGAGCATCTCCCAACTCCAATATCCTCTAACACACCCCTCCCAAATCAAATAAAACCACAGTACTTAGTCTAAAAGCCTTTAAACTCAGCCTGTCATCATTGACATTACTTATCAAGACATGTTAACCAGTGGTGGCTGGTACCACTTTAAATCGGAGAATGGGCGCATTGAAATGGATGGAGTGGAATAAATGGAATGTTACCGAACACTTTGAACACATGGTTTCCACCATTACTATGAGCCGTCCTCACCTCACCAGCCACCATTGATGCTAACTATGCTCCAGAGATGTGTAGTCGACAACAAGAATGTCATTTTTAACAACACAAAATGAATAGGTAATATGATACAGAATGCAAGGATATTATGCAAAGTACTGAATGCAATGCTTCACTCTGGATTAACATTATTATTAATTTGTACTGTAGATTAATTTGTTGCTAGAAGTGATGTCTGTGTTGTATGAAAGTACTCATCAAGAGATTGACTTTACTCCATTTACCCATCAAGAGATAGTACAGTATCTGGAATGACATAGATGTACACTAAACAAAAATAAACGCAACATGCATTACAGTTCATATAAAGGAAATTAGTAAATTGAAATAAATGAATTAGGCCCTAATCTATGGATTTTACATGACTGGGAATACAAATATGGGGTGTGGATCAGAAAAAGCAGTCAGTATCTAGTGTGACCACCATTTGCCTCATGCAGCGCGACACATCTCCTTCGCATAGAGTTGATCAGGCTGTTGATTATGGCCTGTGGAATGTTGTCCCACTCCTCTTCAGTGGCTGTGCGAAGTTGCTTGACAGGAACTGGAACACACTGTCGTACACGTCGATCCAGAGCATCCCAAACATGCTCAATGGGTGACATGGTGAGTATGTTGGCCATTGACGAACTGGGACATTTTCAGCTTCCAGGAATTGTGTACAGATCCTTGCGAAATAGGGCTGTGCATTATCATGCTGAAACATGCGGTGATGGCGGCGGATGAATGGCACGACAATGGGCCTCTGGATCTCGTCACGGTATCTCTGTGCATTGATATTGCCATCGATAAAATGCAATTGTGTCCGTTGTCTGTAGCTTATGCCTGCCCATACCATAACCCAACCGCCACCATGGGGCACTGTTCACAATGTTGTCAGCAAACCGCTCAAGACCCTGGTGAGGACGACGAGCACGTAGATGAGCTTCCCTGAAACGGTTGCTGACAGTTTTCGCAGAAATTATTTGGTTGTGTAAACCCACAGTTTCATCAGATGTCCGGGTGGCTGGTCTCAGACGATCCCGCAGGTGAAGAAGCCGGATGTGGAGGTCCTGGCCTGGCGTGGTTACACGTGGTCTGCTGTTGTGAGGCCAGTCGGACATACTGCCAGATTCTCTAAAACGATGTTTCATGGTAGAGAAATAAACATACAATTCTCTGGCAACAACTCTGGTGGACATTCCTGCAGTCAGCATGCCAATTGCACGCTCCCTAGAAACTTGAGACATCTGTGGCATTGTGTTGTGTGACAAAACTGCACATTTTAGAGTGGCCTTTTATTGTCCCCAGCACAAGGTGCACCTGGGTAATGATCATGCTGTTTAATCAGCTGTTTAATCAGCTTCTTGGGGGGCGGCAGGTAGCTTAGTGGTTAAGAGCGTTGTGCCAGTAACCGAAAGGTTGCTGGTTCTAATCCCTGAGCCGACTAGGTGAAAAATCTGTCGATGTGCCCTTGAGCAAGGCACTTAACCCTAATTGCTTCTGTAAGTCGCTCTGGATAAGAGCGTCTGCTAAATGACTAAAACAAAACAAACAAACATTGATATGCCACACCTGTCAGGTGGATGGATTATCTTGGCAAAGGAGAAATGCTCACAAACAGGGATGTAAACACATTTGTGCACAACATTTGAGAGAAATAAGCTTTTTTATGCTTATGGAAATGTTCTGTGATCTTTTATTTCAGCTCATGAAACATGGGACCAACACTTTTTATATGTTGTTTATATTTTTGCTCAGTGTACATACAAAACACCATAAATATCCCCATTTAGGGTTGCAAAATTCCTCCATCTGGGATTTCTAGAAAACTTAGAAATGTTGAAAGTTACCAGAATTTTGCAGCCTACCCCAATTATTACACTCTTTTCACAAAGACCATCTCACTCCTGTCACTGGACTGCTTTGTCAGTGTTGGAATGGTCCTTCTGTTTTCTCTATATTGTATGCTCCTCTTAATCTCCCATAATGATTTTCCTGGGTATGTCACTGTCAATACTCTTCGTGATTAATTTGGGGAACCTCTATTCATTAACCTTGCGTTCATCATGTTGTTTTTGTGTCTCTGTCTGTCTCTACCTGTTGTCCTGGTTTTGGTGTGGTCAGGTGTGTGGCCTTCATCGTCGCTCCTTCCATGATTTAACCACCTCCTCCTCCTCTTGCATGCCCTCTCCTAATAACTAACCTAGTGTGTTCATTCTCTCATGCCTTGGGGAAAAAGCGCAATCCTTTAGAATTCAACCATGACGGTTTGAAGTAGGCCTCAGTCAGTAAGGCCATCAAGGTAATGTAACAACAGTGCATGCAGAGCTAGCCAGACAGACACACTGAGGAAGACTAGAGGCCAAGTTTGAATACCTTAAAAAGCACCCTTCCCGTAACACAGGAAGCGATGGAGTCGAAGCTATGTTTTCATCTGTCCACTCACTTACAGATGCATTCTTAAGGTATTCTAACAGGGCCTAGACACACACTGCAATTAGCCCTGTGACCAGAGAATAACACTTTAGTAGGGGAACCAAATACAGTACCATGCTGTAGGCTATGTGCGTTATCCGTTAGGACATTTAGTATTGATCAGTTGATACTCGTTTCCTGAATACGAATCTGTTGATTATTAAGTAGTAAGCAATTTGTGAAAGTGGAAAGCAATTCAGTTGACTAGACTAGCATAAACTTTATTGACTGATTATATCCCAGTGAGGAGTATTGCTTACAAGTTGTTTCCCACCCATGTATTCCTACAGGACTGCTGCTGGAGCATTCAAAATGCCTTGCCAGTTGATTTGGGTTCCTTGTTTTGTGTTATTAATTAACAAACCCCAAACTGTACTAATTGTGTTTGTGGACTAAAACTGCCTTCCATGCACCATATTCTAATATTCTGATGATGTACGTAACAACTGTGTTGTATGAGATAATTAACACCCCAAGAAAATCTATCTTTATATAAGCGTTTCCTCTCTCTTCCAATTTCAACTCTATTTCCTGGTGTTATGGGTTTTTTCTATAGACAATTATGTAACTACACTACTTACTTCCTGATCTCAAGTTTGTATGCTGCCATATTGAGCCAATGAGGGATGAATATGGGGCCTTATATCAGGCCACATAATTCGTTTTTAATATTAACAGAAACTTTATTTCAGAAATATAGAACAATTTTATAATTCAACCATTCTAAATTTGGGATGCTCCATAATTAAATAAATTAAGTTAATCGATATTTAAACATGTGTATATTAAATATGATGAGACAAGGATAGGGTGATAAAGTAGTACCGATTTAAGTTAACATCTCACAGTTCAAAAGGTTATTCTGTGTTTTTATACCTGTTCTTTACATTTCAGTCTGGTAAAAAAGTGATCAACATCCCGAATCCTTTTGTCCAATTCACAGTCGGGCACAAAACATACGACAGCAAGGTAAGCCAACAGACCATGTTTCTTAGTCTATATAGTTCCCATATATTTGTATATTATATAAACAACATACTGCAATGCCATGTGAATAGCATATTCCTGGTCGTTTTCACTGCCTCTAACATGGTCCTTCCCCAACCAGACAAGGTATAAGACCAACGAGCCTGTATGGGAGGAGGCCTTCCCTTTCCTCATCCACAACCCAAAAATCCAAGAGCTGAAGATTGAGGTAAGGGTTGTAGGCATGCTTTTCCTACTGAGTGACCTCAAATTGTTTCCCATTTAATTTGACCTCTATGGCTATACACTTAAAATGTTAGTCATTTAGCAGATGCTCTTATCCAGAGCGACTTACAGTTAGTGCATTAATCTTAAGATAGCTAGGTGGGAAAATATCACAGGCATAGAAAGTGCAAGTGCTGGTTCAGGTTTTATTTTATTTTTGGGGGGAGTGGTCGAGGTGAGGAGGAGGATTATTTAAGACACTGTTTTCAGATGTTTTTGGAAGATGGGTAGGAACTCTGCTCTCCTAGCTTCAGAGTGAAGCTGGTTCCACCAGTGGGGTGCCAGGACAGAGAAGAGCTTGTACTGGGCTGAGCGGGAGGGCCAAGAGACCTGAGGTGGCAGAACGTGTGCTCGGGTTGGGGTGTAGGGTTTGAGCATAGCCAGAAGGGAGGGAGGGGCATTTCCTCTTGCTGTTCCGTAGGTAAGCACCATGGTCTTGTAGCGGATGCGAGCGTCAACTGGAAGCCAGTGGAGTGTGCGGAGGAGCGGGGTGACATGAGAGAACTTGGGAAGGTTGAAAACCAGGTGGGCTGCAGCGTTCTGGATAAGTTGCAAGGGTTTGATGTCACAAGCGGGGAGCCCAGCCAAAAGCGAGTTTCAGTAGTCCAGACGACAGATGACAAGTGCCTGGATTAGGACCTGCGCCGCATCCTGTGTGAGGTAGGGTCGTACTCTACGGATGTTGTAGAGCATGAACCTGCAGGAACGAGTCACTGCTTTGATGTTTGCAGAGAACGACAGGGTGCTGTCCAGGGTCAAGCCAAGGTTCTTTGCACTCTGGGAGGGTGACACTGGAGTTGTCAACCGTGATTGAGAGGTCTTTGAGCGGGCAGGCCTTCCCCGGGAGGAAGAGCAGCTCCATCTTGTCAAGGTTGAGCTTGAGGTGGTGGCCCGACATCCAAGTTGAGATATCTGCCAGGCACGCAGAAATGCGTGTCGCCACCTGGGTGTCAGAAAGTGGGGAAGGAGCAAAGTAGTTGAGTGTCAGCCGCATAGCAATGATAGGAGAGACCATGTGAGGATATAACAGAGCCGAGTGACTTGATGTATAGAGAAAAGAGGAGAGGGCCTAGAACCAAGCCCTGGGGGACACCAGGAGTGAGCGTAAGTGGTGCAGACACAGATCCTCTCCACGTCACCTGGTAGAAGCGGCCTGCCAGGTAGGATACAATTCAAGAGTGTGCAGAGCCCGAGACGCCCAGCCCTGAGAGGGTGGAGAGGAGGATCTGATGGTTCACGGTTTCGAAGGCAGCGGATAGATCTAGGAGGATGAGAACAGAGGAGAGAGAGTCAGCATTGGCAGTGCGGAGAGCCTCCGTTATACAGAAGAGTAGTCTCTGTTGAGTGACCCGTCTTGAAGCCTGACTGGTTAGGGTCAAGAAGATTGTTCAGAGAGATAACGAGAAAGTTGATCAGAGTCAGCACGCTCAATTATTTTGGAAAAAAAACAAGGGGTACAGGTCTATAGTTTTTGACATCAGATGAGTTGAGTGTTGGATTGTCAGGGCGGCCAGACCTCACTAGTTGCAGGATTTCATCTGGAGAGAGAGGGGAGAAAGAGGTCAAGGCGTAGGGTAGTTATGTGTGAGTGAGACCAGTGGACTCAATAGGCTGAGTGAATGAGTAGCGGATGTCTTCAACCTTCTTTTCAAAGTGGTTGACAAAGTTGCCCGCAGAGAGAGAGGAGGGGGTGGAGGATTAAGGAGGTAGGAGGAGAAGGTTTTAGAGTGGTAGAAAGTGGCTTTAGCAGCGGATACAGAGGAAGAGAGGAGGGAGCTGTAAGCTCACAATGCCACGGAGCAGGAGGGGAGGGCCGAGCCAGCCGGGAGGAAGGAAGGAAAGGGGACGGTGTGAGTCAGGATGCGGAAATGGCGGAGAGTAGAGTCGAAGAGGCAGAATCAGGAGACAGAATCAGGAGACAGGAGGGAGAAGGATTTAGCAGAAGGAAGAAATTATAGGAGAGGGTAGTGGGAGAGAGAGAGCGAAGATTGTGACGGTGCATGACAATGGGTAGGGGCTGAGTGGTTAGGGTTGGAGACAGAAAAGGAAACAAGGTAGTGATCAGAGACCTGGAGGGGGGTTGCAGTGAGATTTGTAGGCGAGCAGCCTCTAGTAAAGATGAGGTCAAGCATATTGCCTGCCTTGTGAGTTGGAGTGGATTGGGAAAGGGTGAGGTCAAAAGAGGCAAGGAGGGGAAAGAGAGAGTTGGAAAGAAATGAATCGAAGGCAGACATCGGGAGGTTGAAGTCGCCAAGTACGAAGAGCGGTGAGCCATCGTCAGGAAATGAGCTTATCAAGGTTTCAAACTCATTGAGGAACTCTCCAAGGGTACCTGGTGGGCGATAGATGACAATAATGTTAAGCTCGAGTGGACAAGTGACAGTGACAGCATGGAATTCAAATGAGGAGATGGACAGGTGAGAGAGGGAGAAAAGAGAAAATCTACACTTAGTAGAAATGAGTAGACCTGTGCCACCACCGCGACAATCAAATGCGATTAGACTATGAGAGAAAACGTAGTCAGATGAAGAAAGAGAAGCTGGAGTAGCAGTGTTCTCTGGGGTGATCCATGTCTCTGTCAGGGCCAAAGAGTCAAGGGACTGGGCAGCATAGGCTGAGATGAACTCTGCGTTCTTGACTGCAGATTGGCAGTACCAAATGCTGCCAGAGACCCGGAATTCCACATGGGTTGTGCGCGCAGGGTACACTAAATTAGAAGGGTTGCAGCCAAGGGGTGGGAAGCGTCTGTAAAGCCTACAGGGAGATGAGCGAACAGGTATAGAAAACACACACATAGTTGCCAAAGCTACAAAAGAGCAAAATGAGATCATAAGAAAATAACTAGGTAAGATATTAAAGTGAGAGAGTGGTGTGGAGCCTTCCTCTTTCCTTCTTCGAAGAACTCGTCAGAACAGTCTTTGTTTCGGTGACGGTCTTAGTTTTGCGACAAAACCGCCACTGACACGACCGCCGCTTACAGCTGCCACTGAGAAACCAGGGGAGACTGAAGTACTAGCACTAACTGCCTAGCAGCGGTGGAGAGCACACCTCCCTGTACTAATTGCTGATTGCCTAGGAGAGGTGAAACCACTCTCCCTCCATACAGCCACTTACTAAAACTTAAACAAGTCACAAATTGCCCTGCTCCTTAATCCTGGTTGATGTGTCAACAGCTATCTGCAAAATGATGAACAGTCAGCAGTTCACACACCAAGTAGGCCACTGGGAAGACAGGTGTGGCCTTACATCTGATTTTGACAAAAGTGGGATTATAGTGGAGACTTTGGCATCCCAAATGACACCTTATTCCATATTTAGTGCACTCTATGCCAATAGTGCTCTTGTCAAATGTAGTGCACTAAATAGGGAGTATTTGTGATGCACACTATGGCTATAGTATGGCTTTACAGATGATTTAGTGTGATTATGGTGTGGGATTTAGCGGATTTTGTCTACTGGTTTAGCAATGCATGAAAATACTGGTTTGCAGGAATTTACTAAACTCAGCATATCTATGAAATTCGGGGTGCACGGAGCATGAGAGGGAATTTCCCAGCTTTTAGTGTCCGGGTCTATAAATTCCAGCTACTGTCGTACCTGTACACAGCCTATTTGTAAGTGCACTAGAGTTTACAGTAACTTGACACCTGGTAAACTTCCGCTTTCATATATAAAAAAAAAAATGTATGTGCCCCCTGTCCCCCCTCAGGTAAAGGATGAGAAACATGCTTGTTCCCTGGGGACTCTGAGCCTGCCCCTAGCCCGTCTCCTAGAGGCTGAGGACATGACGCTGCACCAGCGCTTCGATCTCAAGAGCTCTGGGCCTAGCTCCACCCTCAAGATGAAGATGGCACTGAGGGTAAGGGTCCATGAGTGTCTGAATAGGGCTCTTTTAGTCATGCACATTTGTCTGTGTCCCAAATAGCTCCCTAGTGGTTCCTCAATAAAAAGTTGCGTAATACTGCAGTATAGCGTGGTACGGCACGGTGTGTTACAGTGCTTACCGTTAATGCTCGTTCGAACAACCAGAGGGCAGCTTTGAGCACATCTACTCCATGTATTGATCTGGGCATTTGAAGCCGAGCAGAGATCATCATGCCATGCAATTGTGAATACATTTCATGATTAAAATGTAATTCTATATTTAATTGTAAGCACACATCCGTTAATACAATCCGTGTTTGCTTCTTTGCTTACATTATTTGACTGCTGCAGTTTGAGAGTATATATAAAAAAGAAAATAAGTGTTACAGTAGTCTATGTAGGCCTATAGCCTACTGCACCTACAGTGACTTGCAAAAGTATTCACCCCCCTTGGCATTTTTCCTATTTTGTTGCCTTACAACCTGGAATTAAAATGGATTTTTTGGGGTTTTGTATCATTTGATTTACACAACATGCCTACCACTTTGAAGATGCAAAATATTTTTTATTGTGAAACAAACAAGAAATAAGACCAAAAAACAGAACTTCAGCGTGCATAACTACTCACCCCCCCCAAAGTCAATACTATGTAGAGCCACCTTTTGCAGCAATTACAGCTGCAAGTCTCTTGGGGTATGTCTCTATAAGCTTGGCACATCTAGCCACTGGGATTTTTGCCCATTCTTCAAGGCAAAACTGCTCCAGCTCCTTCAAGTTGAATTGGTTCCGCTGGTGTACCGCAATCTTTAAGTCATACCACAGATTCTCAATTGGATTGAGGTCTGGGCTTTGACTAGGCCATTCCAAGGCATTTCAATGTTTCCCCTTAAACAACTAGAGTATAGCTTTAGCACTATGCTTAGGGTCATTGTCCTGCTGGAAGGTGAACCTCCGTCCCAGTCTCAAATCTCTGGAAGACTGAAACAGGTTTCCCTCAAGAATTTCCCTGTATTTAGCGCCATCCATCATTCCTTCAATTCTGACCAGTTTCCCAGTCCCTGCCGATGAAAAACATTCCCACAGCATGATGCTGCCACCACCATGCTTCACTGTGGGGATGGTGTTCTCGGGGTGATGAGAGGTATTGGGTTTGCGCCAGACATGGCGTTTTACTTGATGGACAAAAAGCTCAATTTTAGTCTCATCTGACCAGAGTACCTTCTTCCATATGTTTGGGGAGTCTCCCACATGCCTTTTGGCGAACACCAAACGTGTTCGCTTATTTTTGTCTTTAAGCAATAGATTTTTTACTGGCCACTCCGTAAAGCCCAGCTCCGTGGAGTGTACGGCTTAAAATGGTCCTATGGACAAATACTCCAATCTCCGCTGTGGAGCTTTGCAGCTCCTTCAGGGTTATCTTTGGTCTCTTTGTTGCCTCTCTGATTAATGCCCTCCTTGCCTGGTCCATGAGTTTTGGTGGGCGGCCCTCTCTTGGCAGGTTTGTTGTGGTGCCATATTCTTTCAATTTTTTAATAATGGATTTAATGGTGCTCCGTGGGATGTTCAAGGTTTCTGATATTTTTTTATAACCCAACCCTGATCTGTACTTCCCCACAACTTTGGCCCTGACCTGTTGGGAGAGCTCCTTGGTCTTCATGGTGCCGCTTGCTTGGTGGTGCCCCTTGCTTAGTGGTGTTGCAGACTCTGGGGCCTTTCAGAACAGGTGTATATATACTGAGATCATGTGACACTTAGATTGCACACAGGTGGACTTTATTTAACTAATTATGTGACTTCTGAAGGTAATTGGTTGCACCAGATCTTATTTAGGGGCTTCATAGCAAAGGGGGTGAATACATGCAGTGGGGAGAACAAGTATTTGATACACTGCCGATTTTGCAGGTTTTCCTACTTACAAAGTATGTAGAGGTCTGTAATTTTTAACATAGGTACACTTCAACTGTGAGAGACGAAATCTAAAACAAAAATCCAGCAAATCACATTGTATGATTTCAAGTAATTAATTTGCATTTTATTGCATGACATTTTATTGTTCTCCCCACTGTATGCACGCACCACTTTTCCGTTATTTACCTTTTAGAATTCTTTGAAACAAGTTATTTTTCATTTCATTTCACCAATTTGGACTATTTTGTGTATGTCCATTACATGAAATCCAAATAAAAATCCATTTAAATTACAGGTTGTAATGGAACAAAATAGGAAAAATGCCAAGCGGGATGAATACTTTTGCAAGGCACTGTAAAACATCCGTTAATATAAGTCCTTCAAAAATAGAAATATGGGCAGAATATTGTATGAAATACTCGGATGGTTAAAGGCCGATATTTGGTCGTTTTCAATTAAATCTGGTAATTTCAATTTAAATGTGACTTGTTCCATTCGCCATTTTCTTGTTGATATTATATCCTTGCCTTTATTTACGATTATTTTCGTTATAAAGAATGTATTTTCTTCCAGGAGAACAACAGCCATTAACACCAACCTCAGCCAGTTTCGGCTGGCTTTGTCCAATTTAATGGCTCATCAAGGTGTGAACTGTGACCAATGTCCATCACTGTAAACCCAGTACTGTATTCTAAAAATTAAAACACAGCATCTTCAGTAGTATAAATATATGATCTAATTAGATTTGTAAAAAAGACTTTCAAAATGCTGATGTTTATTAGGCTACGGTACAGTGTGACAAAAAAATAACAGGAAAATGAGATTTGACAAATGCATGGATTGTGACTCCATCTCGTCCCTCGCCCTCTTCGACGCGTCATTCTTCCCCTGACTCCGCCAATGCGGCCTGACTATGGACCAATGCATCAGCGGTTGCCCGTATCTCTGCCCTCTGAGAATTTCTCTTTCTGCTGGTCTGCCTTCAATGACTCTAATAACTACAAGTAGATCTACTGATTTGAACCCAATCAAACTTGTTTGGCATCAACTGAAAACAATTATCCGTAGCTCTGCCAAGCCTACAAGCAAAGATGAACATGTAAATGCCATCAAGGCTAATGTGGCTAATTGATTACCGGTATTCATCCTGTATCGCACTAATGTAAAGTGTGAAAAACGATAATACTGTTTGTTTGCCTGGTTGAGTGGATGAGCTGAACTCTTCAGAACCATCGGCAAAGTTCCTATTGAAGGCTTAGCCTATTTAGAAGTCTATTTTGCAGCATAAAGCTATATTTGTTATTTGTCACACTGTACCAAGAGAACAGAAGATAAATTCTGGTTTCAATGGTATATGAGGAAGCGTTAATACATTTATTCCCTCAACGTTTGTATGGTCGGATTTTAGTCAGGCTATCGAAGCAAGGTAAGAAATGCCTGATTTAAGTCTATATGAAGTAAAACATCCAGATTTCAAACATTTTATTATGGTTTATGTTCTCTCCCAGCTTCATGGTTTGAAAGATGTGTGTAATTTAATTCCATATACAGTGGGGGAGAAAAAAGTATTTAGTCAGCCACCAATTATGCAAGTTCTCCCACTTAAAAAGATGAGAGAGGCCTGTAATTTTCATCATAGGTACACGTCAACTGTGACAGCCAAATTGAGATTTTTTTTTTCTCCAGAAAATCACATTGTAGGATTTTTAATGAATTTATTTGCAAATTATGTTGGAAAATAAGTATTTGGTCACCTACAAACAAGCAAGATTTCTGGCTCTCACAGACCTGTAACTTCTTCTTTAAGAGGCTCCTCTGTCCTCCACTCGTTACCTGTATTAATGGCACCTGTTTGAACTTGTTATCAGTATAAAAGACACCTGTCCACAACCTCAAACAGTCACACTCCAAACTCCACTATGGCCAAGACCAAAGAGCTGTCAAAGGACACCAGAAACAAAATTGTAGACCTGCACCAGGCTGGGAAGACTGAATCTGCAATAGGTAAGCAGCTTGGTTTGAAGAAATCAACTGTGGGAGCAATTATTGACTAAATACTTTTTTCCCCCCACTGTAATAGGCCTACAGTAGGCATTCCAATGAGTTGGGTCCGGGGCTGTTGGATCCGAATCTGTTGTGTTTATACCCAGCTTAAACAACACATTCTTTCTGATTGTCTTTACGCAGTCTCTCTCCTCGTGCTACAGCTCATCTCGTGTGAATTATTATGTGGATTATAATACATTGACATATTTGTAGGGGGTTGATACATATTTCGTTGGGGCAAATCAGGTCTGTGATTCTGACTCTCTGCCAATGCGGCCTGGTACTCCGTCAATGCCGCAATTTTCTCTGCCCTCAGAAATGTTTTCTCTTTCTGCTGGTTTACCTTCAATGGCTCGATCTCGGTCTTCAAAGTTTGAATCTATTCCATGTGCACTTTCATCAGATGAGCAGAATGGTACCGCCCTGTGCCCATAATATTTGCTAAACTAAAGACTTTAAAACCTTTTTTTGTTAGAACAGACTATCTGGGATTGATTATAATTAGTTAGTAAATTATTTTAGTGTTTGTTTTTTACACCGTTCCAAATGGTCAGAAAAATATTGTAATCTAACAGGACCTGTTTGACATGCATATTGTAATAAGCACGTAGCGCTCGCTTTTCCTACCATCCTTCTTCATCTCCTTTTATATTATAATACACTAAAGATCCTAAGCTAAGATCCTAAGAGGGGAATTGCATTAAATCAAATTATTAATTTCCAATGATTTGCCGTCCGTAAAGACAGTGGTGTAAAAATACTTGAAAGTACTACTTAAGTAGTTTTTTGACGTATCTGTACTTTACTTTACTACTTTTACTTCACTACATTCCTAAAGAAAATTATATACTTTTTACTCCATACATTTTCCCTGACACCCAAAAGTACTTGTTACATTTTGAATGCTTAGCAGGACAGGAAAATGGTCCAATTCACACACACACACAAGAGAACATCCCTACTGCCTCTTGTCTGGCGGACTCACTAAACACAAATGCTTCATTTGTAAATGATGTCTGAGTGTGCCCCTAGCTATCCGTAAATAAAAATAAATAAAACATTGTGCCATCTGGTTTGCTTAATATAAGGAATTTTTAATGAGTTATACTTGTACTTGTACTTTGGATACTTATGTATATTTTAGCAATTACATTTACTTTGATACTTAAGTATATTTAAAACCAAATACTTTTAGGCTTTTACTCAGTAGTATTTTATTGGGTGACTTTGTCTTTTACTTGAGTCATTTTCTATTAAGGTATCTTTACTTTTATTCAAGTATGACAATTGGGTACTTTTTCCACCACTGCGTAAATACGGGGTGCCGCTAGTTAATATATATTTATCATGCATTCCTGATTGGACATGTTAGATGAAACAACTTGAGTTGAGAATATTGGTATATCCAGACACCAAAAAGCTGAACAGATAAACATATTTTTGATTTGCAGGAGGGGGGAATTGCATTAAATCTAATTATTAATTTCCAATGATTTACCACCCGTAAGGACGGGGTGCCGCTAGTTGTTATTACATTAATTGTTATTATTACCATTAATAATAAGTAATGTCATTATAATTATTAGTAGGCTTAGTAGACTTAAATAAATCATTGCATATAACCATGAGGCGCCTTCTTTCTTCAATATAATCATTCATTCATCACGTTAAAACCAATATGAACGCTGTGCGTGCTCCTACCCTCACTCAGATAATAATAACAATAATAATAATATGCCATTTAGCAGACGCTTTTATCCAAAGAGACTTACAGTCATGCGTGCATACATTTTTTGTGTATGGGTGGTCCCGGGGATCGAACCCACTACCTTGACGTTACAAGCGCCGTGCTCTACCAGCTGAGCTACAGAGGACCAGATGACTGACCACAGTATCTATCGGTAGCCTAAACTGTAGCACAATTTTTTTTTGCACACCTAGCCGAGCTATTAGACTATCCTTTTGTAAATTAATGGAGGTGTGAATGTTTCTGTCCGAGAGTCTCTCTCCTCTCGCACTAGAGTCCTGCATCAGGCAAAAAAATCAGCTGGTGGGTGGTCCCGGAGTTGAGCTTATATTCGGTTCTGGGAGTTGTTTATTTAAGTTTCAATTAAACTATTTTATTATCTAAACAATATTGAATGTAAATATTTTGTTTTGTTATATCGGCTATAGGCTTTCATTAGTTTATTAGAAGGCTCTTTTAAAGTGATTTTGAGTTGTCAATGTGCCTCAATGCGTTGTGAAAAAAATAATTTCATGGCATGGTTTCTTTTTATCCAAATGTTGAATAGACATGCAGACAAATTGATTCATGCAGGAAAAGAGGAATAATAGCCTACTGTAAACAATTAGGCTAAATCAATCAATGTTATTTTGTTGGGTAACTGGTCGGCTTTTGAAACACATAAGAGGCGGCGCCTTTTTTCAATATAATCACTCATTCGCAACACGCATCTGATTATTCATAATGAATAGGATTTATTTGATTTAATTCGTTTACATACTTCATTGTAACCACAAAGTCACACACAATTGAACAAACACACACAACATGAGCAGATTAACTTGGTCAAAAATGTTCTTTATTAAAGACAATCAGAAAGAATGTGTCAGTACTTATTTATTTTGAACCAAAGCCTCGAATGAGCGAGTCACTCAGCTTTATGCTGACAAATGTCGTTTTATGCTGCAAAATTAACTACTAAATAGGCCAAGCCTAAACAAAATTGCGTAAATAAAATAAACTAGTAAATGTAATAAATAAATTAAATACCGCAGGTCTTGAAAATATGGGCAACCTTTTTTTCCTCTGTATCCACAATGTGCATTTTTATGGAAATCTATTACAGTAAGGTACTGTACTTAATTGTTACCCTGAAATGATTTGAAATTGATATAAAAAAGGTTGCATTGGGCCTTTTAACCTGAATGCAATTATTTAAAATATTGCTTTAGATTCAAATATACTACACATTCTTCAAGTGGAGTGTCTCATATCATTATGTTTTATCCTCTCCAACCTCTATGTCCCACTTGTGCAGGTTCTGTGTCAGGAGAAGTTAATAGCGTCCGACCAGACGTCCTCGGTGCAAGTTCGTAAGACCAGCACTAGTAACCCCATCCCCATGAAGAGCTTGCCAGTCTCCAAACCCCCCAACCCTGACCCTGTCTCAGACCTCTCACGCTCTGTGGCCGCCTCGACCCAGGAGCTCCACAGGAGAGAGGGGGATGGCGAGCCCTACTCAGGGGGCCCGGTAGGCATCAGCCTGGCCGACGCAGGCAGGAGCACCTCCAACCTGGCCATCTCTGGCTCACACAAACACCTGGCCCACTTTGGGTCAACAGTCAGTATCGCCTCGGACATCTCCAACCCGTACGCCACACAGGAGCTCCAGCAGAGGCTGAGAGAGTTGCAGAAGTAAGTACGCACAAATACATTGATACATCCACATACATGTCATAGACTGTTCAATCTGCTACCGCACGGCAAGCAAAGTCTGGAACCAACAGCACCCTGAACAGCTTCTACCCCCAATCCATAAGACTGCTAAATAGTTAGTCCGGGTAGCTATTTGGTTATCTGCATTGACCCCCCTTTGCACTCTCTTTTGACTCTGTTGCCTAGTCACTTTACCCCTACCTATATGTACGTGTTGTGTTACCTCAATTACCTCGTACCCCTGCACATCGACTCGGAACTGGTACCCCGTGTATATAGTCAAGTTATCATTACTCATTGTATTTATTCCTTGTGTTTATTATTATTATTTTTAAATCTCTCTGCATTGTTGGCAAGGGCCCGTAAGTAAGCATTTCACTGTTAATCTACAGTGGGGAAAAAAAGTATTTAGTCAGCCACCAAAGTTTTCCCACTTAAAAAGATGAGAGAGGCCTGTAATTTTCATCATAGGTACACGTCAACTATGACAGACAAATTGAGAATTTTTTTTCCAGAAAATCACATTGTAGGATTTTTTATGAATTTATTTGCAAATTATGGTGGAAAATAAGTATTTGGTCACCTACAAACAAGCAAGATTTCTGGCTCTCACAGACCTGTAACTTCTTCTTTAAGAGGCTCCTCTGTCCTCCACTCGTTACCTGTATTAATGGCACCTGTTTGAACTTGTTATCAGTATAAAAGACACCTGTCCACAACCTCAAACAGTCACACTCCAAACTCCACTATGGCCAAGACCAAAGAGCTGTCAAAGGACACCAGAAACAAAATTGTAGACCTGCACCAGGCTGGGAAGACTGAATCTGCAATAGGTAAGCAGCTTGGTTTGAAGAAATCAACTGTGGGAGCAATTATTAGGAAATGGAAGACATACAAGACCACTGATAATCTCCCTCGATCTGGGGCTCCACGCAAGATCTCACCCCGTGGGGTCAAAATGATCACAAGAACGGTGAGCAAAAATCCCAGAACCACACGGGGGGACCTAGTGAATGACCTGCAGAGAGCTGGGACCAAAGTAACAAAGCCTACCATCAGTAACACACTACGCCGCCAGGGACTCAAATCCTGCAGTGCCAGACGTGTCCCCCCTGCTTAAGCCAGTACATGTCCAGGCCCGTCTGAAGTTTGCTAGAGTGCATTTGTATGATCCAGAAGAGGATTGGGAGAATGTCATATGGTCAGATGAAACCAAAATATAACTTTTTGGTAAAAACTCAACTCGTCGTGTTTGGAGGACAAAGAATGCTGAGTTGCATCCAAAGAACACCATACCTACTGTGAAGCATGGGGGTGGAAACATCATGCTTTGGGGCTGTTTTTCTGCAAAGGGACCAGGACGACTGATCCGTGTAAAGGAAAGAATGAATGGGGCCATGTATCGTGAGATTTTGAGTGAAAACCTCCTTCCATCAGCAAGGGCATTGAAGATGAAACGTGGCTGGGTCTTTCAGCATGACAATGATCCCAAACACACCGCCCGGGCAACGAAGGAGTGGCTTCGTAGAAGCATTTCAAGGTCCTGGAGTGGCCTAGCCAGTCTCCAGATCTCAACCCCATAGAAAATCTTTGGAGGGAGTTGAAAGTCTGTGTTGCCCAGCGACAGCCCCAAAACATCACTGCTCTAGAGGAGATCTGCATGGAGGAATGGGCCAAAATACCAGCAACAGTGTGTGAAAACCTTGTGAAGACTTACAGAAAACGTTTGACCTGTGTCATTGCCAACAAAGGGTATATAACAAAGTATTGAGAAACTTTTGTTATTGACTAAATACTTATTTTCCACCATAATTTGCAAATAAATTCATAAAAAATCCTACAATGTGATTTTCTGGAATTTTTTTTCTCATTTTGTCTGTCATAGTTGACGTGTACCTATGATGAAAATTATAGGCCTCATCTTTTTAAGTGGGAGAACTTGCACAATTGGTGGCTGACTAAATACATTTTTTCCCCACTGTACACCTGTTGTTTACGAAGCACATGACAAATGCATTTGATTTGATAAACACACATATGCACCATTTTACAGTAAACTAATTGACAACAGACTTTCAGCACGCTTATTGGGAAGGACATTCAACAAGCACAGCACTTACACAAATGACTGATTGGCTGAGAGAAATTGATGATAAAAATATTGTGGGGGCTTTGAGTAAAGCCAGTGTGTCTATGTATGAGGATGACTCAACACTATACACGTCAGCTACTACAGCGACTGAAATGACTGCAACACTTAACAACAGACACACGCATACGCAAACAAGCGCTACCACACACACTTTACACACACATAAATTGTAATATTGTTGTATGGTGGTATTATACATTTTGTGTTGTGGATATGTGGTGGTGTGACAGTGTTATATGATGTACTGTTTTATCTTTGGTTAAATATGTAATGTAAGTGTCTTAATGTGTTTGGACTCCAGGAAGAGTAGCTGCTACCTTGGCAGCAGCTAATGGGGATCCCTTATAAAATACAAATACCACATTGTGACATAATTAAAGCATAAAATACAAAGACATTGACAAACCTGCAGATTATATTACAGACCTAATGTGAATGATTTTTTTGTTATTAAAACAATGGGACTAATGTGTGTGTCTCTGTCCACAGTGGCTCAGCCAGTCATGTCCCCCTGGGTGAGGTGCATTTGACTGTCAGACACAGCTCTCAGAGGAACAAGCTCATTGTGGTTGTACATGCCTGCCGGTAAGAGACATGACGGGAGATTTAGGCTGCGTCCCAAATACCATTTAGGATGCATCCATACTGTAGCTTCCACATGTTATTCTATACACTAGCTATTGGAGAATGTATCATATTCTGTTATCAGATTTATCCACTCATTTTTATTTTTCAATGTACAAGCTTTTTTTTGACCACAGACCTGAAGCGCAATCATTTTTATAATAGTTTTCTTTTAACCGGTTACACTCGTGGGAATGGGCCTATATGGATAGGGCTACATGTAAATGTTTTTTACAGAAGAAATATGAAAAGTATATGCATAACCATGGTAGCAATTGAAAGGGAACAGTTTGGATATTATGGGAAAATTACTAGACCAAAGTTGAGACCCAACAGTTCACCTGACACAAGACTGAATCCAAACATTACACTGTTGATTTTATGTGCATTTTACATTCACTGTACTTTTCGCCGCATTTGTTGATAACGAAATCTGAAAATCTGGCCACATTCCAAAGTGTGCACAGTTCCTAAGTAATTTCAATGCACTTTTATGACTCAAAGAAGTCTTCAACTATAAGGTGTTTTTTTGACACTTGTAGTTGTTTTTGTTTGGAACACAACGCTGCATCCCCGCCATCACACAATTACTGTTGTTTACGCAATCCAAAAACGGCCCATTTTAAATTGCAATATGGTCAGGTGGGCATCATTTGAAAGCTTGTTCTATTGCCAACATGACTAGCTAAGTAAAATAATACGATCTTAGTGTTTGGCTTTCACAAGGAAATTCAAATAAAAATATTGTAATTATGGTGCGCATAGAAAGGAGTCATGTGTGCCACAGTGAATTTTCTTCACAACAGACAAACAGGCTCATTCTGTTCAGAACAACCCAGGGTATGACGCCATGTCATCTAGTAACTGTACATCAAACATAGTGATCATAAACGTTGACACTGTATATGACATTAGTATTATGATATGGAAATGGGAAGTGCACATTCGGACTCACGGGTGTTTGGCTGGCTTGTATGACATCAAAGCTGTATTTTATTATAATTCTCAACGTCTCCTCTTTCAAAATACATAGAGTCCTCTTAATTAACAGCATTTCCCTCACTCAGTCAACAAAACATTTGCAAAAGTTGCCAATTAGCGGGAGGGATGTGGGCAACTTGTCGCGTGCGGTGCTCAAGTCAGTCAAAACCCATACAGTGCTGTGAAGCGGAGACCCTGAACTCTGACGTCATTCATCGAATGTTACTGTACAGCCACTGCGTTCCAATTTAGGTGCTTAACAGTGCCCAAATCTGTCATTTTCCACCTGTATACGGGTACGAGTGTAAAGGGCTACCCCAAATTATGTGATACAGTTTGATCTTTTTCTCTCACTCTATCTCTCTACCTCCACTCTCTCTGCCTCTCTCTCCCACTCTCCACAGAAACCTGATTGCGTTCACAGATCATGGGTCGGATCCGTATGTGCGGCTCTATCTTCTACCTGACAAGCGAAGGTCTGGGAGGAGGAAAACCCACACGCACAAGAAGACACTGAACCCTGTTTACGATGAGACGTAAGTTTAATCATTCCTCTTTATTCCTCTTACCATCAAACATCAGTGGGTTGACTGGTAGTCTACTGGTAGTCATTGTATAATTGAATTGTTTGTGTGCATGTGTTGTCAGATTTGAGTTCAATGTGTCGATCGTGGAGTTGCACAGGAGGACTCTGGATGTGGCTGTAAAGAATGGAGGAAATATCTTGTCCAAACACAAAGGGCTGCTGGGGCAGGTGAGACTGGACCTCTCCTCCTACAACAGCACTGTGTCTATACATACTCCTTTTGTTACTGGATGACATACAGTAACTGTGAATACACATTATTACCTGTCCAAAGCTCACTTTTCCTCCTTCATATCATGTCATCCTGACAGGTGGTGGTGGATTTGACTAACGATGATATCGTCAAGGGATGGACACAATGGTCAGTGAAAAAAAACAACTCTATATATATATACATACACACACACACACACACACACACACACACACACACACACACACACACACACACACACACACACACACACACACACACACACACACACACACACAGTACCAGTCAAAAGTTTGGACACACCTACTCATTCCAGGGTTTTTCTTTATTTTTACTATTTTCTACATTGTAGAATTATAGTGAAGACATCAAAACTATGAAATAACACATATGGAATCATGTAGTAATCCAAAAAGTGTTAAACAGATCAAAATATGTTTTATATTTGAGATTCTTCAAATAGCCACCCTTTGCCATGACAGCTTTGCACACTCTTGGCATTCTCTCAACCAGCTTCACCTGGAATGCTTTTCCAACAGTCTTGAAGGAGTTCCCACATATGCTGAGCACTTTTTGGCTGCTTTTCCTTCACTCTGCAGTCCGACTCATCCCAAACCATCCCAATTGGGTTGAGGTCGGGGGATTGTGGAGGCCAGGTCATCTGATGCATCACTCTCCTTCTTGGTAAAATATCCCTTATACGGCCTGAAGGTGTGTTTGGTCATTATCCTGTTGAAAAACAAATAATAGTCCCACTAAGCCCAAATCAGATGGGATGCGTATCGCTGCAGAATGCTGTGGTAGCCATGCTGGTTAAGTGTGCCTTGAATTCTAAATAAATCACAGACCGTGTCACCAGCAAAGCACCCCCACACCATCACACCTCCTCCTACATGCTTTACGGTGGGAACTACACATGTGGAGATCATCCATTCACCCACACCGCGTCTCACAAAGACATGGCGGTTGGAACCAAAGATCTCAAATTTGGACTCCAGACCAAAGGACACATTTCCAACGGTCTAATGTCCATTGCTTGTGTTTCTTGGCCCAACCAGGTCTCTTCTTCTTATTGGTGTCCTTTAGTAGTGGTTTCTTTGCAGCAATTTGACCATGAAGGACTGACTCACACAGTCCCCTCTGAACAGTTGAGATGTGTCTGTGACTTAACTCTGTGAATTATTTGGGCTGCAATTTCTGAGGCTGGTAACTCTAATGAACTTCTCCTCTGCAGCAGAGGTAACTCTGGGTCTTCCATTCCTGTGGCGGTCCTCATGAGAGCCAATTTCATCAAAGCGCTTGATTGTTTTTGCGACTGCACTTGAAGAAACTTTCAAAGTTCTTGACATTTTCCAGATAGACTGACCTTCATGTCTTAAAGTAATGATGGACTGTCGTTTCTCTTTGCTTATTTGAGCTGTTCTTGCCATAATATGGACTTGGTCTTTTACCAAATAGGGCTATCTTTCTCTCCCCCCCCCTTACCTTGTCACAACACAAGTGATTGGCTAAAACGCATTAAGAAGGAAAGAAATCACACAAATTAACTTTTAACAAGGCACACCTGTTAATTGAAATGCATTCCAGGTGACAACCTCATGAAGCTGGTTGAGAGAATGCCTAGTGTGTGCAAAGCTGTCATCAAGCTGTTAATACATGATTACATAGGTGTAATTTCAAAGTTTTGATGTCTTCACTATTATTCTACAATGTAAAAAATAGTAAAAATAAAGAAAAACCCTTGAATGAGTAGGTGTCCAAACTTTTGTCGGGTAGTGTGTATGTATGTATGTATGTATGTATGTATGTATGTATGTATGTATGTATGTATGTATGTATGTATGTATGTATGTATGTATGTATGTATGTATGTATATGTATATGTATATGTATGTGTATATATATATATATATATATATATATATACATATACATATACATATACATATATATATACTATATATATATATATATATATATATATATATATATATATATATATATATATATATATATATACATACACTACCGTTCAAAAGTTTGGGGTCACTTAGAAATGTCCTTGTTTTCCATGAAAACATACATGAAATGAGTTTGAATAGGAAATATAGCAAAATGAATAGGAAATGTAGTCATTGACAAGGTTAGAAATAATGATTTTTTTAAAAATTGTGTCCTTCAAGCTTTGCTTTCGTCAAAGAATCCTCCATTTGCAGCAATTACAGCCTTGCAGACCTTTGGCATTCCAGTTGTCAATTTGTTGAGGTAATCTGAGGAGATTTCACCCCATGCTTCCTGAAGCACCTCCCACAAGTTGGATTGGCTTGATGGGCACTTCTTACGTACGGTCAAGCTGCTCCCACAACAGCTCAATAGGGTTGAGATCCGGTGACTGTACGGGCCATTCCATTATAGACAGAATACCAGCTGACTGCTTCTTCCCTAAATAGTTCTTACATAGTTTGGAGCTGTGCTTTGGGTCATTGTCCTGTTGTAGGAGGAAATTGGCTCCAATCAGGCGCCGTCCACAGGGTATGCAAAATGGAGTATTTAGCCTTCCTTCTTCAAGATCCCTTTTACCCTATACAAATCTCCCACTTTACCACCACCAAAGCACCCCCAGACCATCACATTGCCTCCACCATGCTTGACAGATGGCATCAAGCACTCCTCCAGCATCTTTTCATTTGGTCTGCGTCTCACAAATGATGTTCTTTGTGATCCGAACACCTCAAACTTCGATTCGTCTGTCCATAACACTTTTTTTCCAATCTTCCTCTGTCCAGTGTCTGTGTTCTTTTGCCCATCTTAATCTTTTCTTTTTATTGGCCAGTCTGAGATATGGCTTTTTCTTTGCAACTATGCCTAGAAGGTCAGCATCCCGGAGTCGCCTCTTCACTGTTGACGTTGAGACTGGTGTTTTGCGGGTACTATTTAATGAAGCTGCCAGCTGAGGATCTGTGAGGCGTCTGTTTCTCAAACTAGACACTCTAATGTATTTGTCCTCTTGCTCAGTTGTGCACCGGGGCCTCCCACTCTTTCTATTCTGGTTAGAGCCAGTTTGCGCTGTTCTGTGAAGGGAGTAGTACACAGCGTTGTACGAGATCTTCAGTTTCTTGGCAATTTCTCGCATGGAATAGCCTTTATTTCTCAGAACAAGAATAGACTGACGAGTTTCAGAAGCAAGTTCTTTGTTTCTGGCCATTTTGAGCCTGTAATCGAACCCACAATTGCTGATGCTCCAGATACTCAACTAGTCTCAAGAAGGCCAGTTTTATTGCTTCTTTAATCAGCACAACAGTTTTCAGCTGTGCTAACATAATTGCAAAAGGGTTTTCTAATGATCAATTAGCCTTTTAAAATGATAAACTTGGATTAACAAACACAACGTGCCATTGGGACACAGGACTGATGGTTGCTGATAATGGGCCTCTGTACGCCTATGTAGATATTCCATTAAAAATCAGCCATTTCCAGCTACAATAGCCATTTACAACATTAACAATGTCTACAATGTATTTCTGATCAATTTTATGTTATTTTAATGGACAAAAAATTGCATTTCTTTCAAAAACAAGGACATTTCTAAGTGACCCCAAACTTTTGAACGCTAGTGTATATTTTTTGTACAATTGTTAATACAATTAAGTCCAGTGATGTCCAGTCATGTTCACATGTTTACACACATATTTGGGAATTCTTAGAAGAATTTCATAAGAGCTTTCATCATAAGAATCAAGGAATCAAGCATAGAATAAGTGTTTGTTATTCCATATTTTTATTTTATGTTTTACAATGTGTCTCCTGTCTTTGCTACTAGGTATGAGTTGAGTGAGCATGGTCTGAGAAAAACTATCCAGCAGCTATAGACTTCACGGTGAGAGGTAGAGGAGGACCTAACCAAGTCTTCACACACGTATCATTGCCACCAGGGCCCTATGTGTCAATCATAGTCTGTAGAGTAGTGCTGATTTAGTGCTTTTTGGATAACAATGAATACGATTC
This sequence comes from Coregonus clupeaformis, assembly GCF_020615455.1. Taxonomy (NCBI): domain Eukaryota; kingdom Metazoa; phylum Chordata; class Actinopteri; order Salmoniformes; family Salmonidae; genus Coregonus; species Coregonus clupeaformis. Next base: position 28,271,572 of record NC_059212.1, read on the forward strand.
ATGGTTAGGTGTGAAATGATCCTAGATCAGCACTCCTACTCTGAGACGCTTCGCTTATACGGCCCCTGAGCAAACGTAACTGACTTTTTCATACAATTGCTTTTAAACCCATGGGCAATTTCTGGGGGGGTTTCCCTTTTTTTAATGATGGTTTATTTACAAGACTTGCAATTGTAAAAAAAAAGATATATATATTTTGATATTCATTTATACACATCAGTTGCATCGTTATCTCTCCCCACTTAGAAATTATCCAGTGCAATAGTAAGAAAGGGAGTATGTGTTAAAACAAATTATATATTTTTTCTCCGTATTTTAAAAGAAAATGATTTGAGGACTGTAACAAAATATATATTTTCTTGCTATGGCTGTTACAGCAGGTTTTGCTGCATTGTTTTATGTGGGGAATGTACAACATATGAATATGTAAATATGTACAATGACAATGAGGACTAAAGAGAAGGTTTATTATAGTGTTAGTAGAGGTGGGTTTTGCTTGGTCAAAATGACCATTTTTATTTTATAATTCAACAAACTACATGCAAACCAAATCAGAGCTAAGTTGAACTATGCCAGTCTCTTCTCTAGGGGAAATAGGACACCATGTATAGTACTTGGCCACCAAAGAGACAATAAAATAAAATACTTGTCTATGTTGGGTTTTAACTAAACCAAATATGTATGCTTGTTTGCACACTATTCGTTTCTGCATGTTTAGTCTTTTAAAGCATCAGCAGTGTTAGCAACAGTAATAATAACATAACTTGGCTTAGTTAACCTCACAGGGATATTCCAGCCTTCTTCAAATCATTGTGGCTTATGATAATTGATTTCCCAACTCTGAAATCACAACATATGAAATATATGTATCATGGTTGTTGTCAATAAATGCACCAGTCTTAATGATGTTTTTGTTCTACAAACACATTTCAGCATGCACATCTTATTCAGCACTTCTCTTTACTGCAATCGCTTTGAAAAAAAACACATGATAATGTTTTGGTTTACATTATGGGTATTCACCTTTATTGGTTATTGATTATGTCACCTGTACCTGGATATCTGTAACACATCGATGTAAACACACTGTTATGACTTTATTGATCTGGTTACCATGTTAATGATGCATCATAATGGAAAGCATTTTAGATTGTACCACGTTTAGGCTGTACGATAGTGGCTTGTAGCCTAATGTATCAGTTCTTATGTGTTCTCAAACCTCTGCAACATCTGTCCTTTTTTTAAGTAGTTGTATGCGTTTCTACAGGTAACTGCCAAAATAAAGAAAACACCAACATAAAGTGTCTTAATAGGGCCGCCAGAACAACTTCAATGCACATTGGCATAGATTCTACAAGTGTCTGGAACTCTATTGGAGGGATGCGACACCATTCTTTCAAGAAAGATTCCATCATTTGGTGTTTTGTTGATGGTGGTGGAAATCTCCCATAAGTGTTCAATTGGGTTGAGATCTGGTGACTGAGACACACACACACACACACAGGGGCGGACTGGGACATACATTCAGCCCTGGCATTTTAGCCACACCAGCCTACAGCACTGTGCCCTGTGTCAGTGTGTCTCTCTCTCTCTGTTTTTTTTCTAGCGCTACTGCGCTTGAGTCTGCTGCAGCAGCAACTGAGCTGTCTGTGCTGCTAAGGCTTGCATCACTGGGACCAGAAGACCAGGCGGTCACACTGCCTGGGCTGAGCTCAGCAACATCCTAGTTGTGAATTAATAAAAACACATTTGCCAGACGAAGAAAATCACTGAATAAATGTCTAATAGATGACCATTGACTCATAATACCTAGGGCCCTGTGTTTTGGCAGATCATGTCACATGACTTGGATTTTAACCTTTATTTGAAGCCTTTTCCAGAAATGAGAATTACAACAAAAATTAAAGCAATTGTCTGAGGATGATGCTGGCCGATGTTGACTCCAATGCTTCCCACAGTCATGTCAAGCTGGCTGGATGTCAATTCTTGATACATACAGGAAACTGTTGAGTGTGAAAACCCAGCAGTGTTGCAGTTCTCGACACAAACCCATGCGCCTGGCACCTACTACCTCCATACCTTATTCAAAGGCACTCTTGCCCATTCATCCTCTGAATGGTACATAAAAATCCACCTTTAACCTATCTCCTCCCCTTCATTTACATTTTAGTCATGTAGCAGACACTCTTATCCAGAGCGACTTACAGTAGTCAGTGCATACATTTTACTATTTATTTCGTACTGGTCCCCCGTGGGGATCGAACCCACAACCCTGGCGCTGCAAGCACCATGATCTACCAACTGAGCTACACAAGACTGAGCTACATGGAACTGAACTACACTGATTGATTTAACGGATTTAACAACTGACATCAATAAGGGCTTTCACTTGGATTCACCTGGTCAGTCTGTCATGGAAAGAGCAGGTGTTCATTATGTTTTGTACACTCAGAGTATATAATATAGAGCCAAAATATGAAGAAACTGTCAGTACAGCTGTGTCTATAGTTAGGTTTCCATCCAATTGGCGACGGATTTTCATGCAAATATTCTAAAATCCGCATAAAAACAATATGAGCATTTTCCCACCAAATTGACTTGTTGCAGAAAAAATTCTGTGCTTGATGACATAGTGCACATAAAAATACCTTTTGTGGTTAAATTCCCATGTACCGAATATAAAATACAAGTTAAATGGGTTTCCATCACATTTCCAACTCTACTGATGTTTTTTTCACAAAAAAATGTGATTATTATTAGTTTTTTACCCACCTACACACAATACCCCGTAATGACAAAGTGAAAACCTGCTTAAGAAAATGTTTGCACATCTATTGAAAATGAAATACAGAAATACCTCATTCACATAAGTATTCACACCCATCTACACACGATACCCCATAATGACAGTGAAAACATGCTTACATTTCCCAGACCTGGACTAAAGCATCCGCCAACTCCTGGACAGTCTGTGGTGCAACGTGGCGTTGGTGGATGGATAAATCAAATTTATCAACCCATGGAGGTCTGGATTTGGAGTCACCCTCAAAATTAAAGTGGAAAACCACACTACAGGCTGATCCAACTTTGATGTAATGTCCTTAAAACAGGTCAAAATGAGGCTCAGTAGTGTGTGTGGCCTCCACGTGCCTGTATGACCTCCCTACAACGCCTGGGCATGCTCCTGATGAGGTGGCGGATGGTCTCCTGAGGGATCTCCTCCCAGACCTGGACTAAAGCATCCGCCAACTCCTGGACAGTCTGTGGTGCAACGTGGCGTTGGTGGATGGAGCGAGACATGATGTCTCAGATGTGCTCAATTGGATTCAGGTCTGGGGAACGGGCGGGCCAGTCCATAGCATCAATGCCTTCCTCTTGCAGGAACTGCTGACACACTCCAGCCACATGAGGTCTAGCATTGTCTTGCATTAGGAGGAACCCAGGGCCAACCGCACCAGCATATGGTCTCACAAGGGGTCTGAGGATCTCATCTCGGTACCTAATGGCAGTCAGGCTACCTCTGGCGAGCACATGGAGGGCTGTGCGGCCCCCCAAAGAAATGCCACCCCACACCATTACTGACCCACCGCCAAACTGGTCATGCTGGAGGATGTTGCAGGCAGCAGAATGTTCTCCACGGCATCTCCAGACTCTGTCACGTCTGTCACGTGCTCAGTGTGAACCTGCTTTCATCTGTGAAGAGCACAGGGCGCCAGTGGCGAATTTGCCAATCTTGGTGTTCTTTGGCAAATGCCAAACGTCCTGCACGGTGTTGGGCTGTAAGCACAACCCCCACCTGTGGACGTCGGGCCCTCATACCACCCTCATGGTGTCTGTTTCTGACCGTTTGAGCAGACACATGCACATTTGTGGCCTGCTGGAGGTCATTTTGCAGGGCTCTGGCAGTGCTCCTCCTGCTCCTCCTTGCACAAAGGCGGAGGTAGCAGTCTTGCTGCTGGGTTTTGCCCTCCTACGGCCTCCTCCACGTCTCCTGATGTACTGGCCTGTCTCCTGGTAGCGCCTCCATGCTCTGGACACTATGCTGACAGACACAGCAAACCTTCTTGCCACAGCTCGCATTGATGTGCCATCCTGGATGAGCTGCACTACCTGAGCCACTTGTGTGGGTTGTAGACTCCGTCTCATGCTACCACTAGAGTGAAAGCACTGCCAGCATTCAAAAGTAACCAAAACATCAGCCAGGAAGCATAGGAACTGAGAAGTGGTCTGTGGTCACCACCTGCAAAACCAGTCCTTTATTGGGGGTGTCTTGCTAATTGCCTATAATTTCCACCTGTTGTCTATTCCATTTGCACAACAGCATGTGACATTTATTGTTAATCAGTGTTGCTTCCTAAGTGGACAGTTTGATTTCACAGAAGTGTGATTGACTTTGGAGTTACATTGTGTTGTTTAAGTGTTCCCTTTATTTTTTTGAGTAGTGTATATCAATATTTGTCTGTGCTGAGCCCAGCAACATCCTACAGTAGTTGTGAATGAATAAACACATATATTAGACAAAGAAAATCACTGAATAAATGCCTTATAGATTAGCATTGGCTAATAATACCTTATAACAGCCTAACTACTTATATTACAAATTAGTGCCTGTCACGTGTTCCCCCCCTGCCCACTTAGCTAAATGTTTAAATATTAGGCTACATATACAGCCAAAACATTAAGGAACTTCAGTGTTTCATTGTAATACATGATGACTTGTATTTAAAAAAGGACTGTATAAATGTCTAATAGATGGCTATTGGCTTATGTGTTCTAAAAGCCAATCTAATTACTTTTTAGGCTATTGCAAATTAATGCCTGACATATGTGTTCCCCGAATCACCCCTTCCCTAATTAAGTGTTAATTAGCCTACTATTTCATATGATAAATATACAGCAAAAATTTGAACTGGGAGTAGTAGGCTACATCTGTGTCAGTGTGTGTCACAGTGTGTCTTCTTCTGTTTTCTCCCTACCTGGACTGCACTGTCATTTGCAGCAGCAGCTGAACTGTCTGTACTAAGCCTAGCATCATTTCTCACAGACACAGTCACAGCACTCGGACCAACAGAAGCAGAACCTTTGGAAAATAAGTCTGTTCCTTTCACACATTTAGCGGCGTCGGCCTCAATAGCCTTTTTTATGGCTCCACCTTTCTGTTTTTTACGATCCATGATCTTGGCCGAGAGTAAGAGTGGGTCTCTTTGCTGATGCACATTTGACTTTCAATGTGAATTCGCGCGACCTCAGCTCATTCAATCAGAAAACCGGGCTGACCCATCTTGATAGGGGGGCTAGCCGTTGCCCACTGATCAGCCAAATGCTCATTATATATTATTATAACAACAGAGGAATTTAACAAAAATCCTTAAACTAATCTTAACAGGTCCATTAGCCACCGGTATTGTACTTAAGAAATACCAGCCCACCCAACTAAAAGATGGTTCAGCCCATTTGGCATTTGCTAGAATTGCCAGATGGCCAATCCGCCCCTTCACATACCCTTTAAACCCCCTATGCTCCTTTGAGACCCCTATTTTAAAGTCACTGAGATCTCTTCTAGAGATCTTGTATTACGTTGGTAGATAATATAATGGGCAACTGGGCATTGTTATACATGACCCTAAGTATGATGGGATGTTAATTATTTAATTAACTCAGGAACCACACTTGTGTGAAAACACCTGCTTTTCAATATACTTTGTACCCCTCAAGTGTTTCCTTTATTTTGGCAGTTGTATGTAAGACATCAAATGAAAACTGTCTCTGGAGTGAAGCTCCTATCCTGCTCTCGTTCTGAACTGGTTCACCTTCTTTATGTACTTATTTATCATATCCTTAAAGAAAAATGTAAACAATTTCCATGTTTGAGAATGTCTCCTTATGTCTTTTAAATAATAAAGAGCTTTTACTATATGCAGAGCAACAAGCTGTATATTACTTTGGCTCCATGGACTTCATTTTAATGTCCCACTGTTATCAAACTTTTATTGGTAGAACTTGCTCTGATTTTTTGAACTAATGCTTATTTTTTACATTTGTGTGTCATAGTGTTTTCATTTACTTCATTTTCATTAAATCAATGTAGGTATAATGATCCCATCTTGTGGGCCCTGAGCTCTATCACTGCAAATGAGTCACAGAAGATGCCATTTAAGGGCTGGTTTTGTTAATGGTGTATGTGTCAGTGTGCTCACGATGACTGAGATTGTTTTACCATTTGTATTACCTTGGTTTACTTTTCTTTATCTGGTTATTAGTTTGAGAGAGAGAGAGAGAGAGAGAGAGAGAGAGAGAGAGAGAGAGAGAAAAGAGGAGAAGAGAGAGAGAGAGAGAGAGAGAGAGAGAGAGAGAGAGAGAGAGAGAGAGAGAGAGAGAGAGAGAGAGAGAGAGAGAGAGAGAGAGAGAGAGAGAGAGAGAGAGAGAGAGAGAGAGAGAGAGAGAGAGAGAGAGAGAGAGAGAGAGAGAGAGAGAGAGAGAGAGAGAGAGAGAGAGAGAGAGAGAGAGAGAGAGAGAGAGAAGAGAGAGAGAGAGAGAGAGAGAGAGAGAGAGAGAGAGAGAGAGAGAGAGAGAGAGAGAGAGAGAGAGAGAGAGAGAGAGAGAGAGAGAGAGAGAGAGAGAGAGAGAGAGAGAGATGTCAGTCAACTCAAACCACCTTACAGTTCTCAATTCCCACCATTCTCAGCTGTCTCTTCAAAGTCTGTACAGTAGGTCTTCTACATATTAAAGGTCTCCATCTGAAGAGGATAACACCAAAGCAGGGTGCTGCAATAACAGATGTGATGATTTATTATTGCATGACAGAGAGAACCTGTGCCACGGAATGATGTGGAGAGAGGAGAGAGAGAGAGAGAGAGAGAGAGAGAGAGAGATATGGAATGAGAGAGTGAGAGAGTGATTCATGCTAGAAAGGTAGATATAATGTTCAAAGGGATTTCGTGGAACAAATGCTGTCAGTTGGGATTTTCTTCACATGCCCTCATAATATAGGCCTACTGTTTATGCTTCCTAAATTATAACAGAAGGCGTATATTGGCATTTCATTTGGCACATTCATTCTGTTGTTCATTGCTTTTCAAGGCTTAAAAATCATCCTTTAACCTGTCTCCTCCCTTTCATTTACACTGATTAAAGTGGATTTAACAAGTGACATCAATAAGGGATCATAGCTTTCACCTGAATTCACCTGGTCAGTCCACTGTGCATTCAGAAAGTATTCAGACCCCTAGACTTTTTACACATTTTGTTAAGTTACAGCCTTATTCCAAAATGGATTAAATAGTTTTCCCCCCTCATCAATCTACACACAATACCACATAATGACAAAGCAAAAACAGGTTTTTAGAAATTTTAGTAAATGTATGAAAATAAAAAAACGGAAATATGACATTTACATAAGTATTCAGACCCTTTATCAGTACTTTGTTGAAGCACCTTTGGCAGCGATTACAGCCTTGAGTCTTCTTGGGTATGACGCTACACACCTGTATTTGGGGAGTTTCTCCCATTCTTCTCTGCAGATCCTCTCAAGCTCTGTCAGGTTGGATGGGGAGCGTCGCTGCACAGCTATTTTCAGGTCTCTCCAGAGATGTTTGATTGGGTTCAAGTCCGGGCTCTGGCTGGGCCACTCAAGGACATTCAGAGACTTGTCCCGAAGCCACTCCTGCGTTGTCTTGGCTGTGTGCTTAGGGTCGATGTCCTGTTGGAAGGTGAACCTTGGCACCAGTCTGAGGTCCTGAGCGCTCTGGAGCAGGTTTACATCAAGGATCTCTCTGTACTTTGCTACGTTCATCTTTCTCTCGATCCTGACTAGTCTCTCATTCCCTACCACTGAAAAACATCCCCACAGCATGATGCTACCACCACCATGCTTCACCGTAGGGATAGTGCCAGGTTTCCTCCAGACGTGACGCTTGGCATTCAGGCCAAAGAGTTCAATCTTGGTTTCATCAGACCAAGGAATCTTGTTTCTAATGGTATGAGAGTCCTTTAGGTGCATTTTGGCAAACTCCATTCGGGCTGTCATGTGCCTTTTACTGAGGAGTGGCTTCCGTCTGGCCACTCTACCATAACGGCCTGATTGGTGTAGTGCTGCAGAGATGGTTGTCCTTCTGGAAGGTTCTCCTATCTCCACAGAGGAACTCTGGAGCTCTGTCAGAGTGACTATTGGGTTCTTGGTCACCTCCCTGACCAAGACCCTTCTCCCCCGATTGCTCAGTTTGGCTGGGCTGCCAGCTCTAGGAAGAGTCTTGGTGGTTCCAAACTTCTTCCACATGTGGACCCCAATCATGTTGTAGAAACATCTCAAGGATGATCAATGGAAACAGGATGCACCTGAGCTCAATGTCTAGTCTCATAGCAAAGGTAAATAAGATATTTCACTTTTTTATTTTTTTACTAAATTTGTAATAACAATGAGAAAAGTGGAAAAGTCAAGGGTTCTGAATACTTTCCGAATGCACTGTATGTCATGGAGAGCAGGTGTTCTTAATGTTTTGTATACTCAGTGTGTATTATTGTGTGCGATCAATGATGCTCTAGCTGCGCTCTCCGCACGTGCGCTTCTCCTTGACGTCAGCAAGGAGGGGCCAAAGCGGTTGCGGTTCTGTTCTTAGGGCTGATCATCGTAGTGAGGCTGACTGCAGGAGCCGAGACCCAAGGAGCTACTATCATTCTCCCCTACCTTCCAATCTCCATCTCTCTCTATCCCTCTCCCTGATTCTTCCTCTCATCTCTCTTTTAATAAAACAAAACGAAACCTTAAAGAAATGGATTGTTAACTGCATGTGTGTCATGGATCAAGAATGAGAAACATGGATTCGATTTACATTTTTCTCGTCCTTGTTTCCCAAACCTATTTTCTAGCCTCTGCAGACAGGAAATTCGGTGAGTAGTGTACATCTATTTATCTTTGATTATGAAGGATCATAATGTTCCGACAATATATGAGCTGCCATGAGACGCACGAGAGGTTATTTTGGGTCTCTGTCAATCTTTTATTAGGCAGTCTGGAAAGGCACTGAATAGCCTACGACTGCAGCTCTTGTTTTGAGGAAGATATAACAGCTATATCTATAATGGGCGGGGAATTCGGTGTAATATAGCCTAATGACATGAAAAATATGCAAGAAATATAGGCTATAATGTAGGCCTATATTATTGTTTACACCTGTTGTTTACATATACGTGTTTAACATGTGCATGCTAGCACACCTAAAGTGTTTACTACTCTTATATTATTACTATTTGAATAGCCACTGGGAAGCCTAACTGTTTTCTAATGGAATAAATGCCATGATTTAGGATACAGTATGGCCTATTTTGCAGGGAGACATTGCAGAGAATCGCTGTAGGCCATCAGGATGAGTTTGCTGTTTAATGTCTTTCTATCACTAAGATGGTGAGGATCAGGAAAAGCCTTTTTCAATGTTGGGTGCTGGACCGAGGTAAAATTCGTTTTATATTTGATATACGCTGGATATTCGGTTTTATCTTGTCAATAGCTATTGAACCAAGCATTCCATGACTATGAAGATGATATATTCCACACTTTATTATTTATTTTGGATTACAATCTTTAACAGCTTCTACACAAAGTGTGCCATGACTATGAAAATGATTTATTCTGAATCAGGGGGAGGATGGAGAAAAATACAAATGTTTTTGTTGTTGTTGAAATATATATATTTTTTTAAAGCTGTGGATTTTCTCCATCCTTCCTCCGCCCCCTTTTTTAACAACAAAAAAGCTGTGAATTTTTCTTCATCCTCCCATGATTCAGAATATATCATTTTCAATGTCATGTCACACTTTGTGTAAGAGCTATTGCAGATTTAAATATTTTTAAATAGGTGTGGATTGTTCTCCATCCACCGCTGATTCAGAATATACCATTTTCATGGTCAGGGCATGCTTGGTTCAATAACTATTGACAAGAGAAAACCGAATATCCACTGAATATCCAATATAAAACTAATTTTACCTCTAAGAGAGAGGGCCACTTTATTATGTAACCTTAATACATAATAAGTGTCAGAGGCAACGTGCCTGCTATGGCGACCAGGAAAATGGTAGCTATGCTGCTCATTGGGAGGAAAACCAAAACATTATTAGGTTCTATCAGCCTCATAACATTTTATAATTGCATTTGTGATAACTCCATCATTCAGGTCGAGAAGGTCAATTAGCTGCCATTGTACAGTGTGGATTTTTTATTGACTTCACTAACTTACCCTTGTTTGACACACCCAGTAATTGAGGGAATTGTTCTGCATACTAAATTATACAGAGCAAGTACTGTAATAGCATACAATGTCAGAAAAGTTGTCAAGAAACGTACACAATGCGATGGACTAATCTGTAACACGTAGCATTATGCTGCTCTTACGACTGTGTAATAACGCTATTATTACTTTAGTAATGTTGTATAAACATGTTGTAGCCATGTAGCCTGGTAATTACGTTATTACTGCACTCGTAATCCTGAGTGGCGCAGTGGTCTAAGGCACTGCATCGCAGTGCTAACTGTGCCACTAGAGATCCTGGTTCGAATCCAGGCTCTGTCGCAGCCGGCCGCGACCGGGAGACTCATGGGCGGCGCACAATTGGCCCAGCGTTGTCCAGGGTAGGGGAGGGAATGGCCGGCAGGGATGTAGCTCAGTTGATAGAGCATAGCGTTTGCAACGCCAGGGTTGTGGGTTCGATTCCCATGGGGGGCCAGTATAAAAAATAAAAATAAAAATATGTATTCACTAACTGTAAGTCGCTCTGGATAAAATGACTAAAATGTAAATGTAAATGTAATGTAAATGTATAAAAGCAAGTTACATAAAGTGTTACCAGCTCAATCTGACTGTTCTACCTCCTCAATAGCATTTTCTCCATAATACTATATTGTACAATACACTGCCTTGCCTGTCTCACTTCACTTTGACTTTATTGTATGAGAGGTAGGGCCGGTATCCCAGACACAGATGAGGTCTAGTCCTGCACTAAAAATCCCTTTCAATGGAGAATCTCTATTGAGTGTGCCTTTTAGTCTATGTCTAGGCTTAATCTGTGTCCGGGAAACTGTCCTGTAATGTTCAGGACAAGCAGAATGTTATTTTGGGTTGCAGTTAATGGAGTGTTTGATGGTCTACCACCACATTCAGAAGTGATGCTATCAAGGTTTAAGGTTTATTTTTCCCTCTGCTGTGTCTTGGCACAGCGTACAGCCTTGTGTAAATGGTAGATTTGTAGATTGTTGGTAAGGTGAGGTACAGTATTACCCTTTCTAGATCTTTCCTGCCCCATATGAGGATATGGATAGGGCATTAGCTTTGATTCACTGTAGCTACTAGCTAGTATTATTTTACAACAGTAGAGTCGGTTACACTCTGTTTTTTTGCTGCAAGTGAGCCCTACTACACTCTAAAAAGTAAAGGTTCCTGGAGGATCCTTTAGGGGTTCTTCAAGTTGAAACTGTGGGGGAACCCCTATAAGTTCTTCAAAGAACACCTTTTAATGGATCCTCAAATAACCTTTTGAATAACCTTTTGGGGGTTCATTTTTGAAGTACTCCCCCCTCCCCTATTATTATTATTATTAGTAGTAGTAATACGCTTAACAATAACAACAATAACACAATATTTTAGTTCTCAGTGTTAATTATGCAGAATATAAACATCCAAATATGAGGTTAACTCCCAGCAGAGCCCAAGTCCAATGGGTATATCCTCTGGCATGTTGATGTTAATGTGTTGATGTTCTCCGTATCCATAGCCATAATGATTTTGCAGTGCATGGTGATCGAACAGGTTTCCTGTTATATTCATCAGAGGTGTAGGGCGGGTGAAGTCTGTGAATCCAAAAAGTAGTAATTATTCAGATGTTTAACAAAACATGCACACAACAGTATTCATACCTTGGTTTCTGTGGTAAATGTGAATGAAAAAAACTCTTTTGATAATGGTTTTCATACACATACCTTGTCCATAATGGAGAGGCCTATAGGATTTTCATTGAAGAGGTAAGGGGGGAGGATGGTACATGTGATCTGCATAACATACCAATACCAATTGACATTTGTATTATTTATTTTTTACCTTTGTATGCCTCCTCGTCTGTAAACCTGCAGACACAGACACAAAAGTGAGCAGTTCAGTCATCTGCACTCAATACAACTAGCCTTCAACATATTCTTATAGCATACATATTTTTACCTCTTTGTTGATTGATGTCCATTGAATTGTATCCATTTTCTGTTTTAGAAAGATTTGCTCAAATATGAAAAGATAGATGGTATCATCATTAAACAATATCAATTTAGATCATACAAGGGACAAACCTTACCTTAAATTGTGGAGATCTTTACATTTTTCAGTTAAGTGCCTGCACCTACTGTCCTTTCAAATTCAAATCCAAATGTTTCAGTTGGGCAGTTAGGTTCCTGCAAGAACCCCCACCAACTAATGAGGTTCCTTGATTAACCCCACCTCCCATGGGGTTCTTGGAAGAACCTTTTGGGGGCAATTTTCAGTGCCAAGAACCCTAAGGTTCTTCAAAGAACTGAGGATCTTAGAAGAACCCTTGTTGAACCCCTAATTTTTAGAGCCCACATTCCCTGTGTCAGACTTAGTATCATGTGGTTGAGTGACTGCTGTCACTAACTGCTGGTGGAGCTTCATTCACTGACTGTCAACTTTTAGTTCACATGAACTTCAGTGTAGGCTTCAGATAGTATCTCTCCGTTTCGGCCCTGTTTTCATGCCTAATGAACACGACCCTGCTGTAAGAACACAGTCACCTTGGAGGAGGTGGACTCCAGTCCAACGTGTGCTGCTACACACAATGTTATCTCACTGTGTTGTGTTCACTTCCTGTGAGGCCAGACAGACAACTAAACTTGGAGGCAGCTAGCTATGGGACCAAAGAGGAAAGAACAACGACACATTGATTTACAAGCTCTTGTGTTTATTTTTGGATGCCTGGACTCGACTATCTGAGTCACTTTCACTTCCTGAGTCAGTTGATCAAAATCATTTCTTAATTGACTGTAGTGTCACTTATGTGCGGCTGCTGACTTACAATCAGATGATGAGGCCTAGTGGTGATATAAAGAGCCATATTGCACTTATGTTGTTGTGTTGCTTTTTTAAGTAATGAGTTTCTTCCTGGGTTGGTTGCTCAAGTTGAAAGCATACTTGGATCAATTCCCCAGAAAGGGAGAAAGAAGAGACAGCATTATCATCCCCACTGTATCCATAGTGACTGGGAACAAACAGCCTATAGAGATTGAACTGTCTGATAATTACAGGATTAAACTGGGATGTGAAAAACAATCAAGTTGACAGTGTGTAACTTTCAAATTGTCAATTTAGAGGGGAGCACAGATAGTGGTTTGGAATTGCAGTCCCAATATTTGCTTCATTGTTTGTGGACCTTGCCAGAACTACCCTGGGAAATAACAGTTTCAATCAGGAGGTGTGCTCACACAAAGCTCCTTAAATTGATAGTAATCTCTCTGTGTTTGTGCTGCCTGACTGACTGCCCCCTGTAACACCATATTCCTCTCATCTCCTGAGACTGACTGCCTGACTCAAAGCTCCAGCATTGATCCACGAGACTGGAGCATGGACACGATACCTGCCACCCTAGACTCACTTCAATTTGCTTACCGCCCCAATAGATCCACAGACGATGCAATCGCCATCAAACTGCACACTGCGCTATCCCATCTGTATAAGAGGAATAGCTATGTAAGAATGCTGTTCATTGACTATAGCTCAGCATTTAACACCATAGTACCCTCCAAGCTCACCATTAAGCTCGAGGCCCTGGGTCTGAACCCCACCCTGTGTAACTGGGTCCTGGACTTCCTGACGGGCCACCCCCAGGTGGTAAGGGTAGGTAACAACACCTCCACTTCGCTGATCCTCAACACTGGGGCCCCACATGGGTGCGTGCTCAGCCCCCTCCTGTACTCCCTGTTCACTCATGACTGCGTGGCCAAGCACGCCTCCAACTCAATCATCAAGTTTGCAGACGACACAACAGTAGTAGGCTTGATTACTAACAATGACGAGACAGCCTACAGGGAGGAGGTGAGGGCTCTGGGATTGTGGTGCCAGGAAAATAACCTCTCACTCAACATCAACAAAACAAAGGAGATGATCGTGGACTTCAGGAAACAGCAGAGGGTGCACCCCCCTATCCACATCGATGGGAACGCAGTGGAGAAGGTGGAAAGCTTCATGTTCCTCGGCGTACACATCACTGGCAAACTGAAATGGTCCACCCACACAGACAGTGTGGTGAAGAAGGCACAACAGCACCTCTTCAACCTCAGTAGGCTGAAGAAATTTGGCTTGGCACCTAAAACCCTCACAACCTTTTACAGATGTACAATTGAGAGCATCCTGTCGGGCTGTATCACTGGCTGGTACGGCAACTGCACCGCCGGCAACCGCAGGGCTCTCCAGAGGGTGGTGCGGTCTGCCCAATGCATCACCGGGGGCAAACTACCAGCCCTCCAGGACACCTACAGCACCCGATGTCACAGGAATGCCAAAAAGATCATCAAGGACAACAACCACCCGAGCCTCTGCCTGTTCACCCTGCTATCATCCAGAAGGCGAGGTCAGTACAGGTGCATCAAAGCTGGGATCGAGAGACTGAAAAACAGCTTCTATCTCAAGGCCATGAGACTGTTAAATAGCCTTCACTAGCACATTAGAGGCTACTGCCTATATACAGTGGGGGAAAAAAGTATTTAGTCAGCCACCAATTGTGCAAGTTCCCCCACTTAAAAAGATGAGAGAGGCCTGTAATTTTTATCATGGGTACACGTCAACTATGAGAGACAAAATGAGAAAGAAAAATCCAGAAAATCACATTGTAGGATTTTTAATGAATTATTTGCAAATTATGGTGGAAAATAAGTATTTGGTCAATAACAAAAGTTTCTCAATACTTTGTTATATACCCTTTGTTGGCAATGACACAGGTCAAACGTTTTCTGTAAGTCTTCACAAGGTTTTCACACACTGTTGCTGGTATTTTGGCCCATTCCTCCATGCAGATCTCCTCTAGAGCAGTGACGTTTTGGGGCTGTCGCTGGGCAACACGGACTTTCAACTCCCTCCAAAGATTTTCTATGGGGTTGAGATCTGGAGACTGGCTAGACCACTCCAGGACCTTGAAATGCTTCTTACGAAGCCACTCCTTCGTTGCCCGGGCGGTGTGTTTGGGATCATTGTCATGCTGAAAGACCCAGCCACGTTTCATCTTCAATGCCCTTGCTGATGGAAGGAGGTTTTCACTCAAAATCTCACGATACATGGCCCCATTCATTCTTTCCTTTACACGGATCAGTCGTCCTGGTCCCTTTGCAGAAAAACAGCCCCAAAGCATGATGTTTCCACCCCCCATGCTTCACAGTAGGTATGGTGTTCTTTGGATGCAACTCAGCATTCTTTGTCCTCCAAACACGAGGAGTTTAGTTTTTACCAAAAAAGTTCTATTTTGGTTTCATCTGACCATATAACATTCTCCCAATCCTCTTCTGGATCATCCAAATGCACTCTAGCAAACTTCAGACGGGCCTGGACATGTACTGGCTTAAGCAGGGGGACACGTCTGCACTGCAGGATTTGAGTCCTTGGCGGCGTAGTGTGTTACTGATGGTAGGCTTTGTTACTTTGGTCCCAGCTCTCTGCAGGTCATTCACTAGGTCCCCCCGTGTGGTTCTGGGATTTTTGCTCACCGTTCTTGTGATCATTTTGACCACACGGGGTGAGATCTTGCGTGGAGCCCCAGATCGAGGGAGATTATCAGTGGTCTTGTATGTCTTCCATTTCTTCATAATTGCTCCCACAGTTGATTTCTTCAAACCAAGCTGCTTACCTATTGCAGATTCAGTCTTCCCAGCCTGGTGCAGGTCTACAATTTTTTGTTTCTGGTGTCCTTTGACAGCTCTTTGGTCTTGGCCATAGTGGAGTTTGGAGTGTGACTGTTTGAGGTTGTGGACAGGTGTCTTTTATACTGATAACAAGTTCAAACAGGTGCCATTCATACAGGTAACAAGTGGAGGACAGAGGAGCCTCTTAAAGAAGAAGTTACAGGTCTGTGAGAGCCAGAAATATTGCTTGTTTGTAGGTGACCAAATACTTATTTTCCACCATAATTTGCAAATAAATTCATAAAAAATCCTACAATGTGAAAATCTGGATTTTTTCTCCTCATTTTGTCTGTCATAGTTGACGTGTACCTATGATGAAAATTACAGGCCTCTCTCATCTTTTTAAGTGGGAGAACTTGCACAATTGGTGGCTGACTAAATACTTTTTTTCCCCACTGTACATATATTAGAAATCACTGGCCACTTTAATAATGTTTACATATCTTGCATTACTCATCTCATATGTATATACTGTATTCTATACTATTCTACTGTATATTAGTCTATGCTGCTCTGACATTGCTCGTCCATATATTTATTTATATATTCTTAAATCCATTGCTTTACTTAGATTTGCGTGTATTGGGTATATGTTGTGAAATTGTTAGATATTACTTGTTAGATGTACTGCACTTTTGGAGCTAGAAACACAAGCATTTTGCTACACCCCGCCATAACATCTGCTAAACACGTGTATGTGACCAATACAATTTTATTTTATTTTATTTGATACACAAAGCTTCTCTCAATCCTCTGAAGTCTCAGCCAAAGCCTGTATTCAATGTTCACTGCTCTTGCTATGTAACGCTACTGTAGGATTAGGTAGCAGGTCTATTGCAATAGGTAAGGGCATTTTCATATTGCTCAGATTGATCTGCAGCTTTAGTATTTCATGAGGAGAGGCTGTTGACATGTTGTGATGGGCTCATCTTAGGTTATATCCTCCTGTCCATGTAGTTTCCGTGTGCGCACTGCAGCCAGGTGATGTCAGCCTCAATAGTCGTCAGTCATGCCCCAATGCAACTGAACAATCAGCATGAATTAAAGATGTTAATACCTGTTGCTATGGAACCCGGCACACAGGCATGCGTGAGATTACCTTATCAGAGTCCCAGGCAGGCTAATGATTGCAATGTTTGATTTTGTTTTCGTGTTTTCTAAGTGTTTCTAGTCAGACCCTCAACCAAACTGTAAACCTACTGGGAGATGACTGACTGCTGGCTTTTTGTGGCTTGTTGAAGTCTAAAAGTTATTTGGGGTGACTGACTCAATTTCCATAAAGTTAAGAACTAAAGACTGTCTAACTAACTGTTACTGAGAGCAATGTGTTGTGTAACCAAGTTGAATGTAGGCGACTGTCGTTCAAAAAGCATGGCTGCAGCCATCATTGGAATGTTTCCAACAGGTATGACTTTTTATAAAGTAACCTCTGAACTCTCATTTTAGTTTTCCGTTGCAAAACATTTTGCTTGTGCCGGTGCCATAATGAATACATCCCTGGGCTCTGTCCTTCAGGAACATCAGATATGGATTGTGTCCCAAATGGCACCCTATTCCCTATGATATAGTGCACTACTTTTGACCAGGGCCCATAGGGCTTTGGTCAAAAGTAGTGCACTTTAAAGGGAATAGGGTGCCATTTGGAAAGTGGACTTGGACTCTCGTTAGTTAGAGATATAACAGATTGACGACAGTGCTCTTTGCACACAGGGTGGAGTTGATTGAAAAATCCATCCCCATGTCCAGTTCTTATTTGTCTCATGTGCCACCCACAACCTATTTCAGACTCTGCATGCATAATGTCCATGAAACCCACAGAGCAAGGCTCAGGAGGACACAAATGACAGATCGGACTGGTTCAAAATACCAATTTCACATTAGTTTCTCTGTTCATATGTGTTGTTATTTGGCATTGTTATTTGGCAATAAGTTATTTGCCATGTTAAAGCTGGAATATGTAACTTTTTGGGCGACCCTACCAAATTCAAGTCTAGGAAGTGGTAAATCTGTTCTATGTGCGCTCTTTCTATGCTTCCTGTGCTTAAGTTTTGTTTTTGCATCTTTTACTTTTGGTTTTGTACACCAGCTTCAAACAGCTGAAAATACAATATTTTTGGTTATGGAAATGGTGGTTTAGATGGTACAATGATTCCCTACACTATACTTGCTTGTTTTGTCACATAAACTGAAATTAGGCAAACTATTAGAATTTTTGCAACCAGGAAATGGCGGAGCGATTTCTGCATAGTGCATCTTTAAATTGTATGATCACCCATCTGTGACCAGAGAGATTAAAACCCATTCAGCTGTAGATTTCAAAATGACACTAAAATAGGATGAACTATAGTAACATGCTATACAGTAGAGTATGACTGTCTCTGAAATATTGTACAGTAACATCTTACTGTATGTCTTGAGAGCCAAAATAGCGCCATGTTGAATACAAGAGAAAATGTAACAGGAACATGGTTTGCAAACAAGGGCACACCTCAGGGCTACTATTATTAATTCACTTTAAAATAAGGTGTTGCTGGTGTCATTGTTTGATCTGCATTCAATCATAACCGCAACCAAATTATCACCATGGTTAAGGCTTCCCACAGTTCCCCTGCTTTTACCCCCTGACTCTCTCTCTCCCTCTCGCTTGCCTTCCTGAGTCTTATCAAGGTTGATAGTCAGTGAGTGTAGCCTACATATGCCTTCAGAAAGTATTCAGACCCCTTCACTTTTTCCACATTACAGCCTTATTCTAAAATTGATTTAATATTTATTTTGTCATCAATCTACACACAATACACCGTAATGTCAAAGCGAAAACAGGTTTTTAATTTTTATTGCTAATTTATAAAAAAAATATATAAAAAAAATACCTTATTTGCATAAGTATTCAGACCCTTTGCTATGAGACTCGAAATTGAACTCAGCTGCATCCTGTTTTCATTGACCACCCTTGAGATGTTTCTACAACTTGATTGGAGTCTACCTGTGGTAAATTCAATTGATTGGACATGATTTGGAAAGGCACACACCTGTCTATAAAAGGTCCAACAGTTGACAGTGCATGTCAGAGCAAAAACCAAGCCATGAGGTCAGGGGGGTGACCAAGAACCCGATGGTCACTCTGACAGAGCTCTAGAGTTCCTCTGTGGAGATAGGAGAACCTTCCAGAAGGACAACCATCTCTGCAGCACTCCACCAATCAGGCCTTTATGGTAGAGTGGCCAGACGGAAGTCACTCCTCAGTAAGAGGCACATGACAGCCCGCTTGGAGTTTGCCAAAAGGTACCTAAAGACTCTCAGACCATGAGAAACAAGATTCTTTGGTCTGATGTAACCAAGATTGATCTCTTTGGCATGAATGCCAAGCTTCACGTTTGGAGGAAACCTGGCACCATCCCTACGGTGAAGCATGTTGGTGGCAACATCATGCTGTGGGGATGATTTTCAGCGGCAGGGACTGGGAGACTAGTCAGGATCGAGGCAAAGATGAACGGAGCAAAGTACAGAGAGATCCTTGATGAAAACCTGCTCCAGAGCGCTCAGGACCTCAGACCGTGGCGAAGGTTCACCTTCCAACAGGACAATGACCCTAAGCACACAGCCAAGACAACGCAGGAGTGGCTTCGGGACAAGTCTCTGAATGTCCTTGATGGGCCCAACCAGAGCCCGTACTTGAACCCGATCAAACATCTCTGGAGAGACCTGAAAATAGCTGTGGAGCAACGCTCCCCATCCAACCTGACAGAGCTTGAGAGGATCAGCAGAGAAGAATGGGAGAAACTCCCCAAATACAGGTGTGCCAAGCTTGTAGCATCATACCCAAGAAGACTTGATGCTGTAATCGCTGCCAAAGGTGCTTCAACAAAGTACTGAGTAAAGAGTCTGAATACTTATGTAAATGTGATATTTCAGTTTTTATGTCTTTATAAATTAGCAAAAGATTCTAAAAACCTGTTTTTGCTTTGTCATTATGGGCTATTGTGTGTAGATTGATGAGGGATAAAAAACAATTTAATACATTTTAGAATAAGACTGTAACGTAACATAATGTGGAAAAAGTCAAGGGGTCTGAATACTTTCCGAAGGCACTGTATATAAAACACAAATTGCTTACACTTTACTTAGTGGTGATATGTAGCGTTCAAAAAACATTCAGAAAGACTTCATATGCATGACATAAAGAGGTTATAACTTAGCCTCACATTCAACTCCAGGTCTCCCTTAGTTTCCCCAAAGGTTACCTCTGTGCTCATAAGGTTGATCAGTATGTCAGCTCTCCTCTTCATGTTAGTTTAGGTGCTGTCTTCTTCTTCTTCTTCTTCTTCTTCTTCTTCTTCACCAGCCCACTAATAGACACACAAAAGAGCGGAGTAGAGAAGACTCCTTCGTCAGTAGCAGGCCCAAAATAAAAAGGAGTGTGAGTCTGTCTGTCTGTCTGTCTGTCTGTCTGGTGTGCGTGTAACCATACTGACTAAGAAAGAGTATGTGTATCTCTTCTTGTTAGTGAGTGTTGCTAGCATGTGTAATGTATTCACAGCAGCACCAAGGCTGTAGAAAGACCAACTACAGACTGTATGTATGATGCACATCACACGTTGTGTCTTCACTCTCCATAATGTCAGAGTGCTAATTGGTCATACCTCCCTGCCTGGTGTGTCCTATGTGTTGTCTGTCTTATGTGTCCTATGGAGTGTGCTACCAGTGGTGGTGGGGTGCTGCTGCGGTATGACAGCAATGTGACACATTATAGAATAGTATCCTACGCTGGATCCCAAATGGCACCCTAATCCCATAGGGCTCTGTTCAAAAGTAGTGTGCTACATAGAGAATAGGGTGCCATTTGAGACACAGACTTAGAATGCCAGCAGTTCCCCACCACACTAAACAAACAAGAATATGTGAAAATATGTGTTCAGGGAGCACTTGGGAGAAAAGGAGTCATAAAAACCTAGAGATAACAAAGAAACTATTTATATAAACTCGAGGGAACTGCAACATAGAGGAAAGTGGATCCATGCAGCCGCCCACATCCCATTCCCATTCCCATGTCATACAGTTACTGGGCCCAGCCTGAGAGCGATGTAATACTGCAGTTCAAATTGGATTATAAATGGTATCGTATGGAAGGTAAGGAGGCTGTCAAGTTGGTTCTTCAAGAGAGAACATTGTGCCCGTTATGCCTACCCCTCTCCTGGCTGCAGCACTGGCAGCTGCTTTCTCCTATCACCTTCTCCCCTCCTCTCTCCTTTTGCCCGCTTCCCTCCTCTCTCCTTTTTCCCCACTCCTCCCCTCTCCCCTCCTCTCTCCTTTCCCCTCTCCCCTGTTCTCCTCTCCTCTCCTCTCCCCCTCTCCTCCTTCACTGCCTGAAGGCAATGTGTATTGCCAGATGTCTGGTAAGCAGAAATGTAAAATACACCGCCGCCGGAGTGCTGTGCTTACACAGAACTATCCTACGCCTTGACCTCTTTCTCCCCTCTCTCTCCAGATGAAATTCTGGCTGCCCGACAACCTGCCCGCTCGACCCCATCCCCTCCTCCCTTTTGGAGACCTTTCGCCCATTCCTCACTTCCCTCATCAACTCATCTATGACCACTGCCTGCGACCCTCTGACGTCAAAAACGACAGACCTCTCTTCTTTCTATTCTGTCCAGAACACTTGAGTGTGCCGTCTCTGACAAACTCTCTCGCAATCTCTCTCAGAACGATCTTCTTGACCCTAACTAGTCAGACTTCAAGACTGCTCTTCTCTGTGTCATGGAGGCTCACTGCCCTGCCAAAGCTGACTCTCTCTCCTCTGTTCTCATCCTCCTAGATCTATCCACTCCCTTCAACACCGTAAACCATCAGATCCTCCTCTCCCCTCTGTCAGGGCGTCTCAGATTCTGCACACTCTTGGATTGCATCCTACCTGGCAGGCCGTTCCTACCAGGTGACATGGAGAGGATCTGTGTCTGCACCACGTATTCTCACTACTGGTGTCCCCTAGGGCTCGGTTCTAGGCCCTCTCCTCTTCTCTCTATACACCAAGTCACTCGGCTCCGTCATATCCTCACATGGTCTCTCCTATCATTGCTATGTGGATGACGCTCAACTACTTTTCTCCTTCCCCCCTTCTGACACCCAGCGTGCATGGCAGATATTTTTGCTTGGATGTCGGCCCACCACATCAAACTCAATCTCGACAAGACGGAGCTGGTCTTCCTTCCAGGAAAGGCCTGCCCGCTCCAAGACCTCTCCATCATGATTGACAACCCCATGGAGTCCCCCTCCCAGAGTGCAAAGAACCTTGGCGTGACCCTGGACAACACCCTGTCGTTCTCTGCAAACATCAAAGCAGTGACTCGCTCCTGCAGGTTGATGTGCTACAACATCTGTAGAGTACGACCCTACCTCACACAGGAAGCGGCGCAGGTCCTAATTCAGGCACTTGTCCTCTCCCGTCTGGGCTATTGCAACTCGCTGATGGCTGGGCTCCCCGCTTGTGCCATCAAACCCCTGCAACTTATCCAGAACGCTGCAGCCCGCCTGTGTTCAACCTTCCCAAGTTCTCCCATGTCATCCTGCTACTACGCACACTCCACTGGCTTCCAGTCGAAGCTCACATCCACTACAAGACCATGGTACTTTCCTACGGAGCAGCAAGAAGAACTGCCCCTCCCTACCTTCAGAAGAGCAGCTCCCACTCAGCCCAGTCCAAGCTCTTCTCTGTCATGGCACCAGTGCTTCATTTGTAAATCGGGAGGTCCCGGAACACATAGTGAGCCGCGAGAGGTGGGGGGTTATCCGGGGGGCTCTGAGGTACCGGAACACATTGAGAAAAAAAATGTCAAACACAACGTAGCAGCACAGCAGACAGAGTAAACAGCCAAGTAGCCTACTATCTATGGTGGTGAAATGGACAGCACTCTCCAAGTTGCTGATTAATTTTATTAATTTATAAATTTTTAATTCAAAGCATTTTAGACGTCACTACAGTATGCCCACATACTTAAGTATAGCTGCGGGGCTTACACAAGTCCACATTCCTTATAGCCTAATTTT
Organism: Coregonus clupeaformis; assembly: GCF_020615455.1. Taxonomy (NCBI): domain Eukaryota; kingdom Metazoa; phylum Chordata; class Actinopteri; order Salmoniformes; family Salmonidae; genus Coregonus; species Coregonus clupeaformis. The sequence goes on from NC_059212.1 coordinate 28,294,553, forward strand.
CTAGACATCAATGTACACAACATATATATATATATATAGGCCTCCTGCCTATGTGATCATATGAAATATATATTCAGATTACCTTCACAGTACAGAACAAGTTAGTAAAAAAAATCAAAAAATCCTACCTTAGTTTTCAAAACCTCCCACAATGACTCTCCCCATGTCAAGTCCATTTAACTCCTGAGAGTCCATTTCTTGCTCAAAGCCATGTGGCTGTGATATTTAGCCTCCTTTTAAAGACTCTGGCTGTAGAGTCTATTTATTTATATTTTTTGTGTTAACTATAATCTGGGTGTCCTCTTTAGCCTTGTCTACAAGGCTTGCTGCCACCAAATGCACCTTGGTTCGGGCATGTTCAAAAAACTTTTTTTCTGAGGGCTCTTTGTTGTTTGTTTTTTTACGTCTGAGTCTGAGGATGTTGACTTGCTGTACGTTCCACCCACTCTTTTGCTAGTTTAATCGTTTCTAGACCCAAGCTCCCTACTTTTTTGCATGTTGTACAGTTGTGGTCTTCACGGAGTTCGCTGCTTCAGTGTTATGAGATATTTTTGTCAGATGTTACTATGGTATACTGAAGTATAATTACAAGCATTCCATAAGTGGCAAAGGCTTTTATTGACAAATACATTAAGTTTATGCAAAGAGTCAATATTTGCAGTGTTGACCCTTCTTTTTCAAGACCTCTGCAATCCGCCCTGGCATGCTGTCAATTAACTTCTGGGCCACATCCTGACTGATGGCAGCCCATTCTTGCATAATCAATGCTTGGAGTTTGTCCAAATTTGTGGGTTTTTGTTTGTCCACCCGCCTCTTGAGGATCAACCACAAGTTCTCAATGGGATTAAGGTCTGGGGAGTTTCCTGGCCATGGACCCAAAATGTCGATGTTTTGTTCCCCGAGCCACTTAGTTATCACTTTTGCCTTATGGCAAGGTGCTCCATCATGCTGGAAAAGGCACTGGTTGTCACCAAACTGTTCTTGGATGGTTGGGAGAAGTTGCTCTCGGAGGATGTGTTGGTACCATTCTTTATTCATGGCTGTGTTCTTAGGCAAACATGTGAGTGAGCCCACTCCCTTGGCTGAGAAGCAACCCCACACATGAATGGTCTCAGGATGCTTTACTGTTGGCATGACACAGGACTGATTGTAGCGCTCACCTTGTCTTCTCTGGACAAGCTGTTTTCTGGATGCCCCAAACAATCGGAAAGGGGATTCATCAGAGAAAATGACTTTACCCCAGTCCTCAGCAGTCCAATCCCTGTACCTTTTGCAGAATATCAGTCTGTCCCTGATGTTTTTCCAGGAGAGAAGTGGCTTCTTTGCTGCCCTTCTTGACAGCAGGCCATCCTCCAAAAGTCTTTGCCTCACTGTGCGTGCAGATGCACTCACACCTGCCTGCTGCCATTCCTGAGCAAGCTCTGCACTGGTGGTGCCCCAATCCCGCAGCTGAATCAACTTTAGGAGACGGTCCTAACGCTTGCTGGACTTTCTTGGGCGCCCTGACGCCTTCTGCACAACAATTTAAGAATTTATTTTCAGAATGTGAAAAAAATAGTAGAGAGAATGAATTATTTAGGCTTTTCTTTCTTTCATCACATTCCCAGTGGGTCAGAAGTTTACATACACTCAATTTGTATTTGGTAGCATTGCCTTTATATTGTTTAACTTGGGTCAAACGTTTCGGGTAGCCTTCCACAAGCTTCCCACAATAAATTGGGTGTATTTTGGCACATTCCTCCTGACAGAGCTGGTGTAACTGAGTCAGGTTTGTAGGCCTCCTTGCTCGCACACGCTTTTTCAGTTCTGCCCATACATTTTCTATAGGATTGAGGTCAGGGCTTTGTGATGGCCACTCCAATACCTTGACTTTGTTGTCCTTAAGCCATTTTGCCACAACTTTGGAAGTATGCTTGGGGTCATTGTCCATTTGGAAGACCCATTTGCGACCAAGCTTTAACTTCCTGACTGATGTCTTGAGATGTTGCTTCAATATACCCCCCTAAAATGTAAATACAGAAACAGCAGCACCGAGAAGCCTGCTCCTCTGTGTTGATGGATCACCCTGGAACATTGTGGATGTGTCCAAAATGGCACCAGATTCTCTATTTAGTGCATTACTTGTGCACTATGTAGGGAATAGGGTGCCATTTGGGACATTTGTGTTTTCCGACTGGCTTAAATGTTAATTTAGGATAACGGTCCCATGGCTGTGCTGTTTATCTGCTGTAGCTGTGAAACGCACTGCTGCATGACGCTGTAAACCATGACATCCAGTCGCCCACCCATGCAGGTAGATGACTCACCAGTGGGGTATTATATTGTATATCTCAGCTCTTTTTATAGACTTAACTATCTATAAAAAGCTGAGATATACAGTACAATTTGTAGGCAACTGTTGATGGGTCTTACGATATCATGACATTATGAAGTCATATGATGGTACCTTTTACCTGAGCATGTACTGTATGCTGATTGGTTAATGTCCTCATTATATTCTCCTCTTTCCAACAGGTTGCCTGTTTGAGAACGAGTTGTGCACTCCATACGAGATCTGTGTCAACGGTAAGCTATTTTCATTTTGTTCAGAAATGAAACCATACAGCTCTAAAATAGAGATCACAAATCAAAGTCATCTGTAAACGTTCAACTATATTTAATCTAAAAGGAAAGTGGACATTCATGGCACAATATCAGAGAAAGTGATGACGATCAATTTCTCCTCACTTCTCCTCTTTGAATGGTTGGTTCAGAACACAGGACTATAAATAGATTCTATTTCTATGGTTTAGAATGCACAGGTGGCAACAGGTGGTCATTTCAGAATACACAGGTCAGTCACAGGTCAGCCACAGGTCAGCCACAGGAAATAATAGATAATGGAACAACACAGACGGACACAGCTGGTGAGATAGTGTCTACCTCTCTTCCTGTGTGCTCTCTTTGGGCCTCTACTCCCTCAGAATGAATTTGTTTAGTGTGCGTCCCAAATTACACCTTATTCCCATTATAGAGTACTACTTCTGTCCAGAGCCCTTTCAGCCCTGGTCAAAATATGTAATAGGGTGCCATTTGAGACTCAGCCATACTCATTTCCTGTCTGTGTGGTGGCCTTTTCCTCATTTGAAATGTGGCCTAGTCTCTAATCTCATTCAGATAGGAATATAATAATACCTTGTGCTATGGGGGAAAATCATATTAATAGAAAAACTATTTTTGGCTCAGCTCAGCTCAGCTCTCTGTCTGTGTTTTGTCTGCACTAGTTGCTGCCTGAGTATGACCAGATTTAACAGGTCATGTGTCACAGGAACACTCTCATAAGACAGGGATTCACTCGTTTTAAATGAGGAATGTGCAAACTGTCTGATGGGCTTTATAGATAGACATTATGTCCAGGAACACCATCTGTCCAGTTCAGTTGCTCCAGTCTAGAGCATATGGGAGCATCCCAACCTTGAGGTGAACACACTTTCATGAATGTTGTTCTTCCCATATACATAGAATCACTAGAGTGGACATAGACCCTCAGACTATGATTTGATGGTTCTACCTCTCTTGACCTGATTACACATATTTTTGAGGGACTGTTATAAACCATTACTATTATAAACTATTCATGTTTTTTCATCATGGATATTTGATTCATTTGATCTAACTGATGACATAGTAGGCATGCCAGTGACATGAGGGAGGTATGTTGTATTATAGGTGTTGCTGTTCACACCCCTCATAACTCACTCAGTCACACTTACAACCAATGAGTAACCAATAGCACACAAGTGGTTCTACACACCACAGCAACACATTGTCCATATTTAAGGTGTTTTTTTCACCAGTAACCAATCTATAATGTATTGGTGTTTTGAGATTAATTGAGCCACAAGGCTTTATTTTATGTGAACAAAATTGTATATATTAGGCCTGATTATCACGACTCAGGATAAAACCCAGATGCAGACAGTTCGAAATAGCAAAAGTTTATTTACAAAAACAGGGGGCAGGTCAAGGGCAGGCAGAGGTCAGTAATCCAGATCAGATTCCGAAAGGTACAGAAACAGCAGGCAGGCTCAGGGTCAGGACAGGCAGAATGGTCAAAACCGGGAAAAACTGGCAAACAGGGGCAAGAGCAAAACAGGAGTACGGGAAAAAACGCTGGTACGCTTGACGAGACAAGACGAACTGGCAACAGACAAACAGAGAACACAGGTATAAATACACAGGGGATAATGGGGAAGATGGGCGACACCTGAAACAGACTGAAAGTGCTACTTTGGCAGCCAGTCTGACGCTTTCTCTCTTTGATTACCTGTTTGAAGCTGCTACTATAAGTGCCAGCTGAGGTGAGCTGAGGTTAGGCTGATACTTTGAACACGCTGTGGAAAAGCTACAGCGAGTGAGCACCACCAGCTCAGCACTGGTCTTTCTCTCTGTGGTGTGCCAGTGCCAGCCAGTGTTAATGACAGTGTTGTCAAATTACCACAGGATACTGTCACTTACCAGGCAGAGAAATTAGACACAGTGAGTGGGCTAATAGGTGATGGGTAACAGCATCAACAGCCCCTCTCCTGCTGTTTTCTACTGTTTCTTTGCCTGCCCACAACTCTCTGTTTGTGCCCATATACAAAAACCACTGTTAACATGTTAATACAGTGTTGATAGAGTAACGTGGTTACTACACAGGTATAAGAGCAAAAGGGGAAAGTTGAAAGTGTTACTGTAAAATGGCACCTAATTTGGTTATTATGTAAAACAGTAATGAGGAGAAACAAGCTACTGTAATTCTGGTGTTATTTCAAAGTAGCTTTGTACTGAACTAAAGTAGCCGCAAGGCAGTTCTTTGATCAAAGACACATTAATCAGAGACACTGACAGCCCTGCTTTCTGCTCTCTCTCTCTCTCTCTCTCTCTCTCTCTCTCTCTCTCTCCGTGTGCAAAATTAATAATTTTTTACTCAGAACATAGCTTCCTGGATCCTGAGATAGAGGCATATCTGTGTTCACTGGAGGAGGATACCTGGATTTTGATGTTCTAGAACATATCTCATCTCCAACAGGGGTACGTCTCAAATGGCACTCTATTCCCTGCCCTATAGGGCCCTGGTCAAATGTAGTGCACTATAAACAGAATAGAGTGTCATTTGGGACACGGGCCAGGTCTGATCTGGAACACAAAGGAAAGGGCAGTCTGGATGGTCGTCGGCGGTGGAGAGGCTACGTTTCTTCAGCGACTTGACATTTTCACTATGACAGTTGTCTGAGGATGAGCAGTCCTGATTTTAGACCAGGATGACCAAGTGCTCTGTGACATTATAGGCACATCTCATGATTCTCAATTACCTGGCGTCAGTAGCAAGGAGCCCAGCAGCCTTCACATAGAGATAAGGTCTGAATCCCAAAAGGCCCTAGGGCCCTGGTCAAAAGTAGTACAATAGTGTAATATAGGGAATAGGGTGCCATTTGGAATGTATAGAATGGCAAGGAAGGGTCTGCAGTCAATTGTTATACACACTGTCCCCTTGTGGTCACTCCCATGTATTGAATGTCATACCCAAGATGATAGGGTTGAGGGTATTGCAGATTTTCAGTAGCCTTTATTACCAATTTTGTCCCTACAGCTAAAAGGCAGGGTGTCTAGGTGTTGGAGCGAGGTCAGTTCAGTTCAGGTCAGGTCAGGTCAGGGGGAAATAGGCTGTGGAAAATCAGCGTAGGCAGTGGAAAGTGTGCACTATGCACACCCTTTTTGCTTAACCCAGTTTCACTTTGATGTAGTATGTGTGATGTTGCTATCAGATAACATATCTGAAGTGTATATTAATGATGATAGATCATTTTTAAGTTAGGGTGTATCCAAGTGATGTAACATAGTAGAATTCTGGCTGTACTGAATATCATAACTTTATAAGTATATGTATAACAGTATATTCCTATAACAGTGTATTTGACAAGTTGACAACATATTTTGTTAGATATTGTGTTAATGTAATCCACCATTACACTGTAGCCTTTAACAAACAATTTCTTCTAGTGCATGTTCACCAGCTTCCTGAATGTTTTCTGTTGATCTGTGAGCCTTGAAATGGATTAATCACATCCTTCCCCCAGTGGCGTGATTACCCATGGAGGTGATGGATAGTATTTGTGTTGCCAGTTTGCTAAATAGTTGTGCATGAGCAAACCCAAGGTTGTTCTAATGCTTTCAGATGGGAGACTAGCAATTTGTGGAAGCCAATTAATCTTGCTTTGAGCTTTTGGTTTGTTTGCAAGCCTCACTGGGTCCTGCTGTTTAATTTGCTCAACATTTCTTTGCTTGACTAGGATTCTCAGAAACGTGCACGCTGACACACACTCCTGGTTTATCTTTCATGTTTGTCTCACTTGCAAGATTTCATTGCGGGGGAGCGGCGTAACCCAGTCCAGCTTTCAACTTACTCTTGAAAGTTGTGATAGTAGAATGCACAAGGTGCAATTTCGAAATTGGGTAACTTAGTTTTGCTCTTGTCATGTCACTCATTGCATACCAAGGTGGAGCTATTTATAACTTGTCAGAAATGTCCAGATCATCTAAACCATCTCGTCTAAAATGTTTTAGCTAGGTTTTTTTGCCCATAGATTTTGTTGTAAAATATCAAATTAATACACATTAGAAATGGCAAAATGTATAGAATTGCAAGAAATAAGCTTTAAACCTGCAAAATTCTCTCCACCAACAAGAGGGGTGTGAACAGTTTGTGTCATGAACAGCGCGGGATGTTCCCCAATGTTGGAAGGGAGTGAAAAAGTTTGGGAACCCCTGCTCCAGGTGACAGCATTTGACACCAGCAGGCCCTAATAAAGTTAACTTGTATGGTCAGTCAGTCTCCACCTAGTGGTACAATTACAGTACTGTTTCATACATTTACTGCAAAACAGTCAAGAAGACCTACAGACATGCTTTACTGATTCTGAATGATTGCGACATGAATAGTTGATGTATACATTTATACAATGATATTGAAAATGTGCTGGATATATCTAGATTATTCTCCTCTGATTTCCCCGTACATTTTAATCAGTTTCCTAGGCTGTATTGTGTATTGTGTGATTAATAATTAAATACCGGTAGTGCAGAATGCTTCCTCAGCCTGTCTTAATTCCACAAGGAACACCCTTTGTGTGCTCAACAGTGAAATTGTGTCATGAGCCCTCTCACTCCACTGGGTTACCACCTTAAGTTGTTTCCACTCTGCTCACCACTCTCTCTCTACTCAGCCTAACTAGCTCCACCTGTCCCTGCTCTGCTCGGCTCTAATTACTCTGCCAGCTGCGCTGCATTACCCACTAACCTCTCCCAGTATTTATAGCCCTGTCTTTCAGCTCTCCTGTGTCAGATCGTCTGCAAAGCTCTGCAAAGCTCACACCCGAACCTGTTTGCTCGCGCTTCTGGCTCACCCTGGTTTTGGACCCCGGACCTGCCTGTTTTTGGATACTCTTCTGCCTCAGGAGATCCAGACCTGCTTCTGCCATTACGACTCCTGACTACTCTTCAATCCCGGTAACTCTGACCAGCCTTCTGCCTTGCTACTACGTATTTTGGATTTCCCTTGAACTGTACTGCTGCCTGGTTTCATTCCGCCCATCGTGTCTGTGTTTCCTCCCCCAGGACTTCTGGACCACCAACCACCGGCGGCATCGGGACTCGCTGCCACTGGGGGAGGCACAGACCCAGGCACATCGGACGGGATAACCCCTGGAGCCTTCACTCACTCCCTACATCCCTTCCCCCTTAAGTTTAAATAAACTTTCTGGTTGACTCAATTGTGGTCCTCTTGTCGTCTGTCTGAACCGTGACAGTGACATCTGACCATTATGGACTCAGCGCACACTTCCCCCGACATGGAAACCAAGAACCTGAGCAACCCACCCTCATGCTACGCCTGGAACACACTGAGAGAGAGCTAGGCCGCATGAGCGCGACATCACCTCTCTGCTTCAGGCCAAGCCAACAGCATCAGCAGTTCCAGCAGCACCAGCAGCAGTCCCAGCAGCAGCAACAACAACTCGCCATGATCATTCAACTCCTCACCAACCTGACCCCAGCCAGTCTGCCCACCAGCCCTGCCCCAGTTACCTGCCCCGTCATTGCAGCCGCTGCTCCGGAACCCAAGATTGAAACCCGAGCGGTTCAAACGGCGATTCTACCCAGGTCCGCCATTCCTGACTAGCTGCGACTTCAGTTCTCCTTGCAGCCAAGGACCTTCGCCACGGAGGGGGCTAAGGTTGGGTATGCCATCACTCACCTGACGGGCCGAGCTCGACTCTGGGGAACAGCAGAGTTCGAACGTCAAACCCCTGCAACCTTCACCGGGTTTGCCGAGGAGATGCTGAAGGTGTTTACCTGGATTCACCAACCGCAGAGGCGTCTCGTGAACTGTTCAGTATTCGACAAGGCAGACGTACAGTCGCAGACCATTCCATCGACTTCCGAACCCTGGCTAGACGAAGTTCTTGGAACACACCATCGTTGGTGGACGCGTTCTTCCATAGTTTCTGACTATATCAAGGACGAGTTGGTCTCCCATGAACTGCCTTCCACTCTGATGAAGCCATCGCACTGACTGTCAGGATCGACAGAGGGATACAGACCCGTCGTGAGAGGGGGGCCAAGGTCCACCTACTACCGGCATTCGGAGAGATCCGACTGGGCTCCTGTCATCTACTGCCACTCACCCAGTTCCAGCTTGATCAGTCTGAGCCTATGGAGATTGGGCGAGCCTCTCTCACTCCTGCAGAGCGCCAGCGACGCTTCACCTCAAACCTCTGCCTCTACTGTGGAGGTGATGGACATCGTGTGGTAACCTGCCCTTTAAAGCGAGCTCACCGGGCATAGGGGAGTCCGTTGAGTTCAATGACCATCCAGTCCTCCGACCGCAAACCCCTGCTGCAAGTCCTCCGCCTCCCTGACTCAACTCACACCCTGGCTGCTCTGGTGGATTCTGGCGCCCAAGCCAACATAATGGACACTCAAGCCGGCACGCCAACTGGGACTGGAGAACCTCCGTTTGACACCTCCTATTCCTGCCCGGGCACTGGACTGGACACTTACCGGATCGGTCACTCATGTCACGGCCCCGGTCTCGATGGGTCTGTCCGAAACCATCAAGAAAACTATCCAGTTTCACCTGCTCCCCCTCTCCAGGCCAACCCCTCATCCGGGTTATCCCATGGCTCCGCCGGCACAACCCTCAGCTTCGACTGGGTGACCGGGGTGATCAGGGGAGGGGGAGAGGACTGCCACCGAACCTGCCTGCTTGCCGCCGCACTACCCCCCTCGGCCAGTACCTACTAACTCCGCTCCTGACCCCCTCCAAGGACCCTGTGTCGATTCTGCCAAGTCCCTGCATCGTTGCAGCTCTGACCTGGGCTGTTGAGGAACAGGTGCTGGAGGCTCTCCTGAACCAGCCAGGTCCCAGCACTTGCCCAGCTGACCGCTTTTTGTCCCCCGAAGACCTGAGGTCCCAGGTCGTCAGTGGGGACATGACTCCCGCCTAGCTTGTCACCCTGGCTCCACCCGCACTAACCTGCTCGCCCAGAGGTTCTGGTGGCCCTCTCTGAGGAAGGATGTACGGGAATCTGTCCAAGCCTGCCCCATCTGCAACCAACACAAGTCGTCCTGCCAGCCCCCAGCCGGATTGCTGCAGCCCCTGCCTGTGCCCAGGAGTCCGCTGGTCCCTGCTGCGCCTTGTCCTCCTCCTCCACGGCTCGTCGATGGTGGTCTGGTTTACACCGTCCGCCGCCTGCTTCGGTCCAGACGGAGGGGTAGGGGTCTCCAGTACCTCATTGACTGGGAGGGCTATGGACCTGAGGAAAGGACCTGGGTGCCAGCTAGTCGGATTGTGGATAGGATTTCATCACCGCTTTCCACCAACGGCATCCTGATCAACCTGCAATCCGTAGGGGCCGCCCCAGAGGGGTCTCTAACCGCCTGCCCGCCGGCTTCCTGTCCTGTGCCTGATCCTGTCTCGGGACCTGTCCCATCTCCCGACCACGGCCCTCCGGCTTCCTCCGAGGATAGGACGTCTGGACCGTCGAGGAGTTCTAGCCCCCCTCCGGCCTCCTCCTCCCGCGGGTGTTGCTCTTGCGACTGGGCCGCCCTTGGGGGGTTCTGTCATAGCCCTCTCACCTCACTGGGTTACCACCTTAAGTTGTTTCCACTCTGCTCACCACTCTCTCTCTACTCAGCCTAACTAGCTCCACCTGTCCCTGCTCTGCTCGGCTCTAATTACTCTGCCAGCTGCGCTGCATTACCCACTAACCTCTCCCAGTATTTATAGCCCTGTCTTTCAGCTCTCCTGTGTCAGATCGTCTGCAAAGCTCTGCAAAGCTCACACCCCGAACCCTGTTTGCTCGCGCTTCTGGCTCACCCTGGTTTTGTGCCCCGGACCTGCCTGATTTTGGATACTCTTCTGCCTCAGGAGATCCAGACCTGCTTCTGCCATTACGACTCCTGACTACTCTTCAACCTGCAATCTGACCAGCCTTCTGCCTTGCTACTACGTATTTTGGATTTCCCTTGAACTGTACTGCTGCCTGGTTTCATTCCGCCGCGTTGTGTCTGTGTTTCCTCCCCCAGGACTTCTGGACCACCAACCACCGCGTCACGGGACATCATCTACTGGGGGAGGCACAGACCCAGCACATCGACGTGATAACCCTGGAGCCTTCACTCACTCCCTACATCCCTTTCCCCTTAAGTTTAAATAAACTTTCTGGTGTGACGCAATTGTGGTCCTCTTGTCGTCTGTCTGAACCGTGACAAATTGAAACATTCCGTCCCTGATACAGGAACGCCTATAGTCAATAATTATATGTTTTCTTATACTTTTCTTTTGGACAAATCAGAAGTGTACTTGGTGCTTTTAATCCAAATCTATTCTGCACTGGAGTTTTACTCCATAAACAATGTAACAATCAATGAAGGTGTTGCTCTAATTAATATGGTTTACTCTTTGCACAAAGTGGAGAAAGCCTTGGTAAATTCATGTTGTCTTGGAATAAGTTGAAACAACATTGAAGCAAAGTAAAGTTGAGGTCTTGTGTGGTTTTGTACCTGTGGAGGACAGGTCTTGTGTGGTTTTGTACCTGTGGAGGACAGGTCTTGTGTGGTTTTGTACCTGTGGAGGACAGGTCTTGTGTGGTTTTGTACCTGTGGAGGACAGGTCTTGTGTGGTATAATATATTAATACTGTGGTTATTTAATTTGGACCTATACAGTAGGTTTCTCTGTTGAATGTACAATACATCAAGTAGGGTCGCACGCACACACCCAGGCACACGCTCGCAGACATGCCCGCACAAACACACACACACACCGTATTCTATCTTATCAATAGAGAACCGTGGAGAACAGATGTTCCACAATTTCGCACCAATGTATGATCATTTCCATACATGTTTATTTATCATTAATATAAAACCATTAAGATTCTGCTAGTACAAGCACATACTGTGATTCCCTCCAACGTGCCTGATGTTGGCTAGGTGAATCCAACCCCCTCTCAGTAAGACAACAGACACCAGGTGCTTTTTGACACAAGCAGGAAAACAGGCATCAGATGTTGATGCCTGTTGAAAACTTGCTGGAGCACCACACAAACAAAATAGGATGCTCTACTCTGTTCCAGCTCCTACTCTGATTAGCTTAAGGGGAGTAGGGGACAAACACTCAACAGGCATCACCATGGCAACAGGTGTAACAGGGGAATGGAACTAAATTGGCCCATTACCCAGCTGTGTCCTAACAGGTCTTCATCCAACATGTCACGGACGGATTCAGATTGCTGTGTGACTCCTCACAGCTAATAGGTTTTGGTCTCTGATAACAAGACAGCCTGTTTGTTTGTCTCCAGCAGCTCTAAATTTAGCAACTCTTACTGATTAAATGAATAAATAGCAGTTTTTTTTTATACAGTACATAATCTATATTGAGAAAAGAACAATCATGTTTGATTCTGGACCTCCTGCTTACTGAAATGGTGGAGTGTCATGGCCAGCTTTGTGGTAAATGTGGTTGTGGATGTAATGGATCACAGATGTAATGCTTTATATGTGGCACGGAAAGCCTTCCATTAACTGAAATCATCATCATCTGTTTAGCTTAAGTCTAAAATATTAGTTTAATGAGATCTAGCATTGATCTTTGACTAAAGAGAGCCACCATAGCAACAGACTCAAGCTGTTTTGTGTGCTGCTACTCTAGAGATCTACTGTGGGTTGTGAAAGTGGAGAGCCCATTTGTGCATCCCAATTGACACCCAATTCCCTATATCCAGTAATGCACTTCTTTTGACCAGAGTCCATAGGGTCAAAGGTATTGGACAATGTAGTGAATAGGGTGCCATTTGGGATGCACCCCATTATCTCTGCACTATATCTACCATATCTCTACACTATATCTACCATATCTCTACACTATATCTACCATATCCCTACACTATATCTACCATATCTCTACACTATATCTACCATATCTCTACACTATATCTACCATATCTCTACACTATATCTACCATATCTCTACACTATGTCTACCATATCTCTACACTATATCTACCATATCTCTACACTATACAGTGGGGGAAAAAAGTATTTAGTCAGCCACCAATTGTGCAAGTTCTCCCACTTAAAAAGATGAGAGAGGCCTGTAATTTTCATCATAGGTACACGTCAACTATGACAGACAAAACTAGGAAAAAAAATCCAGAAAATCACATTGTAGGATTTTTTATTAATTTATTTGCAAATTATGGTGGAAAATAAGTATTTGGTCAATAACAAAAGTTTCTCAATACATTGTTATATACCCTTTGTTGGCAATGACACAAGTCAAACGTTTTCTGTAAGTCTTCACAAGGTTTTCACACACTGTTGCTAGTATTTTGGCCCATTCCTCCATGCAGATCTCCTCTAGAGCAATGATGTTTTGGGGCTGTCGCTGGGCAACACAGACTTTCAACTCCCTCCAAAGATTTTCTATGGGGTTGAGACCTGGAGACTGGCTAGGCCACTCCAGGACCTTGAAATGCTTCTTACGAAGCCACTCCTTCGTTGCCCGGGCGGTGTGTTTGGGATCATTGTCATGCTGAACGACCCAGCCACGTTTCATCTTCAATGCCCTTGCTGATGGAAGGAGGTTTTCACTCAAAATCTCACGATACATGGCCCCATTCATTCTTTCCTTTACACGGATCAATCGTCCTGGTCCCTTTGCAGAAAAACAGCCCCAAAGCATGATGTTTCCACCCCCATGCTTCACAGTAGGTATGGTGTTCTTTGGATGCAACTCAGCATTCTTTGTCCTCCAAACAAGACAAGTTGAGTTTTTACCAAAAAGTTCTATTTTGGTTTCATCTGACCATATGACATTCTCCCAATCCTCTTCTGGATCATCCAAATGCACTCTAGCAAACTTCAGACGGGCCTGGACATGTACTGGCTTAAGCAGGGGGACAATTCTGCCACTGCAGGATTTGAGTCCCTGGCGGCGTAGTGTGTTACTGATGGTAGGCTTTGTTACTTTGGTCCCAGCTCTCTGCAGGTCATTCACTAGGTCCCCCCGTGTGGTTCTGGGATTTTTGCTCACCGTTCTTGTGATCATTTTGACCCCACGGGGTGAGATCTTGCGTGGAGCCCCAGATTGAGGGAGATTATCAGTGGTCTTGTATGTCTTCCATTTCCTAATAATTGCTCCCACAGTTGATTTCTTCAAACCAAGCTGCTTACCTATTGCAGAATCAGTCTTCCCAGCCTGGTGCAGGTCTACAATTTTGTTTCTGGTGTCCTTTGACAGCTCTTTGGTCTTGGCCATAGTGGAGTTCGGAGTGTGACTGTTTGAGGTTGTGGACAGGTGTCTTTTATACTGATAACAAGTTCAAACAGGTGCCATTAATACAGGTAACGAGTGGAGGACAGAGGAGCCTCTTAAAGAAGAAGTTACAGGTCTGTGAGAGCCAGAAATCTTGCTTGTTTGTAGGTGACCAAATACTTATTTTCCACCATAATTTGCAAATATATTCAATAAAAATCCTACAATGTGATTTTCTGGATTTTTTTTCCTCAATTTGTCTGTCATAGTTGACGTGTACCTATGATGAAAATTACAGGCCTCTCTCATCTTTTTAAGTGGGAGAACTTGCACAATTGGTGGCTGACTAAATACTTTTTTTCCCCACTGTATCTACCATATCCCTACACTATATCTACCATATCTCTACACTATATCTACCATATCTCTACACTATATCTACCATATCTCTACACTATATCTACCATATCTCTACACTATATCTACCATATCTCTACACTATATCTACCATATCTCTACACTATATCTACCATATCCCTACACTATATCTACCATATCTCTACACTATATCTACCATATCTCTACACTATATCTACCATATCTCTGCTCTATATCAACCATATCTCTGCACCATATCTATCATATCTCTGCACTATATCTACCATATCTCTACACTATATCTACCATATCCTTACACTATATCTACCATATCTCTGCACTATATCTATCATATCTCTGCACTATATCTACCATATCTCTACACTATATCTACCATATCCTTACACTATATCTACCATATCTCTGCACTATATCTATCATATCTCTGCACAATATCTACCATATCTCTACACTATATCTACCATATTCTTACACTTTATCTACCATATCCTTACACTATATCTACCATATCGCTGCTCTATATCTACCATATCTCTACACTATATCTGTCAAGGGGTGCTGAAGGTGGGTGTGGTGCATGAATCAAGCGCAGGACGCAGAAGCTCAGTCCAAAAGACTTTAGTGCAATATTCACGTAGAAAATAAGCACAATAAGCCCGAAGGCGAAAATAACGGCGCACACAGGCGTCAAACAAACGGCGCACTAACGTGCGAAAAACCTCTCCAAAACACTGGAGGGAAGTACGTAGCTCCAACACAAAACAGAAGAGCAATCACACACAAAGACAAACACACACAACGAGAACTAAATAGGACACTAACGAGGACTAACAAGACACAGGTGTACAACATCAAGACAAAACCAAACGAACATGAAACATAGATCGGTGGCAGCTAGTACTCCGGGGGACGACGACCGCCGAAGCCTGCCCGAACCAGGAGGAGGAGCAGCCTCGGCCGAAACCGTGACTGTACCCCCCCTTGACGCGCGGCTCCAGCCGTGCGCCGACCCGGCCTCGGGGACGACCAGGAGGACGCGGAGCAGGGCGCGCGGGATGGTCCCGGTGGAACTCCGACAGGAGAGATGGGTCTAGGATGTCCCTCCGCGGCACCCAGCACCGCTCCTCCGGGCCGTACCCCTCCCACTCCACGAGATACTGGAGACCCCCATCCGGCGTCTTGAGTCCAAGATGGACCGAACGGTGTGCGCGGAGCCCCCTCGATGTCCAGTGGGGGCGGAGGAGTCTCCCCTATCTCATTGTCCTGGAGTGGACCAGCTACCACCGGCCTGAGAAGAGACACATGGAACGAGGGGTTAATATTCTTATACTCAACAGGTAGATGTAACCTATAACACACCTCGTTCAATCTTCTCAGGACTTTAAAGGGCCCCACAAACCGCCGACCCAGCTTCCGGCAGGGCAGGCGGAGGGGTAGGTTTCTGGTAGAGAGCCAGACTCGATCTCCGGGTGCGTACACCGGCCCCTCACTGCGGTGGAGATCAGCGCTCGGAAGAGACGTGGAACGCTGCCCACGTCCACCTGCAGCGGGCCGTCCTTCGTCACAAAGCGAGCGCCGATTGTGCAGCCTCATCCAATCATCCACCGCAGGGGCCTCGATCTGGCTCTGCTGCCAAGGTGCCAGAACCGGCTGGTAACCTAACACACATTGGAAGGGGGTTAGGTTGGTAGAGGAGTGGCGGAGAGAGTTCTGGGCCATCTCGGCCCAGGGAATGTACCGTGCCCACTCCTCCGGCCAGCCTAAGGTAAGGCTAACCGAGACCCCCAAACGCTCCATGAATGCTCTCCAAACACGGGAGGTAAACTGGGGGCCTCGATCAGACACTATATCCTCGGGTACCCCGTAATGCCGGAAGACGTGGGTAAATAGGGCCTCAGCGGTCTGTAGGGCAGTAGGAAGACCCGACATAGGGAGAAGACGACAGGCCTTAGAGAACCGGTCCACAACGACCAGGATGGTGGTATTCCCCTGAGAGAGGGGAAGGTCTGTCACAAAATCCACCGAGAGGTGGGACCATGGTCGTTGTGGAACGGGCAGGGGTTGTAACTTACCCCTGGGCAGATGTCGGGGCGCCTTACACTGGGCGCACACCGAGCAGGAGGAGACATAAACCCTCACATCCCTAGCCAAAGTGGGCCACCAGTATTTAGTGCTAAGGCAATGCACTGTCCGGCCAATACCCGGATGTCCAGAGGAGGGTGACGTGTGAGCCCAGTAAATGAGTCGATCCCGAATCTCGAGCGGAACGTACTTCCGACCCTCAGGACACTGTGGAGGGCTGGGGTCGGTACGCAACGCTCGCTCGATTTCGGCATCGACCTCCCACACCACCGGTGCCACAAGGCAAGACTTCGGTAGTATGGGAGTAGGCTCAACGGACCTCTCCTCCGTGTCATACCGCCGGGACAGCGCATCTGCCTTACCATTCTGGGACCCAGGGATGTACGTGATCTTAAAAAACGAACCTGGTGAGAAACATACTCCATCGAGCCTGGCGAGGGTTCAGTCTCCTCGCTGCCCGGATGTACTCCAGGTTCCGATGGTCAGTCAAAATGAGGAAAGGGTGTTGAGCCCCCTCAAGCCAATGCCTCCACACCTTAAGGGCTTGAACTACAGCTAACAGCTCCCTGTCCCCAACGTCATAGTTACGCTCCGCCGGGCTGAGCTTCTTTGAGTAAAAAGCACAGGGGCGGAGTTTAGGTGGCGTGCCGGACCGTTGAGAGAGAACGGCCCCTATACCAGCCTCAGACGCGTCTACCTTAACCTGAAAGGGTAATGCGGGATCCGGATGCGCCAGCACCGGAGCCGACGTAAACAGGTCCTTCAGTCTCCTAAAGGCCCCGTCCGCATCAGCTGACCACTGCAGGTGCACCGGACCCCCTTTCAGAAGGGACGTGATGGGAGCTGCCACCTGTCCAAAACCCCGGATAAACCTCCGGTAGTAATTCGCAAAGCCCAAGAACTGCTACACCTCTTTTACAGTGGTTGGAGTTTGCCAATTACGCACAGCGGACACACGATCCACCTCCATTCTCACCCCTGACGCGGACAACCGATAACCCAAAAAGGAGACCGACTCCTGGAAAAACAGACATTTCTCTGCCTTGACATATAGGTCGTGCTCCAACAGCCTCCTCAATACACGACGCACCAGGGTTATATGCTCGGCTCGGGTAGACGAGTACACCAGAATGTCATCAATGTACACGACCACCCCTTGTCCCTGCATATCCCGGAAAATGTCATCTACGAAGGATTGGAAGACTGATGGAGCATTCATCAACCCATATGGCATGACGAGATATTCGAAATGACCTGACATGGTACTAAACGCTGTCTTCCATTCGTCGCCCTCCCTAATGCGCACCAAGTTATACGCGCTCCTGAGATCCAATTTTGTGAAAAACCGCGCTCCATGCAATGACTCAGTCATGGTCGCAATCAGAGGGAGTGGATAACTGTATTTCACAGTAATCTGATTGAGACCACGGTAATCAATGAACGGGCGCAACCCTCCATCTTTCTTCTTCACAAAAAAGAAACTCGAGGAGGCGGGAGAAGTGGAGGGCCGAATGTATCCCTGTCTCAAAGATTCGGCTATGTACGTCTCCATAGCTTTTCTCTCCTCTTGAGACAAAGGATACACGTGGCTCCGTGGGAGCGCTGCTCCTGCCTGGAGATCAATCGCACAATCCCCCTGTCTATGAGGAGGCAACTGCGTCGCCCTAGTTTTACTAAACACGAGAGCTAAATCCCCATATTCAGGCGGAATGTGCAGTGCGGGCACTTGGTTTGGACTTAACCACCGAAGTCGCCCCCACGGAAACACCCAGACATCGCCCCTCGCACTGAGCAGACCACCCATCGAGAGCCCTCTGTTGCCACGAAATAGCAGGGTTATGGGTGCTTAACCAGGGAATTCCCAGCACCACTGGGTACGCAGGAGAGTCGATCAGATACAGCTGTATAGTCTCTTCATGACCCCCCTGCGCACACATCCTAAGTGGTGCTGTGATCTCCCTAATCAACCCCGACCCCAACGGGCGGCTATCTAAGGCATGAACGGGAAAAGGTTTGTCAACAGGTAGGAGAGGGATCCCTAAATCTAAACAAAACTTCCGATCAACAAAATTCCCAGCTGCGCCTGAATCGACTAGCGCCTTATGCTGGGAATGAGGTGCAACCTGTGGAAAACACACAGGTATACAAAAGTGCGCAACAGAGAGCTCTGGGTAAGTGGGATGTCTACTCACCTGGGAGGCCCCCCCAGTGCGTGGCCTGTTGTCTTCTCCCCCGGAGAACCCTCCCCAGCACCTGGCCGCAGTGTGCCCTCCACGACCGCACTTGGTGCAGGAGACAGGCCCCCTCGGGCTCCTCCTCCTCCTTTCTCTAGCGCCCGGCACCCCGAGCTCCATAGGGCTCGGCTCGGAGGTGCCGGAGGGCGGAATGGACGGACCCCCTCGGGACGTCCACGGCTGGCCAGCAGGGTGTCCAGACGGATGGACATATCGACCAACTGGTCGAAGGTGAGATGGGTATCCCTGCAGGCCAACTCACGTTGAACGTCCTCCCGTAGGCTACATCGAAAATGGTCGATGAGGGCCCGCTCATTCCACCCTGCGTCCGCCGCTAGAGTCCGGAACTCTAGAGCAAACGCCTGTGCGCTCCTCCTCCCCTGTCTCAGGTGGACTAGACGCTCCCCCGCCGCTTTGCCCTCAGGTGGATGGTCGAACACGGCCTTGAAGCGGCGGGAGAACTCGGCGTAGGAGATGGTGTTGGCGTCCATCTTCCTCCACTCGGCGTTAGCCTACTCCAACGCCTTGCCCGTGAGACAGGAGATGAGGGTGGAAACGCTCTCGTGTCCCGAGGGCACCGGGTGTACAGTGGCCAGGTAGAGCTCCACCTGCAGGAGGAACCCCTGACACCCGGCAGCTGTTCCGTCATACGCCCTCGGGAGCGAGAGCCGAATCCCCCTGGGTTCCGGACCTGGGACTGGTGGACCGGCCGATGGGGTTGGCAGGGTAGGTGGAGGTGTGGGTACCCCGCTGGCCTCCCATCGGTGCAGGGTGTTGATGACGTCCTGTAGAGCGGTCCCCAGTTGCCGTATCTGGTCATCTTGGCCGCAAACATGCTCCTCGAGCGACTCAGGCGTAACTGCAGATCCTGCTGATTCCATTTTGGTGTGTGATTCTGTCAAGGGGTGCTGAAGGTGGGTGTGGTGCATGAATCAAGCGCAGGACGCAGAAGCTCAGTCCAAAAGACTTTAGTGCAATATTCACGTAGAAAATAAGCACAATAAGCCCGAAGGCGAAAATAACTACCATATCTCTACACTATATCTACCATATCTCTATACTATATCTACCATATCTCTATACTATATCTTTCATAGCTCTATACTATATCTACTATAGCTCTTCCATATAACTACCATACAGTCTAATGGACTGGATCAAGACCTTTTAACAGAGCCGGCCCCTGGGGGCCAGACAGAGCCTGGCCAGAACCCCACAGACATCACTCAACAAGATCGATTACTCTGGCATCCCACGGCACAATCTGACACTGGTGACATCCCAAATTACACCCTATTCCCTATATAATGCACTACTTTTGACCAGAGCCTGTTGGCTTATAGGGAATAGAGTGCCATTTGGGTCACGAGCTGGATAGGCAATACAAGTCATCCTGCTCTGGCAGGCAGCAGCTAGCAGCAGCATGGCCCAGTGACTCATAGCCTCCCACTCAGATAACCTTTTATTAGCTTTAGCATCACTCACAGCTGATTAGCTGCATCCACTGATGCTGTGCATTGGCTGTGATCTGACTGTCAAGCACTGGAGAAAGAGCTGAGGTGTAGTGCAATGCAGAGGAGATTTATGATATTATTATTTTTTGGATTGATTTTTTATTTAGGCTTGAAGTATCTTCTTGTTTTTGTACGAGACAATCAGAATTCAGAAATCTAGGCACTTATCCAATTCATTTATAGGTTTACCCTTATTCATTATTTTGGTGATATCGTATAAAGATGGATTGGTGAAGTTGCATCCTAGTGACTTGATTGAATATGGGAGTTGTTTTGAGTTACTCCAGCTGTATAGATGCAGAACATGACCACCTGGCCACTTCCAAGCAGGGATAATACATCAGTCAGAATCCAACAAGGCATTTCTAAACTCCAGCGAGCATCTCCTCAATCATAATACAAACCACTCCCATGAAAATGGCCTTTAAATTCTCATTTGCTGTAATCCATGCCGTAAATCAAGTTGAAGGAAGGGGCTCTGGCTCTGATTAACAGCCCCATGTACAGGGGCCAAGATAAATGAGAGAGAAGCTGTTTCTGACTTAAATATGCATTGCTATAATTACGAGTAATAATTCAAATGTTGCCTTGAATTTCACCACAGTATAGCAAGAGGACAATATGAAAAGTAAGGGCTCCAAAGACACAAGCCTGATACAATTGATGCTTTACTGAATGGCATTTGATAGGATATGGTATATTATACTATACCTCCATGTTGTGTGAATATGGACTGGATTAGATTAGATTAATTTATGGTTATAAACATGAAAATCATCTTCCTGGTCGTACATAAGCAAAAACATACATTACACAATATTGGCAATACATACAGTACAAAAAGCATGTGTCATTGCAAAAGTAGGAGTGCTAAGTGTCTCTTATCTCTCATGTTTCCCATTATAGAAACAGAGATGGTGACAGAGAGTGAATGGTTGTTACAGGCAGTAGAGAGACCAATTGGACACCATAGAGCCAGGCACCAGGTCACTCTCAGTTTCCTCATAAATGTTGCTCCTCTTCCTCTCCATTTGATTGCGGTGGTTACAATGGGTGGTGTTCTAAAAAAAGACTGGGCTGTTTCCATAACCAACATGGACCAATGCCAACATGTTTGCATTGCACCATTTGAATTGGATCTCACTCAGCGATGGGAGTGATATTTGTGAGAAGTTTGTGGTCATACGCACATCCTTAAAAACATAGGTGCTGGGCTAGTGAAGAATACTAGAAGGCCCGCACACTGTTAAAGCTCCCAATTCACTGCTGATATTTGTGAACCAAAAACAATGAGCATAATGAATTCATAGATTTTGCAATGCAGTGCTACTCTTTTGTCTGTCACATTATGCTGTTGTGCAGTAATTTACAAAGGTTGTGTCCCAAAATGGCAGCCATTGGGCTCTTGTCAAAAGTAGTACACTAGGGAATAGGGTGCCATTTGGGACGTATCCACACTTTTATAAGTGCTGGCTTTCTATTCTGGTCTAGATAGTGGGTAGATGAAATATGAATCCTGCTGTATGTGCTCCTCAGAGTGCGTCACTCCAGAGCCCATTGGACACAGCGTAGAGCTTAGGCCCGCTGATATGGAGATAAGATAAGCCTTCACTGATAACGTCTCTATATTGATGAGCCAGTGCTTATCACCATGCTGATAGCATCCTGTCTGAAGTGAGAAGCATTAGCTCCCACTGAAGAATATCTAAATCTCTGACAAAAGCTGCACTAGCAGGGTTGGTACTGAAGGGGGAATGTTGTGCTTCTTGGTGAGTCATAAAAAAAGCTGTTTTTTTTATACAGTTGAAGTCGGAAGTTTACATACACCTTAGCCAAATACATTTAAACTCAGTTTTTCACAATTCCTGACATGTAATCCTAGTAAAAATTCCCTGTCTTAGGTCAGTTAGGATCACCACTTTATTTTAAGAATGTGAAATGTCAGAATAATAGTAGAGAGAATGATTTATTTCAGCTTGAATTTCTTTCTTACATTCTCAGTGGGTCAGAAGTTTACACACACTCAATTAGTATTTGTAGCGTTGCCTTTAAATTGTTTAACTTGGGTCAAACATTTCGGGAAGCCTTCCACACGCTTCCCACAGTAAGTTGGGTGAATTTTGGCCCATTCCTCCTGACAGAGCTGTTGTAACTGAGTCAGGTTTGTAGGCCTCCTTGCTCGCGCACGCTTTTTCAGTTCTGCCACAAATTTTCTATAGGATTGAGATCAGGGCTTTGTGATGGCCACTCCAATACCTTGGCTTTGTTGTCCTTAAGCCATTTTGCCACAACTTTGGAAGTATGCTTCGGGTCATTGTCCATTTGGAAGACCCATTTGCGACCAAGCTTTAACTTCCTGATTGATGTCTTGAGATGTTGCTTCAATATATCCACATAATTTTCCTTCCTCATGATGCCATCTATTTTGTGAAGTGCACCAGTCCCTCCTTCAGCAAAGCACCCCCACAGCATGATGCTGCCACCCCCATGCTTCACGGTTGGGATGGTGTTCTTCGGCTTGCAAGCATTCCCCTTTTTCCTCCAAACATAATGATGGTCATTATGGCCATCAGACCAGAGGACATTTCTCCAAAAAGTACGATCTTTGTCCCCATGTGCAGTTGCAAACCGTAGTCTGGCTTTTTTATGGCGGTTTTGGAGCAGTGGCTTCTTCCTTGCTGAGTGGATTTTCAGGTTATGTCGATATAGGACTCATTTTACTGTGGATATAGATACTTTTGTCCTGTTTCCTCCAGCATCTTCACAGGGTCCTTTGCTGTTGTTCTGGGATTGATTTGCACTTTTCGCACCAAAGTACGTTCATCTCTAGGAGACAGAACGCGTCTCCTTTCTGAGCGGCATGACGGCTGCGTGGTCCCATGGTGTTTATACTTGCATACTATTGTTTGTACAGATGAAAGTGGTACCTTCAGGCGTTTGGAAATTGCTCCCAAGCATGAACCAGACTTGTGGACGTCTACAATTCTTTTTATGAGGTCTTGGCTGATTTCTTTTGATTTTCCCATGATGTCAAGCAAAGAGGCACTGAGTTTGAAGGTAGGCCTTGAAATACATCCACAGGTACACCTCCAATTGACTCAAAATATGTCAATTAGCCTATCAGAAGCTTCTAAAGCCATTACATCATTTTCTGGAATTTTCCAAGCTGTTTAAAGGCACAGTCAACTTAGTGTATGTAAACTTCTGACACACTGGAATTGTGATACAGTGAATTATAAGTGAAATAATCTGTCTGTAAACAATTGTTGGAAAAATTACTTGTGTCATGCACATAGTAGATGTCCTAAATGACTTGCCAAAACTATAGTTTGTTAACAAGAAATGTGTGGAGTGGTTGAAAAACGAGTTTTAATTACTCCAACCTAAGTGTATGTAAACTTCCGACTTCAACTGTACTTCAAACTCATAATAATGAATTGTATCAAAGTCCGTCTATTGGTCCCTAATGTTATTACTGTTAGAAGTCCCTTAGATGGAGAATCTGCATGGCAGAGTTTAGTACCATACAGTATGTTCCTGACTCTCTCTGTCCTCCTTTCCCCAGATGGCATGTTCGGGAGGTGTCACTCCACGCCAGTTCCGGTGACAGAAGTGTACACCTATGATGTCTCTCTGTCTGTGGTTCAGCGCTTCAGGACTCTGCTGCAGAAACTCTCCCACAGAGGTACGTAACATACTGTACACCAACGCTACCACTACCGCCTCTGCTGCGGGGTATGCCAAGGTAACGCACCATTGGGAGGGTTTGAAGAGTGGAACATCAACTAGAAAAAAGCAATATGTCTAGATAGAGGCAGCACGCAGGAGCTCATAAAACACAACTTAATTCCCAAAAGCAACACATTTGTAGGAATTTATAGACACTTGTTGTCAGGTATACTGATCAATGATCATCAACTCCAATTTCCACTTTTACACCAGCGATACCACTTACTACTGCTGCCGTCACTGTCTGCCACAAACCCCCTGAGGAATCCTCAGAGACACAACCCCCCGACTGGTGGGGAAATGTCAGCAATGCATAATTAATGTGCTTGCTTCAGTCACTTCTAATCCTACTCTAGGCTTACATTTTTCAACACTAACAACATTCACTTCTAAACTTCTTTCACTACCAAAAAAATACTTTTTAAGATCGCTGAACAAGCACATACATTTTCAAATGCTACAAAAGAACTCTTTAAATATTCCACATACTTCTGACTCATTGTTAGTGTGACTTGCTTCAGCACAGAGGTCCATACAGTACACCAACGCTACAGCTGCTGCCGTCACTATCTGTCTTTCTTAGAGCCATCCTCAGCGCCCCTGCCTCTCCTCAGCGCCCCAGCCTATCCTCAGCGCCCCAGCCTCTCCTCAGCGCCCCAGCCCACTGGTACTGGGGAAATGTCAGCTATGCATAATTAGAATGGTATATTCCTGTATTCCCATCATCAGAAAGAAGATGTTCCTTCTTGACGTCCTGTCTTCATCAGGAAACTGTTGAAACTGATTACTTAGTTCCCCTTCCCTCACATAGACCTAGACCTACTGTTTGTGGGGTTTTGTGTGGATCTTATCAGGTACATTTTGTAGGTTTTTCAGCATAACCTAAAAATCCATTCAGTGACCTTTATGCCACATATAATGTATAAAGCTACACTGTCAACAGATGTCAATGTTCTACAGTACTGTATGTGCTCAAATCAGTGGTGTAAAGTACTTAAGAAAAAATACTTGAAAGTACTACTTAAGTAGTTTTTTGGGGTATCTGTATTTTACTTTACTATTTATAATGTTTGACTACTTTTACTTTTACTTCACTACATTCTATATTGAAAATTATGTACTTTTTACTCCATACATTTTCCCTGACACCCAAAAGTACTCATTACATTTTGAATGCTTAGCAGGACAGGACAATTGTCTATTTCACACACTTATCAAGAGAACATCTCTACTGTCTCTGATCTGGTGGACTCACTAAACACATGCTTTGTTTGTAAATGATGTCTGAGTGTTAGAGCATGCCCCTGGCTATCTGTAAATTAAAAAAATGTGAAAGCGGTGCCGCCTGGTTTGCTTTATATAAGGAATTTGAAAAGATGTATACTTTTACTTTTGATACTTAAGTATATTTTAGCAATTACATTTACTTGTGATACTTAAGTATATTTAAAACCAAATACTTTTACTCAAGTAGTATTTTGCTGGGTGACTTTCACTTTTACTTGAGTAATTTTCTATTATGGTATTTTTACTTTTACTCAAGTATGACAATTTGGTTAATTTTTGGCGTATAGTGCTGTACTGACCATAAATAACCACCAGAGGGCGACCAATGCCAGTGTATATTCCATCCTCCAATAGCAACCTGTTGTTGATTATAAAGACTAGAAATGGGAGAAATGGAGAAGAAAGTACAGAAATGGTGAAAGACATTACTTTAGAAGTTAAATCCTATTTTACACGGTCATCAAGTAATCATGTTTCATATACTAAGCTATTGAGAAATAATTATTGTTGTTTTATAGCTCAAATACCTTATCCTCTAGCTAGCACCCCAACTGTGCAAAAACTGGTTGAATCAATGTTGTTTCCACGTCATTTCAACCAAAAAATGTAATGTGATGAAGTTGAATCAACGTGGAAAACTGATTGGATTTGCAAAATCGCCTTTATAATAAAGCATTGCATGCATCTATAATCGCATTTGCGTAGTGGCATACAGTTGAGCAGACACATTTTTTGAATTTCCACACATGGGGATTTTCTGTTGTTTCAGGGACTGACATTTTTGGGGGCCTTTTATAAACACATTTCATGCAATTCTACGTAATTTACATGACAGAAGACATTAGCAGAATATGCAGGTATTCAGGTAGGGTGCAATTTTGGAATGTTTAATTTTTTTAGTATTTATAATCATTTGTTTCTATCATTATTATTATTTTATATCACTGTTATTATTGTAGGCTTATTTGATAATCTAAACCAGTTCTTTAAATATGCTAAACATGTTTTGTTTCATTCTGTTTAGACATTTTCGTTGGCTAAATTAAGTTTGATCTGTCTTTTTAATGGTGTGCTCCGTATTTAGTTTAAGATAAGTTATAAGTAAAATACATATCATTAGCCTATTGCTGTCATTTGTTGGGTACGGTAGACACTAGCCTTTTGTGAAGCTTTAAACCAGTTCGCAAGTGTTTCCTTTCATTCTGTTGAGACATTTTCTTTGTCCGAATTTAGTTCCAACTGTAATGTTGTGTTTGCCGTGATATAATATCCTGCTCGTATTTTCCTTATAAACAATGGCTTGACTTACTTTTGATATTACCCTAATAATGTTTAGAAACTTTTGTGAAAGTTTGGTGTGGTGTGGCTATTAGCCTATTATATTGCAGGCCTATGGTATGAAGGCAGTGGGCACTGGCGCTCCAACTGACTCCGACAGTTGAGCTTGAGGTGAGGAAGAATGATTTAGGCCTACCAGAGTTACTCCTATAATCTAACAATATATAATGTTTATCTTTATAAAAAATATTCGGAAGATTTTTTTTGCCTCCCTCTGTACGCCTATAGGCCTATCTGTAGACCTATAGCAGATGTTGTAGCCTATCTGACAAGGATAAATGAATTAATGTTGGTGTCGTAGCATGCTGCCGGCATATCTATCTCTCACTCTCTCTAGGGATAGGCCTAAGCTTTTCTTCCGTTATATATATATTTTTAAATATTAATATCATACAGTGGACACCTAAGCCTATAGGCCCATGCATGCAATGCCCTGGTGCATTTAGTCATCACATCTCTGACAGCTGAACCATGAGGTGGACAATTATTATTTTAGGAAAGTAAAAAACAATAAAACAATAGGCTATGACGTTTTGCATATGCTACACATCGAAACACAAGGAATGGTGTTTTTGTAATTTGTTATAGGCTGTTTTTAAGGACATGTAAATGTGGCTCATTTGGCCAATATCGCTTGCCTATTGATGGCGCTGGCTGCGTGGATGGACACCCTAATGGGTTACGCACTCAATGAATATGGAACAGGCCTACATTTCTCAAATGTCCGATAAATTTCCCAATCACTTTTCCGGAGCCAAATGTTCCTAACGGAAACCCTGACATTTAGCATATACAGTGCATTCGGAAAGTATTCAGACCCCTTCCCTTTTTCCACATTTTGTTACGTTACAGCCTTATTCTAAAATGGATTAAGTAAAAAAATGTCCTCATCAATCTACACACAATACCCCATAATGACAAAGCGAAAACAGGTTTTTAGAACTTTTTGCAAATTAATAAAAAATTACTAGAAAACCTAGATTTACATAAGTAATCAGACCCTTTACTATGATACTCGAAATTGAGCTCAGGTTCATCCTGTTTCCATTTATCATCCTTGAGATGTTTCTACAATTTGATTGGAGTCCACCTGTGGTAAATTGGATTGGACATGATTTGGAAAAGCACACACCTGTCTATAAGTCTCCCGAGTGGCGCAGTGGTCTAAGGCACTGCATCGCAGTGCTAGCTGTGCCACTAGAGATCCTGGTTCGAATCCAGGCTCTGTCGTAGCCGGCCGCGTCGTCCAGGGTAGGGGAGGGAATGGCCGGCAGGGATGTAGCTCCGTTGGTAGAGCATGGGTTGTGGGTTCGATTCCCACGGGGGGCTAGTATTAAAATATATATATATTAAAGCTATCAAAAATAATGTATGCACTCACTAACTGTAAGTCGCTCTGGATAAGAGCGTCTGCTAAATGACTAAAATGTAAAATGTAAAAATATATAAGGTCCCACAGTTGACAGTGAATGTCAGAGCAAAAACCAAACCATGAGGTCGAAGGAATTGTCCGTAGAGCTCCGAGACAGGATTGTGTCGAGGCACAGATCTGGGGGAAGGGTACCAAAACATTTCTACAGCATTGACCTC
Organism: Coregonus clupeaformis; assembly: GCF_020615455.1. Taxonomy (NCBI): domain Eukaryota; kingdom Metazoa; phylum Chordata; class Actinopteri; order Salmoniformes; family Salmonidae; genus Coregonus; species Coregonus clupeaformis. Next base: position 28,322,565 of record NC_059212.1, read on the forward strand.
TTAAATGGAAGACGTTTGGAACCACCAAGACTCTTCCTAGAGCTGGCCGCCCGGCCAAACTGGGCAATCGGGGTAGAAGGGCCTTGGTCAGGGAGGTGACCAAGAACCTGATGGACACTCTGACAGAGCTCCAGAGTTCCTCTTTGGAGATGGGAGAACCTTCCAGAAGGACAACAGTCTCTACAGCACTTTACCAATCTGGGCTTTATGGGAGAGTGGCCAGAGGGAAGCCACTCCTCAGTAAAAGGCACATGACAGCCCGCTTGGAGTTTGCCAAAAGGCACCTAAAGGACTCTCAGACCATGATAAAACAAGATTCTCTGGTCTGATGAAACCAAGATTGAACTCTTTGGCATGAATGCCAAGCGTAAACGGAGCAAAGTACAGAGATATCCTTGACGAAAACCTGCTCCAGACCGCTCAGGACCTCAGACTGGGGCAAAGGTTCACCTTCCAACAGGACAATGACCCTAAGCACACTGCCAAGACAACGCAGGAGCGGCTTCGGGACAAGTCTCTGAATGTCCTTGAGTGGCCCAGCCAGAGCCCGGACTTGAACCTGATCGAACATCTCTGGAGAGAGCTGAAAATAGCTGTGCAGCGACGCTCCCCATCCAACCTGACAGAGCTTGAGAGGATCTGAAGAGAAGAATGGGAGAAACTCCCCAAATACAGGTGTGCCAAGCTTGTAGCGTCATACCCAAGAAGACTTGAGGCTGTAATCGCTGCCAAAGGTGCTTCAACAAAGTACTGAGTAAAGGGTCTAAATACTTATGTAAATGTGATATTTCCTTTTTTTTATACAGTGGGGGAAAAAAGTATTTAGTCAGCCACCAATTGTGCAAGTTCTCCCACTTAAAAAGAAGAGAGAGGCCTGTAATTTTCATCATAGGTACACGTCAACTATGACAGACAAAATGAGAAAAAATATTCCAGAAAATCACATTGTAGGATTTTTAATGAATTTATTTGCAAATTATGGTGGAAAATAAGTATTTGGTCAATAACAAAAGTTTCTCAATACTTTGTTATATACCCTTTGTTGGCAATGACACAGGTCAAACGTTTTCTGTAAGTCTTCACAAGGTTTTCACACACTGTTGCTGGTATTTTGGCCCATTCCTCCATGCAGATCTCCTCTAGAGCAGTGATGTTTTGGGGCTGTCGCTGGGCAACACAGACTTTCAACTCCCTCCAAAAAATTTCTATGGGGTTGAGATCTGGAGACTGGCTAGGCCACTCTAGGACCTTGAAATGCTTCTTACGAAGCCACTCCTTCGTTGCCCGGGCGGTGTGTTTGGGATCATTGTCATGCTGAAAGACCCAGCCACGTTTCATCTTCAATGCCCTTGCTGATGGAAGGAGGTTTTCACTCAAAATCTCACGATACATGGCCCCATTCATTCTTTCCTTTACACGGATCAGTCGTCCTGGTCCCTTTGCAGAAAAACAGCCCCAAAGCATGATGTTTCCACCCCCATGCTTCACAGTAGGTATGGTGTTCTTTGGATGCAACTCAGCATTCTTTGTCCTCCAAACACGACGAGTTGAGTTTTTACCAAAAAGTTCTATTTTGGTTTCATCTGACCATATGACATTCTCCCAATCCTCTTCTGGATCATCCAAATGCACTCTAGCAAACTTCAGACGGGCCTGGACATGTACTGGCTTAAGCAGGGGGACACGTCTGGCACTGCAGGATTTGAGTCCCTGGCGGCGTAGTGTGTTACTGATGGTAGGCTTTGTTACTTTGGTCCCAGCTCTCTGCAGGTCATTCACTAGGTCCCCCCGTGTGGTTCTGGGATTTTTGCTCACCGTTCTTGTGATCATTTTGACCCCACGGGGTGAGATCTTGCGTGGAGCCCCAGATCGAGGGAGATTATCAGTGGTCTTGTATGTCTTCCATTTCCTAATAATTGCTCCCACAGTTGATTTCTTCAAACCAAGCTGCTTACCTATTGCAGATTCAGTCTTCCCAGCCTGGTGCAGGTCTACAATTTTGTTTCTGGTGTCCTTTGACAGCTCTTTGGTCTTGGCCATAGTGGAGTTTGGAGTGTGACTGTTTGAGGTTGTGGACAGGTGTCTTTTATACTGATAACAAGTTCAAACAGGTGCCATTAATACAGGTAACGAGTGGAGGACAGAGGAGCCTCTTAAAGAAGAAGTTACAGGTCTGTGAGAGCCAGAAATCTTGCTTGTTTGTTGGTGACCAAATACTTATTTTCCACCATAATTTGCAAATAAATTCATTAAAAATCCTACAATGTGATTTTCTCGATTTTTTTTCCTCATTTTTTTTGTCATAGTTGACGTGTACCTATGATGAAAATTACAGGCCTCTCTCATCTTTTTAAGTGGGAGAACTTGCACAATTGGTGGCTGACTAAATACTTTTTTTCCCCACTGTACATTTGCAAAAAAACTGTTTTTGCTTTGTCATTATAGGGTATTGTGTGTAGATTCATAAGGAGAAAAAAACAATTTAATCAATTTTAGAATAAGGCTGTAATGTAACAAAATGTGGAAAAAGTTAAGGGGTCTGAATACTTTCCGAATGCACTGTATATAGTATAGGCTACAGTAAGATACAAAATAAACTTTCCAGTGACACTGATTCACGCAATGATGAAGATGAAGCATAGGCTACTCACCGGTGATGGCCGATGCGCTCGTGCCAGTATCTCAAGATAAGGTACTTTGAAAAACAGTGTTGTTCGCTCAGAATCGCTCAAAAGTTGTTGAGAAAAAAAATTGTTAGCTTCTACAGACAGATCAGTCTTCTCTTTTCAGCAGTATGCATTTGCTTTCCAAACAGTAGGCCTACGTTTTTCTCACGATTGTATTTTTAAACTAGTGAAAGGCAAACTGTCACCCGCAACTATCCATAGAAATATAATCCATACATGGCCGTTCCCATTCAAGTCAGGACTGGCAGCCTTTGCTAGTGTACCCATGAGTTTAACAGTCAAAATGCCAGGGTTAGCGGTTCCAAAATCCTTCTATGGAGTTAAATATATGGTAACAACGCAACAAGCTGTTCTATATTTGGCGCATGTGCTTCCCAAAGTGCTGCAGCACCCCCAGCACCCTTACTTCCCGCTGCTATGATGACAGGGTGCCATTTTTGGGTGATTTCACATTGAATTGACATTAGTTGACAACTCAACCAAAATGTAAATCAAAACTAGGCATTGAACTGATGTCTGTGCCTAGTGGGACCTGAGATCCACATACATTTCTAGAAAGCAGCTCTAGACGGGCGAGCGATGTTCTATAGTGCACAGCGCTGATGATTTTTGGAGGGTTTATCAATCTCTCCAGCTGAAATGAAATATGCTAATGAGTTATTTACCCTGGCTGTCTGAAAAACCATTAGGGGAACAAAACTCCATTGAGCATCTGCATTTCAAACCCAGAACAGAGTGCGGCAGAGCAGCATGATGAGCCGAGCAGCACAAACTTAGGTTGCATCCCAAATGACACCCTATTCTCTACATAGTGCACTACTTTTGACCAGAGCCCTATGGGTTTAAAAGTAGTGCAATATGTAGGGAATACGGCACCATTTGGGACGCAGGACTAATGGCCTCAGAATATTCAACATAACAGCCACCGCTGCCTATGCACTGACCCTCTGAGTGCTGGTCGGGTGAAACACAGAAAACAGAAACGCCTCCACAGATTCAAAGCTACCAACCTGCCTCTTGTTTCTCCTCATCACAAAAACACAAACACAACCCCTGCTGATGGAGCACAGAGCTATGGGCCTTAAACTTAACACTAAGGTTTTCCAGAAATCCCGGTTGGAAGACCGCTGGATGTCCTGCTTATTCCCTCATGAAAAACATGGGAATTTGGGGAAAGTTACTGGAATTTTGCAATGCTATTTCTGTTAAATCAGCCCCATAGCTTGTACGTCTAATATCCAAACCCTGACCCCCTCCTTCTCACTGCTCTCTGTTAACCCCAGCTGCCCAACCAAGCAGACCTCTTCTTTATGTTCCATTGCTATGGAACCGTTTCGCCTGCGTGGTTGTGAAAACCTAAGCTGTGTGTGAATGACTTGGTGGGGGTTACAGTTAATCAAGCTGCCGTGCCACATAGCGTCTGTTCCTGTGAAAACCCTGCCTTAGCTCTCCTCTCACACAGACAGCCATCAATGCCCCCATTAAAGCAATCATTGAGCACAGCTATTTTATGTGTGTTTGATGGTGAAAGCTGGCTCTGAGTCCTCCCTGTGTTACTGAGCCCGGCCCTGCTCAGTTGAATGATGTGTGGCAGGCAGGCCAGGCTGTAGCAGCAAACAGCAGTATGGTGGGTTCCGTGTGTTCCATGTGTTCTGTTGTGTTCCGCTGCTCCTCCCTCATCAGGCTGTGGTGGATCTAGAAGGCTGGCTGGGTTCCAGAACCCTGGCCTCTACCTTCTGTGCTCCGCTCAATAGCATCATGGGACGCACCCACCACCGGGAGATCTGCATTGCTTGAAGGTCTCATCTGGTAGCCATGAAAGCACATTTGCATACCTATGTATCTAAAAAAAGAGGAGATAGATGTATTATCAGACCAATGTGCCCATATCTACATATTTTCTAAATCCATCCTCGCGTTTATTATTTTATTGATGGTTTTACTGATTATACAACTTGTTAAAGATTGATAACCCATAACAATGCATGCCTTCTCGTGGAAATGTGATTTATAGAAGTCATCCCAACCCTATCTAGCCAAATGCTCACTAACAGTAAGTTGCACTTTGCAAAGTGACATGTGTCCTGTGCTCTTCCTTCTATAACCAAGATAAGGATGTCATTGCAGATGCTGTTTGCTGTGCAGTCTAGTGATGCTTGTATCTTTCATGGATGCTGCCTCTCATCTGTGGAATGTCTCTGTTGAATTGTTCAAGTGTGCGTGGCCATATTCTGGGTTACATTTGGTTCCGCCACCCCATCTGGTATTGGCACCAGTCCTCAGTTTTGTTGCCAAAACGTGCTGTAGTTATGTACTGTATGTTAGTCCTAAGAAGCAGAAGGGAATACATATGGAGCTCATCATGTAGCCTTTCGTCTTATAAACCTACTAACATGCTGGGAGAACATATTACAGCATGAGAATGACCTAGGATGTCCCCCAAATGGCACCATATTCCCTTTATAGTGCACTACTTTTGACCAGAGCCCTATGGGTAATAGGGTGCCATTTGAAACACAGCCATAGTGACCTTTGACCTAATCCACCAGGGATAAAAACAGTTCTCTGTGTTTCCTTTTGTGATTTGTCACATAATGCAATTGATAGTATATATGTAACCATTATTTCTGACATTCTGAGTGTTATTCCTGTTGATGTGTTGTGTTGCAGGGTTGACCTGGGAGGATGAGGCCACCCAGCAGATCCTGTCCAAGGAGCTGTCTAAGCTGAGGAAGATCCCCTACAGACGCCTACAGGACTCCAGCCCCCCTGTCTACAGCAGCAGCAAATCCAGGTCACTGTTCTGGCAGGCAGCACCATCCATTACACCTGTACATATACACATGGACACACACGTATGCATGCAGACAGACAGACAGACAGACAGACAGACAGACAGACAGACAGACAGACAGACAGACAGACAGGCAGGCAGGCAGGCAGGCAGGCAGGCAGGCAGGCAGGCAGACTCTAGGAGTGCACATGTTAGAATATGATGACTGATGAGCTGGTTTATGTCTGAACGGATCTAGTTTCTAGCTCTGGATAGTCCATGTTATCTGTCTGTTTGTTCCTTTGTCTGTCTGTCTCTCTGTCTGTCTCTCTGTCTGTCTCTCTGTCTGTCTCTCTGTGTCTTCATGTGTTTATATCTGTCTCTCGCTCTCCCTTTCTCTATCTATTTCTCTCTGTCTCTCTCACACTCACCCACACCTCTCACTCTCCTTGTCTGGTCCAGGCCCTCTACCCAGGCTATGGACCCAGGAGACCAAAGGATCAAGCCTGTGGAGGTGGAGCTCAGTAGAAACCTTCAGAACATCCTGCAGCGTCTGGGCCTCCTTTCCCAGGCCTTGTCCCCCACTGGCCCCAAGAGACCCAGCAAGGTAAGGGCCCCCCTGGCCACCTTCAGAACCCTGCCCTTAAGACCCCTCCAGAACCCCCAGGCCCCTACTTTAGCCTGGGATGAGCAGCTGGATCCTTTTTTACTTCTCAATGGATGCACATCTCTATAAACACACACTCATGTGTACACACACACACACACACACACACACACAAACTGACGCAGCGGGAGCTGGGGATCATCTTTAGTATTCTGTATCATTATCTATCCCCTTCTGAAGGGTTGGTGAATGGCTGTTGGTTGACCATTCACAGGGATAGTTTCATGCTGGATTATTATGAGGGAGATAATGCCCACCGAGAGTTCAGGAGTTCAGTTCCTTAATTAATAACACCCACATGATGGGCTCTATGTAATTTCTGTTCAGGGGGGTGACCAACATGGCCTAGCTGAATGAGAGGGCCAAACCCCTGCTGAGGGCCAGGCATTGAGGGGTTGGGGAGGGTACCCCTTTATTTATCAAGGATGGGGAAAGTAGCCCTTTATTTATTATGGATGGGGAGAGTACCCCTCTATTTATCAAGGATGGGGTTGGTGGAAAACATTGGGGGGTTGCCTTTCGTTTGAGATGAGCATGTGGGAGATGGATGGATCTTGGAATGTTGTTGACCCGTCCTTATAGTGTACTTCTTAGGATAATATTATATACTCTCATCTTACTGTTAACATAATCAATTAACATTTCATTTGATGCTGGTGTTTTAGCTGGGGATTTAAGTGAAGACGAACACTTGTGATCTATTTGGTAACACTTTCTATGAAGTAAATGTGTATAATGCCTTATAATACACAAATAATGTGTTTTATTATCTTGTAGAGTGACCGTTACCAATCTGGCGTCTTCTCTGACTACTACCGGCCCAAGTCCCAGGGAGAGGGAAACTTCTCCCCACTGTCTTTCTTCCAGCCTCCCTACCAGGACAGACCCTCTGCAGGGGATGGAGACCTCCTCGTGGCTGCCCTCAGGCACTACCTGTATGGTCAGGGACCACCCCAGACCGGGGGGGCAACCCCTCTCCTACGCCCCTCCTACAGCAACAGTATAGACAGTGCTGGGCCTAAAGAGAACTCTCAATCCCAAACACCCAACCTGGACAGACTTTTGCTCTTCCAGACAGCTGGAGCCAGTCAACCCTCTAGTCCAAAAGACCCTCTCAGTCCAGTGGGTGGTATGTGCTGCTTTAAAAACGATGTCTTCCTCTTTTTACTGTACTTCCTCATTTAAGTTCTTCCTCATTATTCCACTGTGAACAAATTATCACTATCAATAGTTATGGATCCGCTGAAAATAACGGCATAGCATGTTATTAGTTGTTAATTAAGACATTGACATCTACCATAGTATTAACTCTTCTCCCTCTCATCCCCACTCCTCTCCTCCTCTCCTCCTCTTCTCTCCTCCTCTCCTCCTCTCCTCCTCTTCTCTCCTCCTCTCCTCCTCCTCTCCTCCTCTCCTCCTCTTCTCTCCTCCTCTCCTCCTCTCCTCCTCTCCTCCTCTTCTCTCCTCTCCTCTCATCCCCTCCTCTCTTCCCTCCTCCACAGATGTGTTCATCCAGAACGTGGGCAGACACAATGTGGACGTGGACGACATGAGTCCTAAAGATCTGGACCAGCTGATCGCTGACGCCCTACAGGTAGAATAAACAACAACGTTTGTGTACTTGTCTTTCTTGCACTAACACTCATACCTTTCATACTGGCACTGATTTTGCTTATAGCTGCGTTTTTTAGGAAGAAGGAATGTGATATTTGGTTACCGTAGTTTAATGCACTGTCTGTAGTTGCTCTGGATAAGAGCGTCTGATAAATGACCAAAATGTAAATGTAAATGCAGGTAGTGGATCAAAAACAGACCCAGGCCAGACCAGGACCCAGAGACCTGGGTGAGGAAGAGGAGCAGGAGGAGGAAGATGAGGGAGGGAATGAGGGGCCTGGAGAACAGGGGCCTTGGGAACAGGAGGAGGAGAAGGAGGATATTGTCCTGCCATCTGCCACAGAGAAAACGGATCCGGAGAGCACTCCACTAGAGGAGTCTGTGGTCCAAGGTACACAAACCTGACATACCTGGTTACTGGGAGAAGCCCTCCATCTGTAGTATTAGCCCAGAGATTTTACCAACACCTTTATATATTCATTGTCTTTCCATGCCAACTTCAGGGTGACTAGTTCATATTGACTGCTCTGTTGATTTGAAATGCGGTCAGACTTTGGCAAAAATAATCAGCTGAAAATATTCTCAAACCATACGTTGCACTTCACTTTCCAAAACGGTGAAGGGAAGAGTATACAGTTGAAGTCAGAAGTTTACATACAGCTTAGCCAAATACAGGCAGAGTTGAATATCTCTCTCTGTAGCAATCTGTCAGTATTGATGATTGGAGAAAATGTTGTAGGTCCACCTACTGTCAAAGACAGGGAGTGGTGAAAAACCAAATTTGTTTATGTGTGTGCCATGCAATCCTTGTTTAATGTACAGTTGAAGTCGGAAGTTTACATACACCTTCGGCAAATACATTTAAACTCAGTTTTTCACAGTTCCTGACATTTAATCCTAGTAAAGGCTCTTGTCAACTCCCGTCTGGATTACTGCAACTCGCTGTTGGCTGGGCTCCCTGCCTGTGCCATTAAACCCCTACAACTCATCCAGAACGCTGCAGCCCGTCTGGTGTTCAACCTTCCCAAGTTCTCTCACGTCACCCCACTCCTCTGCACACTCCACTGGCTTCCAGTTGAAGCTCGCATCTGCTACAAGACCATGGTGCTTGCCTATGGAGCTGTGAGAGGAACGGCACCTCCTTACCTTCAGGCTCTGATCAGTCCCTACACCCAAACGAGGACATTGCGTTCTTCCACCTCTGGCCTGCTGGTCCCCCTACCTCTGCGGAAGCACAGTTCCCGCTCAGCCCAGTCAAAACTGTTCGCTGCTCTGGCACCCCAATGGTGGAACAAGCTCCCTCACGACGCCAGGACAGCGGAGTCACTGACCACCTTCCGGAGACACTTCCTCTTTAAGGAATACCTGGGATAGTATAAAAGTAATCCTTCTACCCACCCCCACACCACCCCCACAAAATATATAAAATAATAATAATAATAATAATAATAATAATAATAATAATAATAATAATAATAATAATAATAATAATAATAAATAAAAATAAATTGTAAAGTGGTTGTCCCACTGGCTATCATAAGGTGAATGCACCAATTTGTAAGTCGCTCTGGATAAGAGCGTCTGCTAAATGACGTAAATGTAAATGTAAATGTAAAAATTCCCTGTCTTAGGTTAGTTAGGATCACCACTTTATTTTAAGAATGTGAAATGTCAGAATAATAGTAGAGAGAATGATTTATTTCAGCTTTTATTTATTTCATCACATTCCCAGTGGGTCAGAAGTTTGCATACACAATTAGTATTTGGTAGCATTGCCTTTAAATTGTGTAACTTGGGTCAAACGTTTCGGGTAGCCTTCCACAAGCTTCCCACAATAAGTTGGGTGAATTTTGGCCCATTCCTCCTGACAGAGCTGGTGTAACTGAGTCAGGTTTGTAGGCCTCCTTGCTCGCACACGCTTTTTCAGTTCTGCCACACATTTTCTATAGGATTGTGGTCAGGGCTTTGTGATGGCCACTCCAATACCTTGACTTTGTTGTCTTTAAGCCATTTTGCCACAATTTTGGAAGTATGCTTGGGGTCATTGTCCATTTGGAAGACCCATTTGCGACCAAGTTTTAACTTCCTGACTGATGTCTTGAGATGTTGCTTCAATATATCCACATAATTTTCCTTCCTCATGATGCCATCTATTTTGTGAAGTGCACCAGTCCCTCCTGCAGCAAAGCACCCCCACAGCATGATGCTGCCACCCCCGTGCTTCACGGTTGGGATGGTGTTCTTCGGCTTGCAAGCCTTCCCCTTTTTCCTCCAAACATAACGATGGTCATCATGGCCAAACAGTTCTATTTTTGTTTGATCAGACCAGAGGACATTTCTCTATAAAGTACGATCTTTGTCCCCATGTGCAGTTGCAAACTGTAGTCTGGCATTTTTATGGCGGTTTTGGTGCAGTTGCTTCTTCCTGGCTGAGCGGCCTTTCAGGTTATGTCGATATAGGACTAGTTTTACTGTGGATATAGATACTTTTGTACCTGTTTCCTCCAGCATCTTCACAAGGTCCTTTGCTGTTGTTCTGGGATTGATTTGCACTTTTCGCACCAAATTACGTTCATCTCTAGGAGACAGAACGCGTCTCCTTCCTGAGCGGTATGACTGCTGCGTGGTCCCATGGTGTTTATACTTGCGTACTATTGTTTGTTTCTTGGCTGATTTCTTTTGATTTTCCCATGATGTCAAGCAAAGAGGCACTGCGTTTGAAGTTAGGCCTTGAAATACATCCACAGGTACAGCTCCAATTGACTCAAATGATGTCAATTAGCCTATCAGAAGCTTCTAAAGCCATGACATCATTTTCTGGAATTTTACAAGCTGTTTAAAGGCACAGTCAACTTAGTGTATGTAAACTTCTGACCCACTGGAATTGTGATACAGTGAATTCTAAGTGAAATAATCTGTCTGTAAACAATTGTTGGAAAAATGACTTGTGTCATGCACAAAGTAGATGTCCTAACCGACTTGCCAAAACTATAGTTTGTTAACAAGACATTTGTGGAGTGGTTGAAAAACGAGTTTTAATGACTCCAACCTAAGTGTATGTAAACTTCCGACTTCAACTGTATCTGCATGGCTGTTATTTAAGATATGCACAGTCGGTTTGCTTTCTGCTTAATATTATTCTTGTTGTCAGTAAACCCTCAGTCTCTGTTATTTCCTGACAGAGCGACAAATGGAGGGAGACAGAGAGCCAGCAGACTCCAATGACAAGGTACCCCATTTTGATTCTTAAAGAGATAAATGGTTTGAAGAAAGTGGAAATGTCAAACGGAAAACTGACATTATAAACGGTGATATTATACCGTGTATGAATCATCCAGAAGAGCTGATTTTCAAAAGGACTTTGATGATAAATCTGCAATGTACTGTAGATAGTAAACCAATTAGTATACACAATTTAGAGAAGAAGTACGTTTTGAAAAACGAATTGAAAGTGTATTGACTTATCTTTTAACAGAGAAAGTTGATGCTGTCAGTTTGCATACCTATCTTTCAGTATCCTATCGCTTCCTGCGTTCCTAAACTTTGATGAGAGAAGCAAATTGCCTCCTCTTCCCTATCAAAACAGTTCCTTAATTCAGTACACATGGATTGTAAAAAAATATGTCTCATAATCAAGATGAGAAAAAGCCATAATGTAATTATGATTTGATTCATATTTGTTCTTTCTGTGCTTCCTGAGATCACCGTGACTGTTGTTGTTTGTGTTGTAGCTAGATCACCGTGACATTGTTCTGTGTTATTTCAGCCCCAGGATGCCGCCGGCTTATTTGGAAAGCTTCTGGCGTACCTGGATAAGAGTGAGTCCCCAGCCCAGAGACCCCAGGGAAATTCCCCTGGCCAGGCTGGTGTGGGTGCAGGGCTGGGCGAGGGCAGGCGTGTCGGTCTGGAGAATGTCCGCAGCAGGACCACTCAGGCAGAGGTGACGACCACATTAAACATAAGTAGGACCACAATGGATATGTTGTTAAATGTTTTAGTGTTATCCTCAATGATTTGAAATGCATTGTGTCCACATGTGCCACTGAATTGTCACATAATCAAGGTGGCAGTGCAGAAGAAGTCAACCCACTCAATGGATGTGGAGGAGGTGGCTGCGGTGGAGGGCTGGATCCAGGCAGTGGAGCCACCTGCTGCCAAGGGGGTCTACCAGGAGCCCCATAAGAAGGAAGTGAACGTCCAGGAGCTGCAGCTAGATGTCAAAGCTGCTGTGGCTGCAAAGAAAACAACTGATGATGACTACGGCTATGTCATCACTGACACAGAGTGAGTAATACCTGTCATAAGTAATGAATGAGGCAACCACAGCTAATCAATCAAGGTTCTATGTTTGTGCGGAATTGCATTTAGTTTAGTACAATGGAGTCTTTTTTAGGCCACGGCCAACTATGGTGAATTGACAGGTGTCAACATGTTGTATTGGGAAGTTAGATCAGTAGCAACCATTTGGATCAATTGGTACAGTTCTGTTTGTACTGTTTTGAATAAGCATAGCTGGAGTTGCTTTGAAACAAACCATTACAAATGGAAACAGAAATGTGTTTTAGATGCTAGACACCCAAAGGCCTACTGTGCCCCTGTCAGAGTCCTTTCTCATTCCACATTTTAACTCACTGTTGGGAAAGTAATTTACCATGACGTAAAAAAAAAGAAAAAAAAAAGGCTTTTGCTCACTCTGAATTTATTTCCCTATATTATTTTAAATGTTTCAATACTGGACTCATATTCATGCATGAACGTAAATAAATCATTCATTAATGTAGTATTGGCAATTGACAAAAAATTGTATTTACATTAATCAAGACCATACCCCAGTGTGGTATATCATATGCATGTGTAATAAACATCTCACATGCGTATCATTCAGTAGATGATGATTTGAAGGTCAAGTCCCTCTCCAGGGCACGGAACCCACAGCCCATCAGGCCACTAGGGACTGGAGCCCACGTCCATTATAATCAGGTCTGGAGTGCCTCCACTCTCCATAGGGGGCTAGGGCTAGGGAATATCAATGACTTTTCTCAATGTCTGTATTAGAATGTTTCTCCTTTTAAACTCCATACTCCCACTAGGACATTGAGGTTTACACTGAAATGTATGAGAAATGTATATCTCCCCCCGAGTCCACGGTCATCAGAGACACTGACTGTGTTTTAGAGGTAGGGTACATCATTAGCTGTGGCCAGGGCTGAACTGAGCCTCCGTGGAGCGGATGCACCATTACACCTCTGCACCATTTCATTTGCACCTCTCTGTCTGGCCTGAAGTCTAAGAGAGGGACTGTATCTCAAATTGCACCATTTTGCCTATAGTGCACTACCTTTGACCAGGGCTCTGGTCAAAAGTAGTGCACTATATAGGGAATAGGGTGCAATTTGAGGGAATATAGGAATGGGGTGACACAGTCAGAGCACACAGGTGATTCATCATGCCAGAGGAAACACCTACTCCCCCAGTTCTCACACCTCACCCCCACCCCATGTCCTCCCTCATCTCCCTATCTGGCCCTCCCTCCTCTTATTCGCCCTTACCCTCTCACCTCCCTGTCTTTGGCCTTCACTCCCTTCCCCCCTCCCACATCTCCCCCCCCCTCCCACCCTCCATCCCCCTGACCTCCGTGCCTCTCGCCCCTCTCATGTCCCCTCTCCTCTCTGAGTGTGACAGGAATGTCATGTGTGGGAGCTCTCACCCACACTTAACAGGCTAAGGTGACAACTCTGTTGATGAACTCTGTATTTTTCTCTCCAGCCAGCTACAGACTGATGAGGGACTCCACTTGATGGAGATTCTGGCACGGCGGGCCAAGCTGCAGATGACAGACTTCCTGGAGCTCTCGTACGTATGTTATTAATTATACAAAAATGTATAGGTTTTTCACACACTCAACAAAACAGAACAGAAACAACAAACACAGATTACACCACTCTTAGGTATTTAACCTTTTTATGTAATTATTCATTTTGACTGCATGCTTAAAAGAGACATGACTAGATTTTATTTTACTCAGGAAGCTTATACGGTGCGGTGCAGAATCTAAAATGTGTAGTACAGTAATACCTTGTAGCAGGTAGATAGGTACACATCCACTGATTAATGCAGACTGAAATGCAGGGTATTGCGTGGAGAGAGTTTATACAATATACTGTATAAAAATAGCTCAATGGATACAGTTATGCTTTAGGTGTCATGAGCACATGTCAAGACAAACGTTAACCGAGGGGCTTAAACACTTTTATTGCCAAAAATAAATCAAATAAAAATAATTATTAAACTGACAAACAGGTTGAAAGCTGAAGAAAGGCACCCTTACTGAGACACAAGATATCCAGTACACTGTCTTATTCTTATTCTGTAAACATTTGAGCTGGAGGTTGAAGATTTTAGACACATACACATTGTTGACTTGAGGCGCCATCTACAGGTAACTGCCAAAATAAAGGAAACACCAACATAAAGTGTCTTAATAAGGCGTTGGGCCACAATGAGCCAGAACAGCTTCAATGCTCCTTTGGCATAGATTCTACAAGTGTCTGGAACTCTATTGGAGGGATGCGACTCCATTCTTCTACAAGAAATTCCATAATTTGGTGTTTTGTTGATGGTGGTGGAAAACGCTGTCTCAGGAATATCCCATAAGTGTTCAATTGGGTTGAGATCTAGTGACTGAGACGGCCATGGCATATGGTTTACATGGTTTTCATGCTCATCAAACCATTCAGTGACCACTCAAGCCCTGTGGATGGGGGAATTGTCATGCTATGGGGCATAACCATGGTAGCTAAAATAATGGCCAAATGAATGGCCTGCCCAGCATTTTTATACATGACCCTAATCATGATGGGATGTTAATTTCTTAATTAACTCAGGAACTACACCTGTGTGGAAGCACCTGCTTTCATTACACTTTGTATCCATTCATTTTTTTCAAGTGTTTCCATTATTTTGGCAGTTACCTGGCTGCAATCATTATTAACGGGACTGAACTCTCCCTCTCTTCCTCCAAAATCGTTATGTTTTTCCCTGCAGGTATCTAACTTTGAACACACGCACGCACACAAACGAACACGCACACACACACACACACACACACACACTTAGAATGCAATGAGGCTTTTAAAGCCATCCTCAACGAAATGAGAGTCTATAGTGACACACTGTGCTGGCCTGCGTGGTGGTCAGTGGCATCTCTTTCACATAGTCTAACCAAAAACAACTCTACACACATTTTACATACAAATGCACAGCTAGATATTGCACTGAAGCACATTATTTAAAGACTTTCAAAATAATATTAAAGAGGAAATATTATCCACATTCTTTGAAGACATGGTGCCATAACCTGTCACAAGTTCATTTCCCCAACCGTCATGCCCTTCACCCCACAAGTAAACACTGCTTTATGATGGGCCTCATTCCTACATTACTTATGTTCAAGTCTGACATTGTGGTCATTGTAATGCAGTCATTCATCAAGTGAACATACACTGCTATACTCAATAACCGTAGCAGTATGTATGCAAGAACAATTTACCGCCATAAATACAATGGTGATGTAATGTGCTGATGACAGGCACAAGAAAGAGAGTGTTGTATGGACTGGTAGGCCCCCTTTCTGTCTTTCTGACTACTAAGCTTGATTGTTGGCGGTACAGGTAGCGATTGGCCAACTCCGTATCATGTGACCCTGTGTATAAGGTTCTGAATGGCCCTTGTTTCTGAAGCACCTCACGGCGCTAGGGCGGCATACACTGCTCTGTATTCAGCCTTTCAGCCCATGGGTGGCCCTACAGGGCTGGGCTAATGTACCTTTTGTCTTTGTTCCTTTCTGGAGCTGAAAGGGCCTTGGTATGGGAGAGTGATGGATTGGGTGGGAGAGAGCCGGTGCCCTTTGTTAGAGCTCTGAGCCGGCCCAGCAGGGGGAGCAGCCTGGACAATTTGTCCAAGCCGCCACGCTTATTTGGGCTGTCCCGCTCCTTGCAGCTAACCGCTGCTGATCCTAGACCACCACCCCACCTAGGAGCCTGGGAGAATGGCCCTCCACATAATCAAATACTGGGCCCTCAATTCAGCCCAGCCAGCACGGCTCCTCTCACCCTTCATGTTGACTCATTTGTGCAAGCATGACTTGGTCCTGTAGGGCCTTGAAATTAGTGTCTATCATGTTTATCATATTGAAGGAAAATATGGATACAGGGTAATTCAATGTTAGTGTTATATGTAGTAACACAGTATGTTAGACGCTGTGGCCAAATGTTATACATACTTGAATCAATCATATATGGTTGTGTTATTTAGTGGGATCGATTGGACGATATAGTCTGAATCGTCTCAGAATGTCTTGAATTGATCATGTCAGGCACGGCGGTTGAAAACAGAAACGTTGGTTTTGATGTGTCAATGTGGGTGGTTTGCTACAGAACCCTGTAGCATTAGTTCACTCTGAATAATAGTTATTGTGCAACCGTTACCGACTGTAGTCAGACTCCAATTTGATGTGGGTGACGTAATGTCTGACTTCATATGCTGCTCATTTCAAAGTATAACCACTAGGTGGGGAGATGCACCTTCGCTGGTTGCTTGTAATGCAGTCTATGTAATACTGAATAGACAAGACAAATTTATTTTCACTGTAGAATCACAAAACAAAAGATTATGACAGTTGATGCATAATGACAGTTCAACATTTTGGGGTGGATACTTGATGTACCAGCCAGTCAAAAATAATGATTATATATTTGTTCTAACATACTTAAAGGGAGTGTTTCGTTAGGACATGGGAGTAATACTCTGCTCAAGAAAAGCATGCGCTTCAGCTTGAAAATCACAAGTACATTTTTTACTTTTGCTGTAGTATTGTATTTTGAAAAATCTTAATTAGGTGGCGGTGGCGTAGGTCAGAGGCATCATGCCCATATGGGACACAAGGGCACGTGCCCCCTCAGATTTGTCCTGGTTTTTGTTTTCTTTTTTTTTAGATGTTAAATTAATGACTAAACTTCAGCAGTATTTTACGGAGGGTGCTCACTGACTGGACCCACCCCCCTCCTCCTATTGTCCCTAGTAAGTCGTTCCTTCCAAGGTGCACCAGAGAGCAAAGATATGAGTGTAGAGTGATACACACAGCATTTGATTTGAATTTAGCTGCCGGTGATGGACAGGACATGCAGGTGGTACTGTATGTTTCTAAATGAATTTGATCAATCTAAGTAGCCTATTGATAAAGCAAAAATGTTTTGTTGTTTCTCTGTAATACTAGCCACCTAGCAATTTTATAAAGGTGGCTTTAGCTAGCCAGCTAGATAGATTCCCAATCTCCCAACCTCATAACTAGTTCCTAAGCCATTTCAGGCTATCAGTCAATTTAGAGTAACTTGTCTAACTATCTTAGCTGGCAAGCCTGCTGGCAAGGTTGCTAGACTTTAGAAAAGCGAGCAATTACTATATGTACTGAATAAGACTCACATTCATTTCCATCTTTTACCCAGATTTTAGCAGAGATACAGAGAAGCATATTTAGTTTTATTTTAAAAAAGAACCACCAGTCAGGAGGATACAGACAGTTCAAAAGGTATGATTAGATATGCAGAAAATTACTTGGTTTGAATGTAATCTGGCACCTTATGATAATATCATGATATTTGTGTATTAATTATGATGCCATGATATGTGCCTGTATTGATGATGTATGTTATGATCCCATGTACTGTGTTGTAATTTGGATGTAATATCCTGTGCATGTTAGTGCAGTATATTGAGATGTGTTTTTTACAACAGTTAGAATGACACCCTCATTAAAATGACAATTGAACAGGAAAAGAGGTATGCTTAGATAACCTATGCAGAAAAATGTACATATTTTTTAAATAGAATTAGCCATAATTATTATGGCTCTAGATTTCAGGAAAAAGCTGTTTCAGGTGTTTGAGAAATTCAAAATTCTCCAACCACCTCCCTCAATCCTCACGTACTTTGTGTCCCCTCTAAAATAATGGGTGCATGGCGCTCCTGGCGTAGGTCAGGAAACATATCAATGTATTTTAAAGTCACAGTGAGTGATGTTCCTTTTCAACTGCTAATAGATCGCTATGGCAGGTTGATCGAACTCTTAATAGATGTGAAAAACCTTTACGGGGGTGAATATCCTTTACGGGGGTGAATATCATAGAATGGTTGAAAGGCTGGCTGCTAGTTGAGGTTATCCTCCACACATTGCTAGAGACCTTAACCTCCTGGCTGGATACATTCTTTGACTTCAACATACAGTACAGCAAAACACTTTCTGTTCAATAGGTTGCCAAAAATAAAATGTACTGCATTTTATGTTCAATAGGTTGCCATAACCTGGTTTTATTCTGGATGGTTCACCCTCCTTCATCACCTTTAGCCCTTTTCAGCTCAATATATGTTTTTACAGCCTGAAAAGTAACTGTCCAGTGTCCACCCTAGATTTGCTCTTTGGAAATACATTGTGAGGGGAAAATAATATCTGTACATTTTCATTCAGTATGTATACCTCATCCTAGACCAAAACCCCCCTTGTAATTTGTTGTTTGTAAAACACTCGGAGGCACATTGAGATTCAAGAGGTATCTTGCGGAAATGGCTCCTGTGGCTACAGGGATTCTAACAGCCTATGGGTTAGCCAGAGGTAAAATACTATTCAAGCTCTGTGTGTGTATGGCTCTGATTTAACCCTATCAGTCCTGGGACCCCAGCAAAAATGGGCTTTTCATTCATCTGACGTTTATTAATCTGCATATCCAGCCCTTACATTTAGCCTCACACTGAAGTGTTTTACAATTTTATTTTCAGGACAATCAGGGCTACAAGTACAGTACAAAACGATTTGACATAAACAGCTGCATTCATGAGTTTTATTGACAGATGTCAATAAAATAATAAGGTCTGCCAAAGCAAAAATCTGATAAAAAATGAATTTAGATGAATGCTGTAAGTACAGAAATGTTTTTCTTAGTGGGAAATTAATATCCAACTAGTCAGTGACAGCTGTGTGGAGTTTGGAGTTTGTGATAACAACTATGTCAGCTTATACCAGTATTATAGACACAATGTCCTGGGATTTCCTATGATCTTCTATGTAGAAGAACCCCTTACCTTCTAACGACTCTTGTGTACCTTGAGAGCATCATAGTTTGTGTTCGTGGGAGTCTCAGCTTTTAATAGTTAGCAGCTCAAACCATTTTGCCTCTACAGACGTTTTTGTAAACAGACCCGGCCCTGGGCCCCTTCGGGATCCGCCCTTGCCTCACAAACAGCGCTCTAGCTCAGCCCCCGTTCATCACACAGAAGTCTGTAGCTCAAACACACAATGTTTAAAAGGGGTTAGAAGACTCATTGGGTTAATGACCTGGTCTGTTTTTTCTAAGGCAAGAGGGCAGAAAAGCAATGCTTTACCGCCATGTAAAAAATCGATTTCTCGTTGATCGCGTTTGGAGTGTCTCATCTCACTGTGTGTGTGTGTGTGTGTGTGTGTGTGTGTGTGTGTGTGTGTGTGTGTGTTTTTATAGAGTGGTGGGCCCAGCTGTGACCTTCAGAGTACGACCTAACGCCCATAATGTCAGCACTGCAGATGTGGCCAACGTAGCAGGTAGGTCGGAGCTGCTCTGATAGCTAAATGTGATATATATATATATATCTTTGCAAAAAAAGCTATCTCTTGTGCTTTAGTGGAGCATGTTGGAACTGAAATTGACATTTTAGCTTTTTCAAATATCCAAGATTTTGTTGTTTACTCTCAGAGAACTGGTCCACAGTTTTTATAGGTTCATACTGAAACTCTCTGTACAGACCCCTGATAATGGAGATGTGCTGTTGGGAGAAAGAGTCAAGTCTAAGTGACATACGTAAGCGTTATTAGGAAGCCTCCCTTGCATCAATCACACCCTTCTCTGGTGAATGAAATACAGATATGCATTGTCAAAGAACCCCCAAGGAAAGGAGAGAATAGCTGTATTTGAGCTGTATATGGTTAGTATTACTGACAAACATACAAGGCTGCTTCAACAGTTATGAGAAAATATCTATATTAATATAAGAAGATAACGTTTTCCCACTGTATTAAAAAATATATCAGATTTTGCCATTATTATTTGCCATTAAAGAGATTTAAGCACTTACAAAGTGTAGCATATTGTACGAATTGGAATTTGTAACATATCATACCAAGGGCAAAATGTGGTGTAGATATTGCGGGGGACGAACAGTAGATGGAGGGGGGGTCTGGGGGATCCACCCCCAAAAGAGTTTTTGACATTTTAGAACGCATTTCCAGCAATTCTACACAGTTTGACTTATTATGCCTCTCTTGAGGGGTATTTTGAGGGGAAAACACAGTGTAAGTGGAAGCCCCCCCCCACACACACCATTTAAAAAAAAACATTATTCGTTTTTTGGGAAAACAGATTTGTGGGGGAAAACAGCGAACTTCCTGCATTTCAACAAATTTTTCCATGGGGCAGAGAGAAAAATGTGCGGTTTTATAATGCATTACATTTTTTACATTTTTTTCATGAGGCTAAGAGAACATTTTGCAGTTTTAAAGCTAATTTCCTGCAATTCTACACGTTTTGCCATGGGGCAGAGATAAATGTTTGCAGTTTTAAAGCTAATTTCCAGCTAATCTACACATTTTGACATGACGCTGAGAGAAATGTTGCAGTTTTAAAGTAACTGTCCAGTGAAAATGTCACTTTTAAAAGTTAATATTCTGTTAACTCATACCCAAATAATGTTGTTGACTCATCCTTTACTGGTATTTGTGGACAAAGCATAAATTTGAGAAAAAACTCCACTTCAAACTTGTATCTCAAACAGACCATTTAAAAAATGCTTGCTATTTCATCATAGAGGATAATGTCTGGCCAATCAGTGGTCTATTCGCATGAATATTTTTTATGACCGTATACGCCCACACCATTCTGCTTTTGGAGTACGCCCACACCATTCCAACACAGAAAAGCTGCTTTTTAACATACTTAATGACCATTTTTGGTAATTGTATTTCATAGAAATCTGGAAACACTAGACAGTTACTTTAAAGGTTGACTTTGGGCAAAAATGCAAAAATAACGGCATTAAACTGTATAACTGATCAATGCACCATCATACCAGGTCATTTAATGCTTAAAAACATTTATGAATAAGATATTTGGCTATAGAAGTGCCATTTCTTACCGATCTCAGCTTCAGTCCAAAAACAAATCCTGTGAAATGACATCAACACATACTGGAGGAGTTCCTGCTAGCTACAAGTGGCTAGCTTAGCTAACAAACTAGTTACGTGGGTTGTGGAATGCATGACCAG
This sequence comes from Coregonus clupeaformis, assembly GCF_020615455.1. Taxonomy (NCBI): domain Eukaryota; kingdom Metazoa; phylum Chordata; class Actinopteri; order Salmoniformes; family Salmonidae; genus Coregonus; species Coregonus clupeaformis. Next base: position 28,343,648 of record NC_059212.1, read on the forward strand.
AATGACATATTGATGAACCACAAAAGGCACACCCCATTTCTGTTAGAAAATTGAGGAGTTAGACCATTTTTTGTGCCTAAAGTCAACCGTTAAAGCTAATTTCCTCCAATTCTACAAATTTTGCCATTGCCTATGACGTGTTCTTATGCTATCGGGAGGTCGGGGGCACCCTTTTATTTATTTATTTATAAGACATTATTGGGGAGACGAATCGACCTGTTCTGACTATTGGGGGGATCCCCGTGGCAATGTATCATACGAATTGCAGGACACACACACACAGGGAAATTGGCTCTGTCAAAGTAAGTTTTAGCTTACTTGAATAGCTAAATCTTGTTTTATTCCCTTTGTCTATTGATGACAGTTTTGATAATTGAACTCCACACTCTTGATGATGTGATTGTGTAATGGCTACCCCCGTCCTGTTTCACAAGTGCTATTGTTCGTGTTCGTGTCCTCGTTTCTCGTTTCCAGCCCTGGACTAACTTGTTTTGCGAGGTCATGGATGAGCCTTTATTGGTATTAATGCAGTTGACAGAACCGCACTTGAAATGAAATACGGCTGCCTCTTAACTTAAGTGCAGTGGTGTGGGTGTGCTGCTGTCATTTGTCATATTCAACAAGAGTATCGGCAGAGATTATTTCAATAGCCCCAGTTGATGTGGTTTTTCTGAGACATTAAACATTACAATGCTATTGTAATGGCATCGTTTTATCATAATTTTACAGTTTCTTCCAGACGCATTGGAGAAATCTGTTTGCCCATCTTTTAAGCAGTTGGAGACAAAACTTAAATGATTCAATTTTAATCATCTTCGCATTATTTAATTTAAATGACACTGTAAGAGATTTCAATATGACCTCATAGGCTACCATAAATAAGATATGTTTTTAGTGTTATAATACCATTATAAAAAGATACATAAGTTTCACTTAAAATGTTTTGGTCTGTGTCCCAAATGGCACCCTATTCCCTATACAGCGCACTATTTCTGACCAAGGCCCTGGGATGCAGCCTTGGACTGGCTGGACACTGGACAAAGGAGTCAGTGTTACCTCCTAGAACATTATCATTCTTCTGCTCCATGTGAACAATACTAGATCGATAAAGAGCCAGCCTCCTGGGCCTCCCGGGCCAGAGTGGAGGAGGGTGGAGGAGGGTGCTGGTTGTCTGACAAAGAGGTGCAGCAGCATGGCCCTGGCTGTGTCTCAAATTGCACCCTATTCTCTATATATCTAGTGGACTACTTTTGACCAGGGCCCATATGGCTCAGGTCCAAAGTGGTGCACTATATAGGGAATAGGGTGCAATTTGGGACTCATACCTGTATTGCCCTGGCCTGCCCTGTATTGCCCTGGCCTGCTGAGTAAAGAACCCTGGAGTCGAGCTTGTGGAGCTCCTGTCACGCATACCCGGCAATTGTTAGGAACCCAGGGCCAGGAAAAGGCTATTGTCAGGGGGGGGGTTGTCAAGATGGTGGGCAGTGGGGTGGTGACCCTCATTGTCAGGCCTATTCATGCACGCTGTGGAGCCGTGGAGTGGCAGGCCCAAAGGCCACTTCCAGTGGTGCGTCTCGGCCGTGAGAACCAGGCTCTTCAATTGGCCTGAGGTCAGGGTCAGGCCAGCCGGCCGCGCAATTAGCACATTAAGCAAGGTCCCCAATAAAGTCCACAATAGAATGCATAAATGTGTTGTCTACAAACTGTATCCACTTGAAATGTTATTTAGTCAAAGATATTTTAATGCCCCAACTGCTTTGACTGAATGTGTATTATTAACCATTAAACTGACCCCCCTGTGTTTTCTATGAAGAGGAGAAAATGCATTGTCTTCCCTGACAATAGCTAGTTACTCATTCCGTCTTGCTGAGTGTAATATCTGAGGTTTGATTTGTGTCTTGACATGGAAATAATTCTGTGTCACAGAGGTCACAAACAGTTCAATAAATTATGAAGGTGGTTTTCCCTCGCAAAGTGGTATCGGTGAATGGCTGAGTTTGTATGTTTATTGATACACTTTTTGAAAAGCAGGGAAATTGTGATCATAAGGTCAAACCAGTTTTTCTTCTGTCAGTTCTTCACTTATGCAGACAGCTCTTTAGAGCAGTGTTGTTTTGGGCAGTGGCATTCAACCAGAGTAAACACTAAACAGTAAATCCAACACTTTTTTTTTTGTTGGGCAATATTTACTTTAAAACGTATTCCTATTCACTCCCATTCACTCCCTGTATCTGGTAGTCCTAACCTTGATGGCCTTGAATATACTATGAACCATAAGTCATTTCTGATCACTGGTTAATACATGTGGCACTCAGGAGTTGAAATGAGACCCCAATTCCTCTGATCATTACAAAGACCATTGGTTGTATTTGTTCTCTCTCTTTTCTTCTCTTTTTGCGGTTGAGTGGTTTAGCATAGATCTCATAAAGCTGACAGCTCTGACCTTTACTCCAGCTTAACACATGTCAAATCTAATTACCTGGCTCTTTAGGAAAAAGTAATGTGATTTATCTACCTAACTTCTCTTCTCCCTGATGTGGAGAAAGCCTTCAACCTCTGGTTGGCTCAGTCTTAGGGCTTAGCTTTTAGGGCACTCACTTATCCTAAGTGTGTGTATGCTGCTGCAGAGAGAAAGGGAATAAATACTATGTATACCTGTTTAACGTGATTTATTGTCATCCATGTGACTCTGTATATGTGCATGATGTTGATGTGCAACGTGAAATTTGTGACATTGTATTACAAATCTTGTGGTAATGATGCTTCTCTATGGTTTTCATTATCATCAGCTTGATCTTTTTGCATTATCTGATAGAAGTCACGTGCCTAGTGCCTACCGGAAAAGTACCAAATAACATTGCACTTTGTCATCTTCCTGGATCTCCATATGCTTGTCTATTTTAACACCTTTTCCAGCTCCGTACTACTCCCCCCCCCAAGCCGGCTGATCCTTGGTGCCCTTTCACATAATCATCATCAGTAGTCGCTGAGTCCCAAATCAAATCCAAATCAAATTTTATTTGTCACATGCTTCGTAAACAACAGGTGTAGACTAACAGTGAAATGCTTACTTACGGACCCTTCCCAACAATGCAGAGAGAAACATATAGAAAAAATATAGAAGCATAATAACACAAGGAATAAATACACAATGAGTAATGATAACTTGGCTATATACACGGGATACCAGTACTGAGTCGATGTGAAGGGGTATGAGGTAATTGAGGTAGATATGTACATATAAGTAGGAGTAAAGTGACTAGGAACAGGATAGATAATATGGGGAATTGGGTGCCATTTGGGATATACCCTGACTTTGTCATCAGCACTTTCTGCTTGGATTCACTCCTTTAATTGTCTCCATTGATTTCCTGTGTGATTGCATTGGACACAAGTTTCCCCAATGGGACTATGGGCCCACTTAAGCCATACAGGAGCCACCAGATCCATAGAAGTTAACTTCATTTAGTTTGCCTGTTGATCAATTCTCATCTCATGCTGAAGGATAATCATTTCTGGATTTTCTCTAGCTAGTAGCTAATAGCAACCTGTTGGCCAAAATGTGCTCAAAATCAAATTGGGGGGAAATTAAATGACTAAAAATGGGTTTTCTGTTGTTTATTAATGTAATTTGTTGTGACACAGGTTGGTGCGTTATCTCTATTGTCTATCGGCGTATGCGTGGTGGTTGTGTTTTGTGATTTCTGAGAAATCCCTACAAGTGAGACCTCGATCTTTTGTGTTCACCGCAGTTCAGAGTTACTTGTGGTTATTTTGGTCTGACTTCAGGGAGAGCTCCTCCAGAGCTTTGGGAGCATCTGTGAGTCCTGCTGTGAAGAGGGTGGATCATCACAGGTGTTGTGTGGAAGCTGAGTTTGTTTAGCAGCAGTGGCAGCGTGGCCGTCATGGTCCTCAGCCAGCCCTCTCTGGGCAGGCCTCTCAGGGTCCCACTCTTACAGCTGGCAGCTCTACTCTGGCTGCATCCCAAATGACACCCTATTCCCTATACAGTGCACTACTTTTGACCAGGGCACATAGGGCTATGGTTAAAAGAAGTGCACTATGTAGGGAATAGGGTGCCATTTGGGATGCAGCCTCTGTGTTGGCCCTGCTCCTGGAACTCCAGCTTCAGCTCAGGTTCCATGCCTGCTACAGATGGCACCCTATTTCCCTATATAGTGCACCACTTTTGACCAAGGCTCTGGTCAAAAGTAGTGCACTATAAATGGAATAGGGTCCCATTTGTGCTGCAGCACACCTACAGATGGCTTGACTGACTGAAGCTCTCTATGCTGGCTCTGCTGCCTGGCTCCACACTTGCAGCACTCTTGCATCATTCCAGGGCAGGCAAGGGACTGGCTGGCTTGGAGAGGGAGAGGGAGAGAGAGAGAGAGAGGGAGAGGGAGAGGGAGAGGGAGAGGGAGAGGGAGAGGGAAAGCTTCTGTGTCGCTGCGGTCTGTTTCTCTGTGCGAAAAATGCAGTATGTGTGGGATGTGTGAATGAATGCTCTAAGCTTGGGTGTAGGCCTAGTTCACGTAATAAAGATGATGACATGACATAACACAACATATAGGGCAGAAATGCCTTCTTGAACATGTACCTTAATTACAAACTTGTATGGGATCCGTAAATATGAATTAAAATGTTAAATTATGAGCCTAGTTTAGCCAAGGAGAAAGCACTGAGCTATATAGGGAGAAAGACAGGATCCTTCCTGGCTAGCTGTGATTGGCTGAGATAATGGAGGGGTTGACCATGCTGACTGTTGGCCATGTGTTTTTTGTGAATTCTTAAAGAGATGGGTGGGTCTATGGTAGACAATGTTGAATGGGCGTGAACAAAGAAGAGCTCTCTAGCACTCAACAAATCGTTGAAGGGCATTTTCTCCTACTTGTATCCTAAGTGTGATAACAAGTTTATCAACTTTTAAAGCAGCGTAACTTTCCCATGCTTCCTCCAATCACGAGCTCTGAATCTGATCCAAAAAATAATTTCAAAAAGGATTTCAGATTTTTCGACATAAGCCCTGTTGGGACTGGCAGTCACATTTACCATTCCATCACTATCGCTATTTTCTTACTGTAGGATGGATAAAACCCCCAGCTGATTGAGACCCTCTTCATGTCAGCCATGACAGAGTCTTCTCTCTGGGTGTGTAATAAAGCCACGTTCTTCCAAACTTATTAGTCTGGCTTCTATCTCTCTCTCTCTCTCTCTCTCTCTCTCTCTCTCTCTCTCTCTCTCTCTCTCTCTCTTGCAGTGAAGAATGTTATTAAAGGCTAATAAAATGCTCCTGTTGTTCGCTCACCTTTGGTGGCCTGAGTACAGATGTAGGATCTTAATTTGATCACTATTTTGATGCTTAGAATCGCTAACTTGGAGTGTATTCAAGATTTAAAAGGCTTGTAAAGGCTTCTAAAGTTTGTAATTTTCACTTGAAAATGTCAGACTTGATTTGCCCTAACGAAATAATGTATCAACCCCTACAAAAAAATTCCATGAATTATAATCCACATAAAAATGCACATTTCCTGTTGCTGCAGGATTATTTTCCTGCTTTAGGCAGTATCCAGCTTCTCTTAGTGGGCTCTGAGATCCCTGATGAGAACAGAAGCAGACAGCTGAATTGATTGGCCCACTTCAGCGTATGGACCTTGATTACAGCCGCATTCAAGTGCTGTTCTGTTCTCTACATCACCTTCTCCTCTTCTCGGAGCAGAGAGGGGAGAGGAGAGGAGAGCAAAGCAGAGTGACTCACTAGGAATAGGCTGTCTGCCTGCCTGCTGCAAATAGCCAGCTAGCTGTGTTCGCCTCGAAAAACCTTGAAATACGGTAGTCAAGATACACAGACCAATGCAGTGCCCGGTATTATACAGTATGTTGTAAATGTAGTTGCATAGGTACAGTAGGCTACTAGAAAGATGGAATATAATACCACAGTATCTTTATGTACTATTCTGTTCTCAGAATAAGACATATTTATTGTTATCCTCATTTAGTAAAATATTGATGTCGACCTTGAATGAGTAACATAACACATAGTGATTGATGGCTTCAACATTATGTAGTCCCCTGTAGCTCAGTTGGTAGAGCATGGCGCTTGCAATGCCAGGGTTGTGGGTTTGTTTCCCACGGGGGGCCAGTATGAATATGTATGCACTCACTAACTGTAAGTCGCTCTGGATAAGAGTGTCTGCTAAATGACTAAAATGTAAAAAATGTAATGTTAGCAGTTTTATAGGAATACAGATAACAGGAGGTTGGCGGCACCTGTATTGGGGGAGAACGGGCTCATGGTAATGACTGGAGCTGAATAGGTGGAATGGTATCAAATACATCAAACACATGGTTTCCAGGTGTTTGATGCCATTCCGTTTGCTCCATTGCGGCCATTATTATGAGCCGTTCTCTCAGCAGCCTCCTGTGATACAGATGTAAGATCTTAATTTGAGCCAGTTAGCTACAGCAGGAAAATTATCCTACAGCAACAGGAAATGTGAATTATTATGTGGATTGTAATTAATGGACAATTTTCTACGAGTTAATACATTTTTTAAAAGGGAAAATCAAGTCTGACATTTCAAAGTGGAAATTACAAACCTCAGAACTTTTTTAACCTCAAATACACTACAAGTTTTACATTTCCTGCATTGCAGGAAATTTCGTCTGCAACAGGTTGATCAAATTAAAATCCTACATCTGTACACAATATGTTTTACAGTGTGATTCACAAATGTCACTGTGTCCTGACTGAGTGAGTGATAGAAACAGCTTGGTACATACAGTACAATGGCTGCTTGGTATAGAGAGGTAGAGGTATCTTCAGAAGGTTACGGTACGAGGCGAGCTGGAGAGTGTTCAACTCTCGTTTGATGGTTGGAGCCAACACGAAATGTCCCTTGAAAGCCGGGTGCTGGGGCTTCTGTCTTTCTGTTTTAGAGTGTTTTATGTATTCTAACGGAGAGACAAAGGCAGCCCATAAACTTCAAAGCTGCTGGGTGACATTTAGGTCTATATCTTCAAAGGCCTGCTCCCTGCTTTTGTACTTCTGCTTTTTGTCTATAATTAATGTACTCCTTCCGGATTCTGAGTGGGATTAGAGCGCCAGACAGAATGTATGTATGTATGTATGTATGTAGCCATAGCCACGGGAAGTAGGGATGCTGAGGGTGCTGCAGCACCCCCTGAAAAATCAGATATATATATATATACACTACCGTTCAAAAGTTTGGGGTTACTTAGAAATGTCCTTGTTTTCTAAATAAAAGCAATTTTTTTGTCCATTAAAATAACATCAGATTGATCAGAAATACAGTGTAGACATTGTTAATGTTGTAAATGGCTATTGTAGCTGGAAACGGCTGATTTTTTATGGAATATCTACATAGGCGTACAGAGGCCCATTATCAGCAACCATCAGTCCTGTGTTCCAATGGCATGTTGTGTTTGCTAATCCAAGTTTATCATTTTAAAAGGCTAATTGATCATTAGAAAACCCTTTTGCAATTATGTTAGCACAGCTGAAAACTGTTGTGCTGATTAAAGAAGCAATAAAACTGGCCTTCTTGAGACTAGTTGAGTATCTGGAGCATCAGCAATTGTGGGTTCGATTACAGGCTCAAAATGGCCAGAAACAAATTACTTTCTTCTGAAACTCGTCAGTCTATTCTTGTTCTGAGAAATGAAGGCTATTCCATGCGAGAAATTGCCAAGAAACTGAAGATCTCGTACAATGCTGTGTACTACTCCCTTCACAGAACAGCGCAAACTGTCTCTAACCAGAATAGAAAGAGGAGTGGGAGGCCCCGGTGTACAACTGAGCAAGAGGACAAATATATTAGAGTGTCTAGTTTGAGAAACAGACGCCTCACAGGTCCTCAACTGGCAGCTTCATTAAATAGTACCCGCAAAACACCAGTCTCAAAGTCAACAGTGAAGAGGCGACTCCGGGATGCTGACCTTCTAGGCAGAGTTGCAAAGAAAAAGCCATATCTCAGACTGCCCATCTTCATCTTTTCTTTTTATTGGCCAGTCTGAGATATTTACGTTTACATTTTAGTCATTTAGCAGACGCTCTTATCCAGAGCGACTTACAGTTAGTGAGTGCATACATTTTTCATACTGATATGGCTTTTTCTTTGCAAAAAAATGGACAAAGAAATTGCTTTTCTTTCGAAAACAAGGACATTTCTAAGTGACCCCAAACTTTTGAACTGTAGTTTATTTAAAAAAAATATCAGACTGATATAGCCATCTGTAGCGCAGGCATTTCACTTTTTGGACATATGGTTTATAACAATATAATCTTCAAATAGGTCAAATTTCCAGAGTGGGCTCTCTCGTACTTTTAATGATATGACCCATTTTATACATATAAATTGACATTATAGGTCATTAACCAATCACAGCCCTCCTTTAGGATTGCACATTCAGCAAGTCACCATCAGAGGGAGTTCCCTTTGAATCTATTTTCCCATTCACTGTGTTGGTGGTGCTCATACAATGTATCATACCTTCAGAATTAGCAGTGAGCCCACTCTGGAAATGTGATGTACTTGTAGAGTAAATTGTTTTAAACAATATGGATTAGGGTAGTTTTGAGATATTCATATAAATATTTTTTATGTTGAATAAATGAACGTGATTTTTTTTATTTCAGAATCAAGAGTGAAGACATATACTTGATATTTTAGAGCACACTATAAGGAGTATAATGACACAAAGATGTTGTCTGTATTATGTACGGTTCACAGGTCTAAAAAGGGCCTAAAATGGCCACTTTCATCTTGAATTTCTCAAAAATGGTTTGTGATTCAAATGTAAAAAGCATTTCAAACATCCATCCTGCAATGAAGTTTCTATGTGAGAATTGCCTGAACAATCTGAGATACCAAAAATATTTTCCGCTCCTGTAGGCCTGCAATCGCCCTATTGGACTATGGAAGCATCCATATTGATCATATCAAGCATGCATGTACACATGTATTTGACCTGTATTTCTCTTATATGAGGTTGTACTGACTCAATGTAACAGTTACAGTGGGGAAAAAAAGTATTTAGTCAGCCACCAATTGTGCAAGTTCTCCCACTTAAAAAGATGAGAGAGGCCTGTAATTTTCATCATAGGTACACGTCAACTATGACAGACAAAATGAGGAGAAAAAATCCAGATTTTCACATTGTAGGATTTTTTATGAATTTATTTGCAAATTATGGTGGAAAATAAGTATTTGGTCACCTACAAACAAGCAATATTTCTGGCTCTCACAGACCTGTAACTTCTTCTTTAAGAGGCTCCTCTGTCCTCCACTTGTTACCTGTGTGAATGGCACCTGTTTGAACTTGTTATCAGTATAAAAGACACCTGTCCACAACCTCAAACAGTCACACTCCAAACTCCACTATGGCCAAGACCAAAGAGCTGTCAAAGGACACCAGAAACAAAAAATTGTAGACCTGCACCAGGCTGGGAAGACTGAATCTGCAATAGGTAAGCAGCTTGGTTTGAAGAAATCAACTGTGGGAGCAATTATGAAGAAATGGAAGACATACAAGACCACTGATAATCTCCCTCGATCTGGGGCTCCACGCAAGATCTCACCCCGTGTGGTCAAAATGATCACAAGAACGGTGAGCAAAAATCCCAGAACCACACGGGGGGACCTAGTGAATGACCTGCAGAGAGCTGGGACCAAAGTAACAAAGCCTACCATCAGTAACACACTACGCCGCCAAGGACTCAAATCCTGCAGTGCAGACGTGTCCCCCTGCTTAAGCCAGTACATGTCCAGGCCCGTCTGAAGTTTGCTAGAGTGCATTTGGATGATCCAGAAGAGGATTGGGAGAATGTTATATGGTCAGATGAAACCAAAATAGAACTTTTTGGTAAAAACTCAACTCCTCGTGTTTGGAGGACAAAGAATGCTGAGTTGCATCCAAAGAACACCATACCTACTGTGAAGCATGGGGGTGGAAACATCATGCTTTGGGGCTGTTTTTCTGCAAAGGGACCAGGACGACTGATCCGTGTAAAGGAAAGAATGAATGGGGCCATGTATCGTGAGATTTTGAGTGAAAACCTCCTTCCATCAGCAAGGGCATTGAAGATGAAACGTGGCTGGGTCTTTCAGCATGACAATGATCCCAAACACACCGCCCGGGCAACGAAGGAGTGGCTTCGTAAGAAGCATTTCAAGGTCCTGGAGTGGTCTAGCCAGTCTCCAGATCTCAACCCCATAGAAAATCTTTGGAGGGAGTTGAAAGTCCGTGTTGCCCAGCGACAGCCCCAAAACGTCACTGCTCTAGAGGAGATCTGCATGGAGGAATGGGCCAAAATACCAGCAACAGTGTGTGAAAACCTTGTGAAGACTTACAGAAAACGTTTGACCTGTGTCATTGCCAACAAAGGGTATATAACAAAGTATTGAGAAACTTTTGTTATTGACCAAATACTTATTTTCCACCATAATTTGCAAATAAATTCATTAAAAATCCTACAATGTGATTTTCTGGATTTTTCTTTCTCATTTTGTCTCTCATAGTTGACGTGTACCCATGATAAAAATTACAGGCCTCTCTCATCTTTTTAAGTGGGGGAACTTGCACAATTGGTGGCTGACTAAATACTTTTTTTCCCCACTGTATGTGTTCTCCTACCTGAACTATATGGACATTGCTCTACTCATTCTGCGTTAATGGATCAATTATTTTCCACTGGATGCATTAACAAAGGGCAAGTACAGATCTGTCTGGAAATTAAAAGGGTTTATTTTTCATCCCATCATGAAAGAAAAAAAAGAAGGGATGAATTATGTATGGGTTATGAGAGACGAGTCTTCAGCTCATTCTCAACCCCTGATCGAGTCTCAAATTGATCTGTGCGTGTGATGCCATAGGTGGTATAGGTCAGTATGGCTGCATGCCAAATGACACCCTATTACTTATGTAACGCACTACCTTCGAGCAGGGCTCTGGTAAAAATGAGTGCACTTTATAGGGAATAGGGTGCCATTTGGTATACAGTCTATGGCTCACGTCAGGCCATGCAGCCCATTCCCCCTACCTGCTGAACAGATCATCATCAACATCACATGATGAAACACGCCTAGAAACAAGACAATTGCATATTAAAGTGAGGTTGAAATAGGTTGCTTATCTTTTTAATTAGAGAGCCAGTATAATTAATGTTGAACAGTAGCAGTCTTGATCATAGTAGAGGAGAAACTAGACTGTTCAATAATGCTGCAAATAAATAATAATGAGCCTAAACCTGGTTGAGGAATCAAATGAAACCTCTTTATAATGCAAAACCAGTATTGGGAATGTGCGAGCATGTTTCCTAAAATATATTTTTTGTATTTCTTCCCAATTTCAATCTTGTCTCATCGCTGCAACTCCCCAATGGGCTCGGGAGGCGAAGGTCTTGTCATGCGTCCTCCGAAACTTGACCCGCCAAACCGCGCTTCTTAACACCCACCCACCTAACCCGAAAGCCAGCCGCACCAATGTGTCGGAGGAAACACTGTTCAACTTTTTTGAATGGATGGGCTGGAAAGGGTTAAAGAGATGGCTTAAGATAAATGTACTCAAAACACCGTTCAACTGATGACCGAGGTCAGCCTGCAGGCGCCCAGCCCGCCACAAGGAGTCACTAGAGCGCGATGAGCCAAGTAAAGCCCCCCCTGCCAAACCCTCACCTAACCCGGATGATGCTGGGCCGGTTGTGATACAGCCCGGGAGAGAAACCCAGGTCTGTAGTGACAACTCTAGTACTGTGATGCAGTGCCTTAGACCCCTGCGCAACTCAGGAGGCCCAACAAGCATTTTTTTTTACTGTGACAGACTAGTGACAGGATATTGCACAGAATGTCTACAGAAAACAAATAAAGAGTATTTTTATTTACTGTTTACCGCAACATTTCAATTAAACGCTGAGTCTCAAATAGCCGCCTGTCCCTTTTAATAGCCGGGCAACAACACACATTTCAGCAAATAAACGGCTGTTTCAAATAAATGCCGGATGTAAAATAATTGTTTATGAGGTTACCATGAATTGCCATGAATTGTTTACGAGGTTTAATGTTTGATTTGTTACATTAAATAATTCAGTAATGTCTTCGAAAACAATTATGGCAATCATCCGTTTTTATCGGTAGTAAGAAACTGCTAGCCATTGGCTGCTAACAGCTGTTAACTGCTAGCTAACTGGCAAGCACAAAAACAGTAATCAACTTCGGGAGTACAGACCCCCAGAAATCGGCCAACCGCCCTCTAGTGGCGAATGTAGAACTGCCAAAAATGCACAGTCGAAGAGGAGAATAATTATTCTGTCAAGGAAAAGTACTTTTTTTCCCAAATAGAGGCATACAAAGACAAAAGAAATGTGACACAGTGTGTAAATGATAACACATTAGTGCAGGAAATTAATAAATTGATTAAAATACTGGAAGTGAATGTTGGAATAAAACAGTTAAACAGTTAGCCTGTCTCTAATAAGCACCTGTTATGTTCAGTGATTTTAGCAAGTTTTACGGTATTTGAATGAACTGATTCATGGGATGACAGAGAAAACTGAAGGTTTTTGTCTAATTGACATTGTTTATACATTTACGTCATTTAGCAGACACTCTTATCCAGAGCGACTTACAGTTAGTGAGTGTATACATTATTATTATTTTTTGTTCATACTGGCCCCCCTTGTGAATTGAACCCACAACCCTGGCGTTGCAAACTCCATGCTCTACCAACTGAGCTACATCCCTGCCGGCCATTCCCTCCCCTACCCTGGACGAATTGTGCGCCGCCCCATGGGTCTCCCGGTCACGAACCAGGATCTCTAGTGGCACAGCTAGCACTGCGATGCAGTGCCTTAGACCACTGCGCCAGTCGGGAGGTTATACTCTTTTGGAGTTATTTATTCTGTTTTGGCACAGTTCAATTACTAGTATTACTCCTGTGTGAAATGCCCTGTTGTTACCAGTATAATAGACAATATAAACACTATTTACGCTTCAAGGTGCTAATGCAACACTTTCCAAATGTTCTTACGGGAAAGTAGTTTTTTCTCACCAATGTGTTGACAAGTAGAATTACAACCCAAAGTGATATGACAACAATCCCCTGTCCCAGACATATCACTGACCTTTGCTGCAACAGACAATTACATTGTTGACTTTATTCCCATACTCCATGTCCAAATGTAATTTAAGGCATGCAAATCATTTCATCGTATTTTGCATCAGATAACTGATTTTCCTGAGTTCAGGATGAGTGAATCCAGGTCTAATAACGGTCTTGTTGTAGTCTATCAGAACAGCAACAACTGTGGTTAACAGTGTGTTTGGTTAACCATTAACTGTGGCCTGTAATTTAGTCATAAACAGTGAGCTTAATTCAATGAGGTTGAGGTGACCCGATATTCAAGTGTAAACATTGTATAGTTACATTTAGGAAGCCATTTGTGACGCAACCATTGTGAATCCAGAAGCAGCCATGGCGCTGTAGTACTGTGATGTGGTGCATAGCTTTACATAGGGAATAGGGTGCCATTTGGGTACCCACATTGTGAATCCAGAAGCAGCCTCCCCTACCTGTGATTTGGTACAGCTGTAGTGCATTGGATCTGTGATGGCACGTTTCTTCAGACAGATGTGCAGGCCATTGGATCCCCCTCTGCCAGCTTCTACTCAGGAAGCTGGTTGGCAGGAGTGTGCCACCCGTCTTTGTGCCACCGCCACCACCCCCTTCTCCTTTCAACCCACCACACACATGCAAACAAATGCAAACAGGTACTCATAAACACAAACACACACACCCAAATGCAAGCACACAAACACACACACACACACACACACACACACACACACACACACACACACACACACACACACACACACACACACACACACACACACACACACACACACACACCCGTGGCTCCACTGTTGGCAGGAGACCATGTCATGCATAATGGCTCTGCCAAGGCTGATATGTTCACTAGTTAACTGGTAGGATCTCACACTGCTGCTGACGCACACACACACACACACACACACACACAGCTTCACCAGAGGCAGGAGCCAAGACCAGCTACAGCTACTGCAGCCACAGAGCTCAACAGCCTGTATTGTTAGAATACTACTGGCCTGGGCCCGGTTTCCCAAAAGCATGTTAAGGTTAAGTTCATCGTTAGAACCTTTGTTGGAGCATTGTTAAATCTCCAAAGTGTTTCCCAAAACCATTGTTAGTAAAGTAGCACTTGAAAATGCTAGTTATTTATTTAGAACAGCTAAGTGCGTCATTAGATGCTTTTTTGCCCATCTGCGTTACTTTATACAGAGAAGATCTATGCTAAACATAGAATCAAGCTGTTTATCTGTGACTGCCAATAACTTCGGAACGAAGTTGACTACAAAAACAATGTTGCCAATGTCTTTGCAATTGAACAAGCAAAGGATAAAAATATGCTTAAAATGAAACCCGAGGTGACTGCATTAAAAAATATATACAGTGCTATGAAAAAGTATTTGCCCCCTTTCTAATTTTCTCTACTTTTGCATATTTGTGATAATGAATGTTATCAGATCTTCAACCAAAACCTAATATTAGATAAAGGGAACACAAGTGAACAAATAACACAACAATTACATATTTATTTCATTTATTTCATAAACAAAGTTATGCAACACCCAATTCCCCTGTGTGAAAAAGTAATTGCCCCACAGTAAGAACATCATACCAAAGGTCAAGCATGGTGATGGTGGTGTGATGGTTTGGGGATGCTTTGCTGCTTCAGGACCTGGATGACTTGCCTTAATAGAAGGAACCATGAATCCTGCTCTGTATCAGATAATTCTACATGAGACTGTCAGACCATCCGTCTGTGAGCTGAAGCTGAAGCGCAGCTGGGTCATGCAGCAAGACAATGATCCAAAACACACAATCAAGTCTACATGAAAATTGCTAAAAAGCAACAAATTTGAGGTTTTGGAATGGCCTAGTCAAAGTCCAGACCTAATCCCAATTGAGATGTTGTGGCAAGACTTGAAACGAGCAGTTCAAGCTTGAAAACCCACACGTCACTGAGTTAAAGCAGTTCTGCATGGAAGAGTGGGCCAAAATTCCTCCACAGCGACGTGAGAGACTGATCAACAACTACAGGAAGCATTTGGTTGGAGTCATTGCAGCTAAAGGTGGCACAACCAGTTATTGAGTGTAAGGGGGCAATTACTTTTTCACACAGGGGAATTGGGTGTTGCATAACTTTGTTTATGAAATAAATATGTAAATTGTTGTGTTATTTGTTCACTTATGTTCCCTTTATCTAATATTAGGTTTCGGTTGAAGATCTGATAACATTCAGTATCACAAATATGCAAAAGTAGAGAAAATTAGAAAGGGGGCAAATACTTTTTCATAGCACTGTATATACAGTGGGGCTATGGGCCACATAGGCCTAATATATTTAAATCAATTTCATGTTCAGTCAATTGAGTTCTATTTTTAGGCTACTGTAATTTTTCCCTCAATATATTTCATGACGTGTAACAACATGTGCGCAATGATGTGCCAAATGAATCTGTGATTTTGTGGATTATTACAGGGTAAGCATTATAATAAGCCGCCTCAAATATTTGCAGCCATAAGGTGATATCGCTCTAGGAGCTTATCCATCGTCATTATTGTGGAATAATTATAATGTTAAGGTAAGATTTTAGTGGAGAAATCTGATCTGAGAGCAGCCCTGCCTTTCTTTCGATCCTGTCAGTATTGAAACATGCTCCAACGACGCACTTAGCAAACGTTCTTTCTGGCTGCTCACTGCTCAGTGTTTAGTTGAATAGGATCCCCATTAGATACTGCACATGCAGCAGCTACTCCTTCTGGCGTCCACATAAACATACAAAAAAAATGGCAAAGCACAGAACAGTAATAAACAAGAAAAACATAAGATATTACCATAAATTTAAAATGTTAATAAAATAAGGTATATATAGGAAAGACACTAATAGACAACAAAAGTACTATTTAGACACTATTGATATATACATATTCACATTCTTATATACAGTACAGTTAGATTAGATCAGTGTGGTTCACAGCAGTATATATAATGTATTTATATATTTTATTTGAAACTAAATGTAATCTCTCTCTTTGTGAAGAAAGTTACTCACAATTGCTCATTCTATTATGTAACGTAGGTAAGTACGCTGGAAGATAGTTTACACCTTCCCCTTTTAATAATGGATTTCAATGCAGTAATTCAGAGATGCAATAGACATTTTCCAGGTGAAATTCAGCAGGAAAGGTGTAAAGCTATGCTCATAAGGTTGGTTGTTACGGTAATGTTGTAATGCAGTAACTGTCCATTTTCTTGTAGTTTACAGTGATATAGCGGCAACATAGCCATTCTAGAGATCACAAGGTGATGAGAAGACTGCCTACCTACGTGATAAATAAACTCTCCTCTTTGCAGCCACAGTATGTAACCTTAGCAACCTTAGCTTATGGATGTTTCCGAGTGTTGATACAGCCAGGTCAGCTATGGGTCATCTTTGCCTTTTCTGGTTGCGTCCCAATTGGCATTCTACTCCCTACATACTGCAATCCTTTTGAACAAGGCTTTGGTAAAAGGTAGTGCATTATAAAATAAATATTGTGCCATTTGGGACTCGACTATACTGTAGCTTAGCTCTGCCGGACAGAGAGATTTCCAGCTAGAATATGAGATCACAGATTGTTATGACTCCAGGTTCACGGATCATGAGATGTCAGTAATGTCTGTCTCTACTGGTGTCTGCAGTCAGTGTCAGGGCTTCCTATTGGCTTGCTGGGTTTGAGTGACACTGCGTTTGATTTGTCATGACAACTGGAACAAATTATGTTGCTGAGGTCACCTTGGGTTCTAGATCAACTGTCTGACTTCTGTTTCGCCAAGAAATCACAACCGCCATGGTAGTCTGCATCCCAAATGGTACCCTATTCCCTATATACAGTAGTGCACTAGTTTTGACCAGGGCCCATATGGCGTTGGTCAAAAGTAGTGCACTATGTAGGGAATAGGGTGCCCTTTGTGACATAGCCTTAGTCATCTAAATGAAAATGTAATGGCTGGATTTCAAGTGCCTACCGCTTGATAAAGGGGGAGAGAGAGAAAGATAATGTCTCCTCTCCTGGCTTGGCTTGATCTGTCTACCTGTCGATTTGGATGTTCACCTTGTTTCCACCTTGAAATAGGAATATAATATTTTCTAGGATTCTGTGGTATATTTTGTATTCTTGTCTTTTCTCTTTTGTCTGTGAGCCCTTTCCTGACTCAGTTCTGAGGGTTAGAACGTGGGTGTGCTTCAGTATACACCTCTCCTCCTCTGTCTTCTCTCATGGGGACATCAGCAGGCTGGCTAATACCTTCCATTTGGCTGTGTGTTTGTATGAGAGAGAGAGAGAGAGAGAGAGAGAGAGAGAGAGAGAGAGAGAGAGAGAGAGAGAGAGAGAGAGAGAGAGAGAGAGAGAGAGAGAGAGAGAGTACAGAAGACGGGAAACAGAGGCAGCTCATTTCAGTGTCTGGAAGCGCACACACACACACACTCCACTCCAGAAGAAACACCAGTGAAGGTGGGGCAGGAGACGAGAAGAGTGGGGGAGGGGTATCGAGGGTGTCAAATTCTCGTATAGCAGAGGAGAATATTCATGAACGTATTCTCATTATGTGGCTGACCTAATGTCAAAGGTGTAGGAGGTAGACAGAAATGCAGCGTCTCCCTGGACCAGTACAGATCTACTAGGATTCAACACAGTGTGGTAAACTGGTTGCTCCTCTCCTGCAGGTGTAGCTAGGCCTTGGATATGTGCTCTAGGGGGTGCGGAGCACTGCTTCTCTCATCCTTTGATACCGTCCCACAGTTAGGGAGTTTACACTGAGTAGGCACTGCCTGCCAGCGCTGTGCTGCCAGTGACTCACTACACTGCCTGGTGCCTTCTCTTGGTTTTATAGTCAGCTAGTGTCTGAAGAGCCAGGCGGGAGTCAGAGCCAGGCAGGTTTGCCCTAGGCTTTCCTTTATTTATAATCTGGACTCCGTGGGCTCCATTCCTTAGGGGAAAACGAAGCGAGCGAGCCAGCGATCTAACCGCTCGTACAGGCAGCGTCTGGCCAGTCTCCAGCCTCCCGTACCCGGAGGTATTCATATGGTTTCAGCCTTTACAATGTATCTTCTTCTTGGCTGCTGTATGTGAAAAAAAGTGACAGTCTTCTATTGCTATCTCTTCACCCAGATGTCCCTTGATAGTTCCATCCACCGCCGTCGGATTTGGGCAGACTTTTCAACGGTCGATCAGATTGTGTTTTCTTCTTCTTCTTCTTCCAGCTAATACCCGGGTTTGTAATTATGTGCCGCAGGACAGGAGGACTTGTCCGTGGAGGATGGCATCTTGACATGAAGCCTCTGTTAACACTGATTTACTCATCGGCACCTGTGTCTGTCTGTGGCCCTGGGCTATGGTGATCCAGGTGTGCTCCCCTGCTGTCCTGTCCGCTTAGTGACATCATTGCAGTCTCCGGGTGTCCACTCGAATGTGTACAGCTGTCCCAGAGTGTTATTGGTAGAGGGTTGACTGCAGGTAATGTACAGACCTCGTAGGATAATGGACGACTGTGCTAAAAGACTAGTGAAATAATCTGGTTGGACTGGACATGCCAAGCATGTGTAACACCATTGTCAGAGCTCTGAGCAATATGCAAGTTGATTTAATTCCTGCGGTGTTTATTTTCTTACTGTTAAGTATTCTACTTTCGAACAGCGGATCCTATCCTACCCACACATTCAGGCACATATTGATTGTTTGACACAAAAGATTGTCATACAGAATGGATTGATTATAATAAGCATCAGCCAATATCCACTGTCTGAAAAACCGAGCACAATTGACATAATACGAACAATATGAACAAACCCAGCACAATCTAAGAAATAGCCTTATAACATTGGGCTTGGAGGCTTCCAGGGCTTGGAAACAATTGAAAGCTCAAGGTTTTCCCAGTGTGTCAGCCCTTGTCCTCCCTGCAGCAATAAAAGGAGACATTTCCTGTAAGTGTGATTTTTTGTGGAAAGGCTCTGACTGTACTGCAAGCTCCCCAGTGAGTGCATCTCCTGCCGAGATGGCCTTGACCATGGAACTGTGCCAGAATGCTTTAAGTCTCTGTTGTGCTTCACTAACACACACACACACATGCAGGTAGGCAGGCACACACGTTCACGCATGCACACACGCCAGCACACACACAATGATAAGCTACAGACACATTTGAAAGCACCAGATAACCTTGTGTAGCGTTTTGTCCATTTCTCTGCTTACATCTCTGCGTTACATCCGTTAAAAATACCATTGAGCTTTTCTCACACTACGAATGAACCATTTTACAGTTTGAACCCTCCATATCTCTCTGTCTTTTACTCTAGCCTTTATTGGACCATTGAAATGCATTGGGCTGTCAGAGCGTCTTTAAAATGCTTGAGTGATCATGCAGCAATAATATTTGAGCGAGCTGGAGATGGCTGGCTGCTGCCAGTCCTCACTCACTGGGCCCGTCCCAAACGAGGCCCTGGTCAAAGGTGGTGCACTATAAAGGGAATTTGGGACGCATCCACTCAATCGACTGGAGAGATGAGTCAGACATAAAGGTCACCCATCGGAGGTGCTGAGAGGGAGGAGAGAGAGAGAAGGAGGGGGAGGAGAGAGAGAGAGAGAGAGAGAGAGAGAGAGAGAGAGAGAGAGAGAGAGAGAGAGAGAGAGAGAGAGGTGTTAAGTGCTGTCAGTCCGTGTGAATTCTCCTGCCAATAAGTGGTTCTCTAATTTTTTCATATCTTCAGTCTGAAGGAAACTGTACTGTACTGCAGCTTCAAATGACTTCCTACTGAGTAGTAGGCTATGGCTGCGTCTCAAATGGTAACCTATTCCCTTTGGGCCCTAGTCAAAAGTAGCGCACTATATAGGGAATAGGGTGCCATTTTGGATGTATACTACAGGTA
The DNA here is from genome assembly GCF_020615455.1 of Coregonus clupeaformis. Classification (NCBI taxonomy): domain Eukaryota; kingdom Metazoa; phylum Chordata; class Actinopteri; order Salmoniformes; family Salmonidae; genus Coregonus; species Coregonus clupeaformis. Next base: position 28,363,675 of record NC_059212.1, read on the forward strand.
ACTGCCAAAATAAAGGAAACACAAGTAAATGAGGGAAACAAAATATATTGAAAGAAGGTGTTTCTACACAGGTGTAGTTCCTGAGTTAATTAAGTAATGAACATCCCATAATGCTTAGGGTCATGTATAAAATGCCCATTATTTTCACTACCATGGCTTGAGGGGTCTCAAAGGATCATAGGGGGTTTAATGTGTGTGTGTGTGTGTGTGTGTGTGTCAGTCACCAGATCTCAAGCCGATTTCAACACTAATGGGCGATTCCTGAGACAGCGTTTTCCACCACGCAATTCCTGAGAAAGCATTTTACACCACCATCAACAAAACACCCAATTACGGAATTTCTCATGGAAGCATGGTGTTGCATCCCTCCAATAGAGTTCCAGACATTTGTAGAAATTACACCAATGGTGCATTGAAGCTCTCCTGGCTCGTGGTGGCCCAACGCCATTAAGACACTTTATGTTGGTGTTTCCTTTATTTTGGCAGTAATATATACTCACTTATTTCCACCGGTCTAATGTCCATTGCTTGTGTTTCTTGGCCCAAGCAGGTCTCTTTTTCTTATTGGTGTCCTTTAGTAGTGATTTCTTTGCAGCAATCTGACCATGAAGGCCTGATTCACACAGTCCCCTCTGAACAGTTGATGTTGAGATGTGTCAGTGACTTGAGCTCTGTGAAGCATTTATTTGGGCTGCAATTTCTGTCATGAACCCTGCGTCCTGAGTCTGTTCCTGCCTTTGTTGCCTTTTTTCTGCTCTGAATCTCCTGTTTCCCGAAGGTGCCTGAACGCACCCTGTCCGGTTGCCGGGCGACGTTGCTAGGCGGGTGATCTCTCGATTACCCGCACCTGCTTCTCATCAGCTTCAGCACACCTGGTCCTGATCATCACCCCTTCATAAGCTCTGACCTGACATCCATTCCCTGCCGGATCGTTAGCCATTAACAGTATGTTTTGCCAGCGTATCAGCCTCTGAGTACTAGCGTTAGTTTTGTTGTTTTTTGCACCTTGTTGACCTGCCTTGTACTTACCTCCGTTTTTTCTGTCTACAGTCATTCTCCCGGAACCTTCACCCAACCCCTGCCGTGCCATCAGTTAATCTGCCACTTCACCACCACCTATTCATCTCCGCCACCCGCTCCGTCTCCTGGATTATTTGATCATTCGTTCAACTCACCTTGTCCTGGTCTGCTTCTGGGTTCGGTCTTAGAGAACCGTGATAGAACGATCCGGCCAGAAATTAACCCAGCGGACCTGGACTCTGTTCGCCATGCCATTACCCATCAGGAAATGATGTTGGGACAACACAGCACGGCGCTACAGGAGATAGCGTTGTCGGTTCTGAACTTTTCTACCAGTCTGACGAAGATCCAGGCTCAGCTCAGTTTGCCGGTGGAGAATCCAACACCGGTTTCACCTCTCTCGCCTGCCGCTTCTGGAGCTGTGCCCTTCCGTGAGCCCAAGGTTCCGACGCCTGATAAGTATGAAGGGGATTTGGGAAGATGCCGTTCCTTTCTTATGCAGTGTGGATTAGTGTTCGATCTACAGCCCCACTCGTACGCCACAGACAAGGCTAGGATAGCCTTTGTTATTGAATTGCTGCGTGGTAGAGCCCTGGAGTGGGCTTCAGCCGTATGGGAACGACAGGACACCTGCATGGCGTCATACCAGCAGTTCACGGCAGAGATGAGGAAGCTGTTTGACCATCCAGTCCGAGGTAAGGACGCAGCTAAGCGCCTGTTTTTCTTCGCCAAGGAACTCGCAGCGTTGCCGACTTCGTGTCGAATTCAGGACATTGGCTGTGGAGAGTGGGTGGAATGAAGAGTCACTGCAAGCGGCCTTTTACCAGGGGCTGTCGGAGCAACTCAAGGATGAGTTGATCTCCTATCCGGAGCCTAGTGACCTGGACAGTTTGGTAGCTTTGTCTATTCGGGTGGATAACAGAGTTCGAGAGAGGAGGGAGAAGCAATGGGGCCCATCCAATCAATCAGCTTCTCAGTTCCAAGTCGGGTCAGGAGGTGGACCAGAATGCGTCGATCATTGTCCACCACACGGGATTAGTGGAGAGGTCCTGCCTCCAGATTCTGAACCCATGCAAGTGGGGCGGCACGGGTTAACCAAGGAGGAGCGCCAACATAGACGTAAGACCAACCGCTGCCTCTACTGTGGTAGTTCGGGACATTACATCTCCACTTGTTCCCAGCGGCCGTCAAACTGCTCGGCTCGCTAAGTTTGGGAGGACTTTTAGCGAGCCAGTTTCAACCTCTCAATACCCCTGTCAGACCCCGTTTCCCGGCTACCCTCATGAACAGGAATCAGAGTTTAGCGATTAACGCTTTCGTCGATTCAGGTGCCGATGGAAGCTTTATTGATGCCGACGTGGTGGAACAGCTGGGGCTTTCCAAGGAGCGATTACCGGAAGCCATTGAAGCTACCACTCTGAACGGCAGTAGTCTGGCACGTATCACGATGAGGACTGAACCGGTTAAGATGCTGTTGTCAGGGAATCATTCTGAGGTTATCTCATTCTTCATTCTGCCTTCTTCCCATGTTCCTCTGGTCCTTGGATACCCCTGGCTGAAAGAACACAATCCCACGTTTGATTGGGTGACTGGCAAGGTAACTAGTTGGAGCATTGATTGTCATGCTAACTGCCTCAAGACTGCCTGTTCCCATTCTGTTCCCAGTCAGGTTATTGAGGCTAACCCCCAGATTTGTCCCTGGTTCCCCGAAACATATCACGATTTGGGGGAAGTGTTCAGTAAGCAGAGGGCTCTGTCACTCCCTCCCCACCGACCATATGATTGTGCCATAAACCTGTTCCCTGGAGCTGCCTATCCCAAGGGACGGTTATACAGCATCTCCCGACCTGAACGTGAGGCTTTGGAGACCTACATAAAGGAGTCCCTAGCTGCTGGTCTCATTCGTCCCTCGTCATCACCCCTGGGGCAGGATTCTTCTTTGTGAGTAAAAAGGATGGCTCTCTTCGACCTTGTATTGATTATCGGGGGGTTGAATGATATCACGGTCAAGAACAAGTATCCCCTGCCCTTGATGAGCTCTGCTTTCGACTCCTTACAGGGTGCTACTGTGTTCACCAAGCTGGACCTACGCAATGCGTATCATCTGGTCCGGATCAGAGAGGGGGACGAGTGGTTGACTGGTTTCAATACACCGATGGGTCATTTCGAGTATCAGGTGATGCCGTTTGGACTGACCAATGCCCCAGCAGTGTTCCAGAGTATGGTTAATGACGTCCTGAGAGATATGATCGGTCTTTTTGTGTTCGTTTACCTGGATGACATCCTAATCTTCTCTAAGGAGCTTTCCAGCCACGTCCAGCATGTCAAGCAGGTTCTGCAGCGATTGTTGGAGAATCGCCTGTTTGTGAAGGCAGAGAAGTGTGAATTTCACGCCCACACTACATCCTTCCTCGGGTACATCATCTCCAGGGGAGGGATTAGGATGGACCAAGAGAAGGTTAGGGCAGTTCTGGATTGGGCCCAGCCCGGTACGAGATTGCAGCTCCAGAGGTTTCTGGGGTTTCCGAATTTCTATCATAGATTTATCCGTGATTACAGCCGTGTGGCCGCTCCTTTAACTGCCCTGACTTCTAGTACCAGAACCTTCAGTTGGAATCCTGAGGCGGACCGAGCATTTCTGGATTTGAAGAGGCGATTCACCAACGCTCCGATTCTCTCAACCTGACACTGCTCGTCAGTTTGTCGTTGAAGTCTGATGTGGGGGTTGGCGCCATCCTGTCCCAGCGACGCTCCACTGACGGTAAACTCCATCCCTGCGCCTACTACTCTCGTCGTCTTTCGTCTGCGGAGAGGAACTACGATGTGGGTAACCGGGAGCTCCTCGCGGTGAAACTTGCCTTGGAGGAGTGGCGCCACTGGTTGGAGGGGGCGGAGCAACCATTTGTTGTCTGGACTACTTGCAATCGGCTAAACGTCTCAACTCCCGTCAGGCCAGGTGGTCGTTGTTTTTGGACGCTTTAATTTTTCCTTGACGTTCCGACCGGGGTCTAAGAACGGCAAGGCGGACGCCTTGTCCCGGATGTTCTCCAAGACGGAGGAGAGTGGGGCCAAGACTGAGACGATTCTTCCCCGGAACCTTGTCGTGGGAGCCATTATGTGGAGGATTGATGAGGAGGTTATGGCGGCCCTTTGGACGCAGCCCGGCCCCGGTAACGGTCCACCCGGTCGGTTGTTTGTGCCTGAGTCGGTTCGTTCGGCTGTCCTCCAATGGTCCCACGCCAGCAAGATGGCTTGTCACCCTGGCGTGGCTCGGACGATGGCGCTTCTACGCAGACAATTTTGGTGGCCTGCCATGGGAGAAGATACTCGGAGGTTTGTTGCTGCCTGTCCAGTTTGTGCGCAGAACAAGAGTGCCAATCGGCCCAGCTCTGGACTTCTTCACCCCCTACCGATCCCCCGGCGACCATGGTCTCATCTGGCCCTGGACTTTGTCACTGGGTTGCCCTCTTCTGAGGGGAACACGGTCATTCTGACTATTGTGGACCGATTCAGCAAGTTCGCCCACTTTGTGCCCATCTCCAAGCTTCCCTCTGCCTCTGAGACATCCAAGATCCTGGTTAGGGAGGTTTTCAGGGTCCACGGATTGCCCAGTGACATAGTTTCCGACCGTGGCCCTCAGTTCACCTCTGCTGTCTGGAAATCCTTCTGTTTGGCCATTGGAGCTACAGTCAGTCTCACATCTGGATTTCACCCCCAATCTAATGGACAGGCGGAGAGAGCCAACCAGAAGATGGAATCCACGCTGCGCTGCCTTGTTTCCTCCAACCCCACCTCTTGGGCCTCTCAGTTGCCTTGGGTTGAGTATGCTCACAATACTCTCCCTACTTCTGCCACTGGGATGTCTCCCTTCCAGTGCCTATACGGCTACCAACCCCCCTTGTTTCCTTCTCAGGAGAAAGATCTCTCGGTTCCCTCTGTCCAGGCCCACATTCGTCGTTGCCACCGGACCTGGCATCGGGCCAGAAAGGCCCTCCTTAGAGTTTCTGACCGGTATCAGCTCCAGGCGAATCGTCGCCGTATTCCAGCCCCCGCTTATGCAATCGGAGATAGGGTCTGGTTGGCTACACGGGACCTTCCTCTGCGGACTGAGTCAAGGAAACTGTCGCCGAGGTTCATTGGTCCGTTTGTGGTGGAGAGAGTGATTAATCCTGTTGTGGTTCGACTCAAGTTGCCTATTACGCTCAGAGTCCATCCCACCTTCCATGTCTCCTGCCTCAAGTCTGTTCTCCTCAGCCCTCTGTTGCCCCCTCCACCTCCTCCTCCTCGGATGATCGGAGGAGGTCCTGTCTACACGGTGCACCGCATCATGGATTCCAGACGGCGGGGCCGGGGTTTCCAGTATCTCGTGGACTGGGAGGGTATGGTCCTGAGGAGAGGAGTTGGATTCCTCGGCGTCAGATCCTTGATGCTGACCTCCTTCGTGACTTCTACCGCCTCCATCCTGGCGCTCCGGGTAGTCCGCCCGGTGGCGTTTGTCGGAGGGGGGGTACTGTCATGAACCCTGCGTCCTGAGTCTGTTCCTGCCTGTGTTGCCGTTTTTCTGCTCTGAATCTCCTGTTTCCCGAAGGTGCCTGAACGCACCCTGTCCGGTTGCCGGGCGACGTTGCTAGGCGGGTGATCTCTCGATTACCCGCACCTACTTCTCATCAGCTTCGGCACACCTGGTCCTGATCATCACCCCTTCATAAGCTCTGACCTGACATCCATTCCCTGCCGGATCGTTAGCCATTAACAGTATGTTTTGCCAGCGTATCAGCCTCTGAGTACTAGCTTTAGTTTTGTTGTTTTTTGCACCTTGTTGACCTGCCTTGTACTTACCTCCGTTTTTTCTGTCTACAGTCATTCTCCCGGAACCTTCACCCAACCCCTGCCGTGCCATCAGTTAATCTGCCACTTCACCACCACCTACTCATCTCCGCCACCCGCTCCGTCTCCTGGATTATTCTGCATCTTTTGAAGCTGTAAATAAACACTCACATTCGTTCAACTCACCTTGTCCTGGTCTGCTTCTGGGTTCGGTCTTAGAGAACCGTGACAATTTCTGAGGCTGGTAACTCTAATGAACTTATCCTCAGCAGCAGAGGTAACTCTGGGTCTTCCATTCCTATGGCGGTCCTCATGAGAGCCAGTTTCATTGTAGCGCCTGATGGTTTTTGCGACTGCAGTTGAAGAAACTTTCAAAGTTCTTGAAATGTTCCGTATTGACTGACCTTCATGTCTTAAGGTAATGATGGACTGTCATTTCTCTTTGCTTATTTGAGCTGTTCTTGGCATAATATGGACTTGGTCTTTTACCAAATAGAGCTATCTTCTGTATACACCCCCCCCCCACCTTGTCACAACACAACTGATTGGCTCAAACGCATTAAGAAGGAACGAAATTCCACAAATGAACTTTTAAGAAGGCATACCTGTTATTTGAAATGCATTCCAGGTGACTACCTCATGAAGCTGGTTGAGAGAATGCCAAGAGTGTGCAAAGCTGTCATCAAGGCAAAGGGTGGCTATTTGAAGAATCTCAAATATAAAATATATTTTGATTTGTTTAACACTTCTTTGGTTACTACATGATTCCATATGTGTTATTTCATAGTTTTGATGTCTTCACTATTATTCTACAATGTAGAAAATAGTAAAAATAAAGAAAAACCCTTGAATAAGTAGTTGTGTCCAAACCTTTGACTGGTACTGTATATACTGCATCCTATATAACTACTGCTGTACACACCTTTTTTTATTAATATAATGTCCATACTGTCTACACACACCATTTATATACACTCAGTTTATTAGGTACACCCATCTAGTATTCGGGGCATTCTACAAGGTGTCAGAAACGTTCCACAGGGATTTTGGTCTATGCTGTCGCGATGGCATCATGCATTTGCTGCAGACTGGACGGCAATACATTCATGCTGCGAACAGCCCATTTCATCTCATCCCAAAGATGCTCTATTGGGTTGAGGTCTGGGGACTGCGCAGGCCGCTCAAGTAAACTGAACTCACTGTAATGTTCCAGGCTATGTTTTTCCACTCCTCAATTGTCCAGTGTTGGTGATCGCGTGCCCACTGGAGCAGCTTCTTGTTTTTAGCTGATAGGAGGGGAAGCCGGTGTGGTCGTCTGCTGCAATAGCCCATCCGTGACAAGGATCAACGGGTTTTGCGTTCTGAGATGTCGTACTGCATACCACTGTTGTACTACACTGTTATTTGTTTGTGGCCCGCCTGTTAGCTTGCACGATTCTTGCCATTCTCTCTCATCAATGACCTGTTTTTGTTCACAGGACTGCCGCTGACTGGATGTTTTTTGTTAGTCGCACCATTCTCAGTCAATCCTAGACACTACCATGCGTGAAAAGCCCAGATGGTTGGACGCTTCTGAGATACTGGATCTGGCGAGCTTGGCACCGATGAACATACCACGCTCAAAGTCGCTTAGGTCACTCGTTTTGCCCATTCTAATGTTCAATCGAACAGTGACTGAATGCCTCGATGCCTGTTCCTGAAGGATGGGTCTAAGAGTCGGCTGTCTGGGACAAACGCTCCTGATAAGACCAAACACCTTGTCTACATCCCAAATGGCACCCTATTCCCTATATAGTGCACTACTATTGACCAGGGCCCATGTGCTCTGGTCAAAAGTAGAGCACATAGTGTGCTAAATAAGGAATAGGGTGCCATTTGGAATGCAGGCCTTCACTTTACTGGGAGTCCCTGTGGTGTCTACAGCTGCTAGTGTTCTGTACTGGCTAACAGGCTAGACTACTGTCACTGTCACGGCCCACTGATGGGCATGGTTTATGTTGCTGGTACTGCCATTATTATGGAAAGCAGTGTTATGGTAAGCAGAAAAGGTAGCTTGACTATTTGATGATGGAGTGCATTGTCTTTATGATTCTGTCTTTGTGAGCACTGCCTTTTGATTCAGATCCCTGCTGTGGATGGGCTGTTACAGTCTGGCCCATTTTTAGCTGCTTATCTGCTATCTGTGAATCATCATCACCTCCACTTATCAAAGCTAAATGCTCTCTTGCTCTGACCCTTCCTCCCTTCCTGAACCTTTGTGAGTCTGCTGTTGAAAGGCGAGGCTGCGGTGTCCTAGTCTGTGTGACATGTTAGTGCAGTAGTTCATTCATGCAAGGGTTATTAATTGTTGTTGGTGGGTGTTGTTGTTTACCCGTTGTTTACCCTGTGTAGGAGGGTTGTTTACCTTGTGTAGGAGGGTTGTTTGTGTCAAAAATCGCATCCTGCAGCGTTGGGATGATTAAGCTCTTGAAGGGTTATGTCCCATATGGCACCGTATTCCCTATATAGTGCACTACTTTAGACCAGGGCTCTGGTCAAAATTAGTGGACTATATAAGGAATAGGGTGCCATTTGGGACGTAACCCTATTAAGAGTTTAATCAGATGTTTGTATACATTCTCATCACTGTTTAGAACCTGCATTGAAATGCAACAGAAAAATAACTGCCAATGTGGGGTGGCAACATTCCGTAAAATGTCACCATCAAGTACCCAAAGAAAATATTAACAACAAAACAAAGGGTTTGGCTGCACAAAATTGCTCACATTTTTCATTAGCTGCTGTGTTATGAACATCTGTATCGAGACCAAGCACGTCATTTCACAACAACAAAAATATGTTCTTAGTTATTTGGTATTACAGTAAAGTGTGTAAAATTTGACATGAAAATCATTCCATTACCGTTGTAAGCCAGACCCCAATAACAAAATATGCTTTATCAATACCTATCCACATACAACTCGGTATTATGACCACTGCATCTCCCATCCAGACATGTGCTGTGATGCTGTGACGAGATGTACAGCAGTGGAACAGTGGAGAGTGATGATAAATGTTTAGATAGAGATGGTGCTCTGCTTGTTAGCCATTATTCAGCTGGCAGACGGTGGCTGCGTCCCAAATGTAACCCTATTCCCTACATAGTGCACTACTTTTGACCAAAGCACTATGGCATTATATAGGGAATAGGGTGCCATTTGGGATGTAGACATTGTGTGATGGAGTACTGCTCTCTCCCCCTCCACAGAGAGGTAATGGCTCCTTGCCCCAGCTGGCCTGGGATGCCATTTTACCCCCTGCTTTTAATTTTTTGACATATTGCATTGTCTTTGTGATGCTCTAAGTCTTCTCTAATTGCTCATTGCTTCATATTGCAGTTTAAATTACTGGAGGCAATAAGGCTAGGATGTTGGAGATTGGAGAAAAACATCATTTGAAACAGATTGAAGGCTGAAATGTTGATATCAGAAATCAAATTAATGCAAGTGAGACCTCCAAATATAATATCTAATTAAAACCATTTTGAAAAATGACTCTGGAATTGGTTTTGACATCTGTATTTGCAACGGGCTGTCATGGATAACCGGAAGTTGGGGATGAGGACAGGGTCTATTACTTCTCATGGTTGGGGGTTTTTCTCCTTCTCTCTCTATCAAATATTGTTTAAAGTCACAAGACAGTGATATTGTTACTTGGCTAAAACAACATTTCAGAGATGAAAACACGCTGTGCTATATTTTAATTTGTTCAGGGATCACTGCTATCATGATCAGGTAATGTGATTACATCCGTGTAGTGTGTCAGCAAGCGATGGTGTTGTGCCTCCTCGCTCCTCGCCTTTGAAGGATGGCGGTTGTTTTCTTCTCATTACCGCCCTCAAATGTGCTCAGAAACAGTCCCTGGTGTGACACAGCATCCCATTCTGGGCTGTGAACTCATAGACCCAGGGCTTTTCCTGCAGTCAATGGTGAAAAATTTAGCATTTTTTGAATCCGGTCTACTTTATTCCCCTCAAGGCGCCTCTGATATATTGAGTTAACGTAAAGCAGAACTCAGGACATGAAGGCCGGGGTGACAAATGAAACTCCTATGTATTTTGTAGAAGGAAAAAAGTAGCTTTCAGAAGGAAGAATTAGCTATTTTCCTCCTGGTACCCCTGTTTCTTATACAAGATGGAGCACACTGACAATGGTATATGTAGAATGGAATGATGTGAATATGGATTTCTTACAGGGCATGCAATGAGAATCTGTATAGTTTACTTTTGCAATTTGTATTGAAAATGTGCCATATCATATGTCAGACTTATTTCAAAACCTGCAGGTATGCAAACAGTAAACACAATTGCCAATTTGCCCTCGCACTTTGTGTAGTTTGTTAGTAGTTTCAAAGATCCATCCATGCAGGTTGTGATTTGGAACCGCTCAGTGTGGTACAAACTAACCTGCTCATTATGGCTGTTGAGTTGCTGAACTCTAGTTGGGCTGCTGCTCGTTTGGAGTCTGTGGGAGAGGTGAAGAAGAGAAGAGAAGAGAAGAGAAGAGAAGAGAAGAGAAGAGAAAGGAAAGGAGTGGGGAAAGGTGAAATGAGAGAGGAGTGGAGAAAGGAGAGAGGAGAGGGGAGAGGAGAAAGGAGAGGATATGAGGAGAAAGGAGAGGGGAAAGGAGAGAGGAGGAGAAGAGAAGAGAAGAGAAGAGAAGAGAAGAGAAGAGAAGAGAAGAGAAGAAGAGAAGAGAGGAGAAGAGAGGAGAAGAGAGGAGAGGAGAGAGAGAGGAAAGGAGAGAGGAGAGGAGAGGAGAGGAGAGGAGAGGAGAGGAGAGGAGAGGAGAGGAGAGGAGAGAGAGGAGAGGAGAGGAGAGGAGAGGAGAGGAGAGGAGAGGAGAGGAGAGGAGAAATAAGAGAGGAGAGGAGAGGAGAAATAAGAGAGGAGAGGAGAGGAGAGAGTGGAGGAGAGAGGAGAGGAGAAAGGAGAGAGGAGAAGAGTGGGGAAAGGTGAAATGAGAGAGGAGAGGAGTGGAGAAAGGAGAGGGGAGAGGAGAAAGGAGAGGATATGAGAGAGTAGAGGAGAGGAGAGAGGAGAGGAGAAAGGAGAGGGGAAAGGAGAGAGGAAAGGAGAGAGGAGAGGAGAGAGTGGAGGAGAGAGGAGAGGAGAAAGGAGAGAGGAGAGGAGAGAGGAGAGGGGAGGAGAGAGGAGAAGAGATAGGAGAGGAGAAAGGAGAGAGGAGAGAGGAAAGGAGAGAGGGGAAGAAAGAGGAGAGAGGAGAGGAGAGGAGAGGAGAGGAGAGGAGAGGAGAGGAGAGAGGAGAGAGGAGAGAGGGGAAAGGAGAGGGGAAATGAGAGAGGAGAGGAGCGAGGGAAGGAGAGAGGAGAGGAGAGGAGAAAGGAGAGAGGAGAGAGGAGAGGAGAAAGGAGAGAGGAGAGAGGAGAGAGGGGAGGAGAGAGGGGAAGAAAGAGGAAAGAGGAGAGGAGAGGAGAGGAGAGGAGAGGAGAGGAGAGGAGAGGAGAGGAGAGGAGAGGAGAGGAGAGGAGAGAGGGGAAGAAAGAGGAGAGGAGAGATGAGATGAGAGAGGAGAGGGGAGAGGATATAGGAGAGGAGAGGAGAAAGGAGATAGGAGAGGAGAGGAGAACGGTGAGAGGAGAGAGGAGAGGAGAAAGGAGAGAGGAGAGAGGAGAGGAGAGAGGGGAAAGGAGAGAGGAGAGAGGAGAGAGGAGAGGAGAAAGGAGAGAGGAGAGAGGGGAGGAGAGAGGGGAAGAAAGAAGAAAGAGGAGAGGAGAGAGGAGAGGAGAGGAGAGGAGAGAGGAGAGGAGAAAGGAGAGAGGAGAGAGGAGACGAGAGAAGCTGGATGTGGGGGAGCCACGCTCCACACTGGAGTTGGGATGACAGAAGTATTGTCTAATTAGAGACTGGATGGCTTTAATTAACTCACCCACACTGTCAACGTCCTAGCACAAGGAAGAAAAGTCACACTTGTTGCTGTGTGCTTGTTGGATCCCTCCCATGGACAGCATGGGGAGTCTTTTCATGTTCATTTGTCTGTTTACTTGTTTGATTGTTTACTTATTTGATTGTTTATTTGTTTGATTGTTTATTGTATGCTCATCAGGCTGTGGTGTGTGGTTGTAGTTAATCTACCTTGTCTGGGTTTTAATGTCCATGTCTTTCATGGGCATGTCTTTGTCAATTAAACCTCACTTGCAAAGGCAATGCGTTACCGCTGGCTGCACCCTAGTGTCCTCTCTGCAATGCATTTGCTGGACAGTGGAGTAATGGTCATGCAGTTGTAGACTGACTGGTTCAGTGGAAACAGCCAAGTGCTCATCACTAAGTGTGTGTGCAGCCCAGGTGGTGTGCTCTGACAGCATTATTAAGGCATCCTCTTTGACAGGACCGACCACGGCAGACAAGGTGGTCACACTCCCCTCCTCAGGTTCAGAGTTCAGATCACCAAGGAGGTAGAGAACCTCAATCAAATTACCCATCTGAAGCCGCACAACGTAATTATACGGGACTCTGTATAAATTGGCGAGAGCAAATAATTACTGTGATAGATTAAAACACTAATTAGATTAACATTATATAGAGTTGAGGGTTTGCGTCGCAAATGGCACCCTATTCCCTTTTGACCAGAGCCCTATGGGCACTACTTTTGACCAGAGCCCTATGAGCACTGGTAAAATATAATGCACTATGATGGGAATAGGGTGCCATTTGAGACGCATACAAGCTCGCCCCAGGTTATTTGCATATCCTTCATCTGCCGGATGTGTCAACAAAGGAGGTTCTTTCACATGGAAAACATAGTAAATGCATTTATAACATTTTGTTCTTCCTGTAAAATTAGTCCTCCATGAATTTCAATTGAACCTCAAAATTAGAGGAAGGTTGGTTCAACAGAAGTTTTATAATTCTATTTCGGGGAAGATTTGCCTTCGTATTCAACTCTTGCAAAAAGAGATTGAAATATAATGTATCAGTCAGAGAATATGCTTATTGCTAGTTCAGTGTACTAGAGGAAAATAAACCTTTACAGTGGCTTGCGAAAGTATTCACCCCCCTTGGCATTTTTCCTATTTTGTTGCCTTAAAACCTGGAATTAAAATGATTGATGATTTTTGGGGGGTTTGTATCATCTGATTTACACAACAATTTTTTTGGTGAAACAAACAAGAAACAAGACAGAAAATAGAAAACTTGAGAATGCATAACTATTCACCCCCCCAAAGTCAATACTTTGTAGTCACCTTTTGCAGCAATTTCAGCTGCAAGTCTCTTCGGGTATGTCTCTATAAGCTTGGCACATCTAGCCACTGAGATTTTTGCCCATTCTTCAAGGCAAAACTGCTCCAGCTCCTTCAAGTTGGATGGGTTCCGCAGGTGTACAGCAATCTTTAAGTCATACCACAGATTCTCAATTGGATTGAGGTCTGGGCTTTGACTAGGCCATTCCAAGACATTTAAATGTTTCCCCTTAAACCACTCGAGTGTTGCTTTAGCAGTATGCTTAGGGTCATTGTCCTGCTGGAAGGTGAACCTCCGTCCCAGTCTCAAATCTCTGGAAGACTGAAACAGGTTTCCCTCAAGAATGTCCCTGTATTTAGCGTCATCCATCATTCCTTCAATTCTGACCAGTTTCCCAGTCCCTGCCGATAAAAAACATCCCCACAGCATGATGCTGGATTGTGTTCTCGGGGTGATGAGAGGTGTTGGGTTTGCGCCAGACATATCGTTTTCCTTGATGGCCAAAAAGCTCAATTTTAGTCTCATCTGACCAGAGTACCATCTTCCATATGTATGGGGAGTCTCCCACATGCCTTTTGGCGAACACCAAATGTGTTTGCTTATTTTTTTCTTTAAGCAATGGCTTTTTTCTGGCCACTCTTCCTTAAATCCCAGCTCTGTGGAGTGTATGGCTTAAAGTGGTCCTATGGACAGATACTCCAATCTCCGCTGTGGAGCTTTGCAGCTCCTTCAGGGTTATCTTTGGTCTCTTTGTTGCCTCTCTGATTAATGCCCTCCTTGCCTGGTCCGTGAGTTTTGGTGGGCGGCCCTCTCTTGGCAGGTTTGTTTTGGTGCCATATTCTTTCAGTTTTTTAATAATGGATTTAATGGTGCTCCGTGGGATGTTCAAAGTTTTGGATATTTTTTTATAACTCAACCCTGATCTGTACTTCTCCACAACTTTGTCCCTGTGTTGTAGACTCTGGGGCCTTTCAGAACAGGTGTATATATACTGAGATCATATGACAGATCATGTGACACTTAGATTGCACACAGGTGGACTTTATTTAACTAATTATGTGACTTCTGAAGGTAATTGGTTGCACCAGATCTTATTCAGTGGCTTCATAGCAAAGGGGGTGAATACATATGCACGCACCACTTTTCCGTTATTTATTTTGTAGAATATTTTGAAACAAGTGATTTTTTTCATTTCACTTCACCAATTTTGATTATTTTGTGTATGTCCATGACATGAAATCCAAATAAAAATCAATTTAAGTTACAGGTTGTAATGCAACAAAATAGGAAAAATGCCAAGGGGGATGAATACTTTTGCAAGGCACTGATGGTAAATCTACCCGTGCTTGTTATCTACTAATCTATTTCTACTCGATCTAATTGGTTAATAACTTGCACTGTTAGATTAGATTGAGGAAAAATGTATTAGTAGAAAGGCATCTAATAATGTCCTTCACAGTCATGACCTTGTTTTGTTGACAGTTCCTTTATAGACAGCAGAGATCTGTCTGTGAATTCATCCCAATTGGCTCACTATTGCCTATATAGTGTACTATAGGCTCTGATGATCAAAAGTAGTGCACTATATAGTGAATAGGGTGCCATTTGGAACGCAAACATGGCCTGTCTGTTTCCTCTGGGAGTGACGGCTGCTTCTCTAACTGCCACCTCCTCTGCACATTCTACTGTAAGAGTGATTGACAGCTCTGTCTCACAATGGCCGCTGTTTCTCCCCTTCACAGTTCGCCAGAAGGATGCCGTGGAGAAGGAGGCCAAGGTGATCATTCTGGAGGCTGGAATCATAGATGTAAGTACCCTTCTTTATATAGGCTTGACTCAAATGGCATCCTATTCCCTATATAGTGCATTACTTTTGACCAGGGCCCATATGTTCTGGTCAAAAGTAGTGCAGTATATCGGGAATAGGGTGCCATTTGGGAAGCACCCATGATCTCAGACTTTGCAAGGTTATTTTTCATAGTTTAAGTTGTCCTATGTCATTTATTTGAGTGTTTTCCTCATGGGCTGCAACAGCAAAGCACATTTGTGAAGAAGTACATTTTCTTGAGAGCATAATGAAATAGTGAAACAGAAATAGTGACTGTAGAGCAAATGAACTGACAAATTCTTTATTTTCTGTGCTCTGCACTTACAAAGCACCTTTATGCACCAGTTGAAAAAGAACCGTTACCGAGCCTCCATTTTTAGTACCCACTCTGACTGACTGGCTCTCCTGGGCTCGTCTCATGAACATTACCATTCTCTGCTACCTCTCTATTAAATACACTGTGGAGTTTCTCTCCTCTCTCTGTTATTGATTCAGCAGTAAGTCTGCCTCAATGACTGTGTCACATTCACACCGTCAATCAAAATGGCAGGGATGAGCTCAACGCGTCGAGAGAGAGAGAGAGAGAGAGAATTCAATACCTAGCCAGAATGGACCCTATTATCACCAATTGAACTGCTGTTGTGAGAGAGAAGGACTGTGTCCCCAATGGCACCCTATTCCCTATGTAGTGCACTACTTTTGTCCAGGGCCCATAGGGGTCTGGTCAAAAGTACTGCACTATATAGGTGATAGGGTGCATTTGGGACACAAATAAGGCATATTCAGATAATGCCTGGTGCTGCACTGCTACTGCTGCCCCAATCTCCCTCTCCTTTGCCTTGCCTTGGTCAGGTAGAGTTACTCCATTTCACAATTCTATTCTGAAATGGATTATCTCAGAACACTGAGATAGATAGATGTCTACTGTGATCAGATAGGGGAGAGTGAGTTAGGTTTTTGCAAAGTGCCCACCTTCAAGATTTTCTAATTCTACATATGTTCTGTTGGATATATTTTGCGCATTATAGATTGTACGAGTCAAAAAAGGTGATGGTGGCTAGAGTACCCATTTAATTTAGCAATAACTGAGTTTTAAATAGAACAGAAATACACATTTGTTGTTATAGTTTGCTGTGTTTTTACCTGCAGGTTTTCCATTAGTCAACTCGAGCATCGCTATGTCCCAAATGGCACCCTATTCCCTATATACTGCTCTCCATTGGACCAGAGCCAAAGGAGAGCAGTATATAGGGGTATAGGGTACCATCTGGGACAGAAACATTGTTGTTTCCACACTTCTTCTACATGGGTCCAATTATGAGTGGAGTGAGATAAGGAGTCTGGGCAGAACTCAGATTATAATTGTCCTGGAGTAGTTTCCATTAATCCCAGTCAGTCCCTTGTGCTGCAACGCTGCTTTGTTCAGCTTGAATTGTTCTCCTTCCAATCTGTTCTCAAAACTGTGTTTTAGACAGCTGAGGAAGGAATTAATCAAAGTGAAAACACAGGAGCGTGGTTAGATAGCCTCGCACAGCTATTTTAGTTGATTACAACCGTCGTGGCTAGGGCTCTCTCCTCTGAGAGACTGGTTTGAATCCCAATTGGAACTCTATTCCCTAGTAGTGCACAGCTTTTGACCAGGGACCTATGTAAAAAGAAGTGCACTAAATAGAGAATAGGGTGCCATTTGGGACAAAGCCACTGACTGCACAACTCTGTCCAAAAAGAAGGATTAAAGCTCTCTGTTGTAGCTTTAGGACAATACGGCTTGATGCCTTTATTGTGTGTCTGCCTCCTGATGACATGTTATAATTGTTTTACTAGTGAGAAACAGACAAACATTGATTGCATAAAAAAAAGAGGGGGAAAAAGGATGATTTAATGATATGACTGTTTACACCAATTTCACATTGATTTCCAATACCTAGATGCCCTATTGAAAACATTTGGAATATTGGAATATTTAGAATTGTTCTTTAATGTGGATGATGGAGACCCATTTCAATGGATCAAGAGACAGTACTTCAGACAACATCTGTTTACCAGCATACAGATATTATCTCAGCTCATTTCCATTACAAAAAGAGCAATAAAAAATATTGGGACATCAGAGTGATGGAGAGAAAGAAATCTGCATCTATTGTAATAGATATTCAAATGTATCTATGTGAAAATTTAATCAAGAGGCTATTGAAGTGCTAGCTCCCTTTTTATGCTCAAGACTCAGCATCCAAATGGGATTTGATATGGTAATGAGGCCCAGGGTGCATCCAAATGGGTCCTATGTGCCCCAGTCAAAAGTAGTGCAGGATATAGGGAATAGGGTGCCATTTGGGATGCATCCCCACAATGAGGCATGTCGGCCAGGGGCATGCTGGGATAGCTCACGAGGTGTTCACCACATCAGATGCTGCTCCTGGATCGCTGTGCTGCTGTTGCCCATAACTATAAATACAACGGCTAGGTGACTCTCACAGTTCAATACCAAACAGACTCACATATACTGTCGATCACAATCTCCATCTATCTGTCTCGATCTCTCACTTTCTCTGTCTCTCTGTCTCTTGCTCTCATTTCAGTATTTAAGAGCTGTAATGCAAAGAGTTGTACTGTACTTGTGAGCTCGTTCAAAATGATCTGCACTCATACCATCTTAGCAGGACTCACTGTTGGTAGTGACATATTTGTTTGGGGTCTGTAATGTGTAATGTATTGGTATGTACTCATAGGGTTCATTATTTGTCCAGTAAACAACCCTCCCAACTCACTATTTTCATTATTGCAAGAGAGGGAGGGAGGGATTTAGGAAGGGAGGGAGGGAGGTATGTAGGAAGGGAGGGAGGGAGGGAGGGATGTAGGAAGGGAGGGATGGAGGGCATACTGACGTAAACTAAGAGAAAGCATTGTGAGCTCATTTAGGGAGGGAGGGAGGGAGGGAGGGAGGGAGGGAGGGAGGGAGGGAGGGAGGGAGGGACGACCTGAGCAGTGTGAGCTCATTCCTGACCTTTAGAGCAGGTGGTTCCTGGGGCTGTTCCGGTCGGAGGTATGAGGAGACAGTTTGTAATCATCAACTCCCTTCCTTCTGCTCTGTGAAAGCGTTAAGCCTCATTATGTGACTCAGGATGGGATCTCATCAGATGCGTTCTGCAGAGAAACATCCACAAAAATACAGGTTCGGATAGGAGCTGTTGGAGACAGGAGGTAATGTTGATATAGGAGGAAGTGCCGCTCATGATTGCAAAATGAAAGGGAATGCGTTTGGAAAGGCTTTAGTATGCAAGCATACATTGAATGAACACTGACATACACACGTCATGTTAAATATGGAATGCAGAATTCAGCAGTGATTGTAGATTACCTTTGTTAATAGAATGGTCTACAGTGGATTACAATGAGGCTGACAAAATGATGCTTTCACATGACTTGACATCTACCTTCAGCGCTTTATCTCATCTGCATTGGTGTGACTGTGCATACACTGCATGCTGCACCAGCAGACATAGACATAGCTCACCCCAACCCCACTGGGCTCCAGCATCCCCCTGCTCACCCCAACCCCACTGGGCTCCAGCATCCCCCTGCTCACCCCAACCCCACTGGGCTCCAGCATCCCCCTGCTCACCCCAACCCCACTGGGCTCCAGCATCCCCCTGCTCACCCCAACCCCACTGGGCTCCAGCATCCCCCTGCTCACCCCAACCCCACTGGGCTCCAGCATCCCCCTGCTCACCCCAACCCCACTGGGCTCCAGCATCCCCCCTGCTCACCCCAACCCCACTGGGCTCCAGCATCCCCCTGCTCACCCCAACCCCACTGGGCTCCAGCATCCCCCTGCTCACCCCAACCCCACTGGGCTCCAGCATCCCCCTGCTCACCCCAACCCCACTGGGCTCCAGCATCCCCCTGGTCACCCCCAACCCCACTGGGCCCCAGCATCCCCCTGCTCACCCCAACCCCACTGGGCTCCAGCATCCCCCTGCTCACCCCAACCCCACTGGGCTCCAGCATCCCCCTGCTCACCCCAACCCCACTGGGCTCCAGCATCCCCCTGCTCACCCCAACCCCACTGGGCTCCAGCATCCCCCTGCTCACCCCAACCCCACTGGGCTCCAGCATCCCCCTGCTCACCCCAACCCCACTGGGCTCCAGCATCCCCCTGCTCACCCCAACCCCACTGGGCTCCAGCATCCCCCTGCTCACCCCAACCCAACTGGCACCAGTCAGCCTCCAAGCTAATGGGAAGCATTACAGCCGACACAGTGTGTGGTGCTGTCACCTTAGCCAGATGCTAGAAACCTCATGCTGATTGCAAGGAATATTGCCACATAATAGACAGATATCATGATGCTTGTTGATTTTGTTTGCATTAAGGAAAAAGTGAAGTATAATTATGTGTGTGTATATATATATATATATATATATATATATATATATATATACAGTGAGGGAAAAAAGTATTTGATCCCCTGCTGATTTTGTACGTTTGCCCACTGACAAAGAAATGATCAGTCTATAATTTTAATGGTAGTAGAAAAACGCATGTCAAAAATGTTATACATTTATTTGCATTTTAATGAGGGAAATAAGTATTTGACCCCCTCTCAATCAGAAAGATTTCTGGCTCCCAGGTGTCTTTTATACAGGTAACGAGCTGAGATTAGGCTCCTAATCTCAGTTTGTTACCTGTATAAAAGACACCTGTCCACAGAAGCAATCAATCAATCAGATTCCAAACTCTCCACCATGGCCAAGACCAAAGAGCTCTCCAAGGATGTCAGGGACAAGATTGTAGACGTACACAAGGCTGGAATGGGCTACAAGACCATCGCCAAGCAGCTTGGTGAGAAGGTGACAACAGTTGGTGCGGTTATTAAAAGCGTCTGCTAAATGGCATATTATTATTATTATTATTATTATTATTATTATTATTCGCAAATGGAAGAAACACAAAATAACTGTCAATCTCCCTCGGCCTGGGGCTCCATGCAAGATCTCACCTCGTGGAGTTTCAATGATCATGAGAACGGTGAGGAATCAGCCCAGAACTAGACGGGAGGATCTTGTAAATGATCTCAAGGCAGCTGGGACCATAGTCACCAAGAAAACAATTGGTAACACACTACGCCGTGTAGGACTGAAATCCTGCAGTGCCCGCAAGGTCCCCCTGCTCACATATACATGCCCGTCTGAAGTTTGCCAAGGAACATCTGAATGATTCAGAGGAGAACTGGGTGAAAGTGTTGTGGTCAAATGAGACCAAAATGGAGCTCTTTGGCATCAACTCAACTCGCCGTGTTTGGAGGAGGAGGAATGCTGCCTATGACCCCAAGAACACCATCCCCACCGTCAAACATGGAAGTGGAAACATTATGCTTTGGGGTGTTTTTCTGCTAAGGAGACAGGACAACTTCACCGCATCAAAGGGACGATGGACGGGGGCATGTACCGTCAAATCTTGGGTGAGAACCTCCTTCCCTCAGCCAGGGCATTGAAAATGACCCAAAACACACGGCCAAGGCAACAAAGGAGTGGCTCAAGAAGAAGCACATTAAGGTCCTGGAGTGGCCTAGCCAGTCTCTAGACCTTAATCCCATAGAAAATCTGTGGAGGGAGCTGAAGGTTTGAGTTGCCAAACGTCAGCCTCGAAACCTTAATGACTTGGAGAAGATCTGCAAAGAGGAGTGGAACATAATCCCTCCTGAGATGTGTGCAAACCTGGTGGCCAACTACAAGAAACGTCTGACCTCTATGATTGCCTACAAGGGTTTTGCCACCAAGTACTAAGTCATGTTTTGCAAAGGGGTCAAATACTTATTTCCCTCATTAAAATGCAAATAAATTTTTAACATTTTTGACATGTGTTTTTCTGGATTTTTTTGTTGTTATTCTGTCTCTCACTGTTCAAATAAACCTACCATTAAAATTATAGACTGATCATGTCTTTGTCAATGGGCAAACGTACAAAATCAGCAGGGGATCAAATACTTTTTTCCCTCACTGTATATATATATACTGAGTGTACAAAACATTAGGAATACCTGCTTTTTCCATGACATACTGTAGACTTACCAGGTGAATTCAGGTGAAAGCTATGATCCCGTATTGATGTCACTTGTTAAATCCACTTCAATCAGTGTAGATGAAGGGGAGGAGACAATTGAGACATGGATTATGTATGTGTGCCACTCAGAGGGTGAATGGGCAAGACAAAATATTTAAGTGCCTTTGAACGGGGTATGGTAGTAGGTGCCAGGCGCACCGGTTTGTGTCAAGAACTGCAACGCTACTGGGTTTTTCATGCTCAACAGTTTCCCGTGTGTATCAAGAATGGTCCACCACCCAAAGGACATCCAGCCAACGGCAGGCCAATGGTCAAAAACAAGTCATTGATGGAAGAGGACAAAGGAGGCTGACACAAATTGTGCAGCGCAACAGACAGGCTACAGTTAGTCAACTGACTGTCCAGTACAACATTGGTGCCCAAAGACCCATAAAAGAATGCACAACTCGTCGTACCTTGACACGAATGGGGTATGGCAGCTGACAACCTTACAGAGTTCCACTTCTTTCAGCAAAAAACAAGAACCTGCGGTTACAGTTGGCTAAGGAACGAAAACACTGGACACTGGAGAATTGGAAAAACATTGCCTGGTCTGATGTATCCCGGTTCCTGCTGTTTCATGCTGATGGGAGGACTAGGGTATGGAGAAAACCACATGAGTTCATGCATCCATCACGCCGCGTGTCAAAATTGCAGGCTGCTGGTGGGGGTGTGATGGTGTGGGGTGTGTTTTCATGGGACACATTGGGCCACTAAAAGTGGAGCAACGTTTGAATGCCACAGGATATCTGAACATCATTGCCAATCACGTGCATCCCTTCATGGCAGCAGTGTATCCATCTGCTAATTGATTTTTTTCAGCAGGATAATGCCCCATGCCACAAGGCTAGTATAGTCCAGGAATGGTTCCGCGAACATGACAGTGAATTCAGCTTACTGCAGTGGCCTTCCCAGTCTCCAGATCTCAATCCAATTGAGGATCTGTGGGATGAGGATGAGATGGAACGAGCTATTCGGAGTAGACATCCACTACCAGCCAACTTAACACAACTGTGGGAGTCAACATGGGCCAGCATCCCTGTGGAACACTTTCGACACCTTGTAGAGTTCATGCCCCGACGAATTGAGGCTGTTCTGAGGGCAAAAGCGGGTGCAACTCAATATTAGGAAGGTGTTCATAATGTTTTGTACATACAAATGGATGCATGTGCTGGCCCATGTTGACTCCAATGCTTCCCACAGTTGTGTCAAATTGGATGGATGTCCTTTGGGTGGTGGACCTTTCTTGATACACACAGGAAACTGTTGAGCGTGAAAAACCCAGCAGCGTTGCAGTTCTTGACACACTCAAACCTGTGCACTTGGCACGTACTACCATACCTCGTTTTGTCTTGCCCATTCACCATGTCTCAATTGTCTCAAGGCTTAAAAATCCTTCTTTAACCTGTCTCCTCCCCTTCATCTACACTGGCTGAAATGGATTTAACAGGGATCATAGCTTTCACCTGGATTCACCTGGTCAGCATGTCATGGAAAGATGTTCCTAATGTTTTGTACACTCAGTGTACATGTTATGTTGTATATATTGAGGCATCCTCCCAGCCAAGTAAGAGGTAAACATTCCATATTCTATATAATGATACCAACCTTTTCAAACATTGGATGTCTTCCATGCAAAGTAACATCGGCATTCAAATTAAAGCCATGTAAAGATTGCATCCATCCACAGATATTGCTGTAGTCTCATTTACTTAAAAGGATGGGGGATAATAGGAAGACAATTTAAACAGCAGAGGAGGGCTCTGGCTGCATCCCAAATAGCACCATATTCCCTATATAGCGCAGTACTTTTACAAAAGCCCTATGGACCCTGGTCAAATGTAATGCACTAAATAGGGATTAGGGTGCAGTTTGGGGCGCATGCTCTCTGTATTGGGGCGGCAGGTAGCAATTCAGAATGTTGGCCCAGTAACTGAAAGTTCGCTAGTTCAAATCTTTGAGCTGACTAGGTGAAAAATCTGTCGCTGTGCCCTTGAGCAAGGCACTTAACCCTAATTGCTCCTGTAAGTGGCTCTGGATAAGACTGTCTGCTAAATGACTAAAAATGTCAAATGTAAATGTATTGTTAACCGCCTCAGCAAACAAGCTGTCATTCCACAGAGACTGGACACCAGAGGGAATTTAGAGAAGGACACACAGCAATTACTGTCTGATAACGGGACTAAATTTATATCTGTTATTAACAGTCAATGACACCATGTCTTCATACATACAAACACTGTCTTCATACATACAGAGCCATGTTATCCGAACACAGCTTATGATTCCTCTCCAATACAAAGCCATGCTAGTACAATATTACAAGAAGTGCGTCCCAAATGGCACCCTATTTCCTTAATAGTGCACTACTTTTGACCAGCGCTCTATGGGCCCTGGTCAAAAGTAGTGCACTTAATGGGTAATAGGGAGCTATTTGGGATGCACCCAAGGTGTAGGTTACATGATTAGAGAACCAGAGACAACTACAGTTGTTATGGATTAGCTTCTTCCACTGTACTCATGCCAGGAGAGACATTGCTTGGGGCCTTTAAACCATGTTATGGTATGATGTTGTGCTTTTTGGTAGTGATATGGAAGAAGAGCCCTGTGTTCCTAACTGACAGTCTGCTGTACAGTACAGTAGTCCTCTGACATTGACAGGACCTGACTGAGCTACATAGTCTGCTTCAATGGTCATATACAGTATTCTGATGTGAAGCTCTCCCTCCTCCCTCCAGCCATCCATCCCTCTATCCCTGCATCCCTCCCAGCAACCCCTCCTCCCTCCAGCCATCCATCCCTCTATCCCTGCATCCCTCCCAGCAACCCCTCCTCCCTCCAGCCATCCATCCCTCTATCCCTGCATCCCTCCCAGCAACCCCTCCTCCCTCCAGCCATCCATCCCTCTATCCCTGCATCCCTCCCAGCAACCCCTCCTCCCTCCAGCCATCCATCCCTCTATCCCTGCATCCCTCCCAGCAACCCCTCCTCCCTCCAGCCATCCATCCCTCTATCCCTGCATCCCTCCCAGCAACCCCTACTTCCCTCCCTCCATCCATCTGTCTCCATCCCTGTACCCATCCCTCCCTCCATCCCTTACAAAAATGAGATACACTGCTTTTTACTTAGAATCACAAATAATGTTGTGACATTTATTTTATATCAATATGTTGTTGTTTTTCTATTGTCTCTACTTTGTTTTAATACGATCAACCTCACAGCATTGTCTCGCACTAATTTCTCATTATATTAATGTTAATATAATTTAAATTAGAAATTATACACAGTAAATTAAATACTTGAAATTATAAAAAGTGGAACTTTGTTCAGTTGTAAGCTGATACTGGTATTGTTGCTCAGTTGTTTTACATGTGCATTTAATACATTACTTTAGTCGTAATATTGTTGTTTGTCTCCCTCCTATCTGCAAATTGAGTCATTTTTAATCAGAGCATGCAGTGTGTGCTGAACAATTAGCTGGAGTTCATTTTCTTTAGCGTATTACTGGTGTCTGCTATATTCCCTACCTGATCAAACACAGTAGGATTTCTACATCTCTATTATGATTAGCAATTGGCACTTCTTGTGCTTGCCAGCCATTTCACCAACATCACATGTACTATTACTTTTCAAAAACACTCTGGAGGGAGGGAGGGAGGGAGGAGAGAGAGAGAGAGAGAGAGAGAGAGAGAGAGAGAGAGAGAGAGAGAGAGAGAGAGAGAGAGAGAGAGAGAGAGAGAGAGAGAGAGAGAGAGAGAGAGAGAGAGAGAGAGAGAGAGAGAGAGAGAGAGAGAGAGAGAGAGAGAGAGAGAGAGAGAGAGAGAGAGAGAGAGAGAGAGAGAGAGAGAGAGAGAGAGAGAGAGAGAGAGAGAGAGATGGTAGCTTTGATCAACTAATTACTAAAAAGAATTAATCATTGATGATGGCAATACCACTATTCAGACCACACCACCAAACAGTACATTTATCCTATCCCAGACCCCCCAAAAAAATCCTCTATTTCACTATGGACAGATTTGTTCAAGTTTATCATTTGGATCACAGTGAAAAGATTTAAACGTTGATGGAGTTTATCTGTTTTTTTTAATCTGTTTCCTCTCAAAGGGCATCTCCAAAATACACCCCTGTAGGATAGGAAGGTCTCTGTGGAGATTAGGCACATTCACTACCAAGAGATACATTTCAAATGAGTAGCTAATAATCAAATCTTACCATTTTAATACGCATAAACAACCAAAGTAGAACAGGCATGCCCCATGAAATGAGCACAAGCCCAAATGTAATGGATGAATACCTGTCTGAGGTATCTGTCACAAGTTACTGATTGCATATCAATTATAAATGCATAAGGAGAAATTTGATTAGAATGTTTCTTAAATTAAAATAGAATGTTTCATAAATTAAAATAGAAGGTTCAACAGTTTCTCTCCTTCCCTCCTCCTCTCCCTTTTCACTTCATACCTTTTAGTCAATAACTAATGAAAGAAAGACTTCAGCACATTTTTGTTTTAGAGGCAACATTTATTTGGAATATTATTAGTTTTTTGTTTTTGTTTTAAAATATATTTGAATTGCACATTGCAGAGCTGTGCAAGAGAGCTATATTGTGCTGTAAAATGCTTCTTAGACCTGAACAAAGTCTACAAATTCACGTTCTCTTAAGGGTACAGAGTCTTCATGTAAAAAGAGTATCAAGCTCAGAAACAAATCCCAGTTTCTTATCCCTACACCCTGTCCTGACATTCCCCCATGCTGCTGCATGTGTGCCAGCCCATTACCATTGGCCACACTTTTCAGATTAGCACTAATTAAACTGTGAAATCAGAGCCATTGCCTTAAGTCACTCAGTACACCATGAGACAGGAGCCTGGCTAGAGAGAGGGGTGGCAAGGGGACGGCTCGGGCTCAAGCACCCTGGCCCGCTGCCACTCTTCCCTCCCTAACCCTCAGAGACATGTTTGCATCCCAAATGGCACCCAATTCAGAGTTGTGAACTATACAGGCTACCTGCACTATGTAGGCTACCTGCCGGCAGGTTACCGGCCCAACACTCTTAACTCTAAGTGTCTTACTCAAGGGCACAACAACAGATTTTTCACCTAGTCGGCTCTGGGATTCGAAGCAGGTAGCCTAGCGGTTAAGATCATCGGGCCAGTATCCGAAAGGTCGCTGGTTCAAATCCCTGAGCTGACTAGGTGAAAAATCTGTTGATGTACCCTTGAGCAAGGCACTTAACCCTAATTGCTCCTGTAAGACGCTCTGGATAAGAGTGTCTGCTAAATGACTAAAATGTTTTAAAAAATATGTAAATAGAGAGCCATTTGGAAAGCAACCATAAGCTGCTTGCCTGGAGGACATTTTGATTTGAGGGCGGGTCAAATTGGTGTTTGAGAGGGGTGGGTGGGGTTGGGAGGGGCCCCAGGGGGTGAGGGTGAGGGGGTGTTGTTGTCATGACAATACCATGGGCCTAGTCCAGAGGGGGTGCAGCTAATGATGAATAATTATGCAAGCTTTTAGTGGTTTCAGTTTTTTCTCCCTCCCATTGTGAAAAATGTGACCTACCCCCTGACTCATAGTGTTTAAAAAAACAAAAATGACATTGATAAATGGCGACAAAATTGTTGCGAAAAACGTGCCACAATGTTTCCCTCTGGCTGTGTAGGAGGCAATTTTGTTACTAGTGCTCTCAGGTCATTAGTGTTTAATACTCACCCAGTTGGCGGTTTTATTCTGCACCTAATGTGGCTAATAAGACAACGCCAGCGCCATGCACGCTGCATTAATGACATTGTGAGGGTCAGTTGATGAATACATGTCTGTACTAAGAGGTGGCCTATCCCAGTTACAGTACGAGACAGTTAAGAAGTTCTCTGTAGCTCGGTTGGTAGAGCATGGCTTTGGCACTTGCAATGCCAGAATAGTGGGTTTCGAGTCCTGGGACCACCAATACGTAAAATGTATGCAAGCGTGACTGGACGTCGCTTTGGATAAAAGCGGAAGCTAAATGGCTTATATATTGTATATAAGAAGTCAATATTGTCTTTCCCTCTTTGTTTCTATAAGTTGAATTATATTTCAGCCTAATTTCAGAGTTAATGTATTCCTTCCTGTATTTCAGTGAGACTCTTATATGTTTAGAATAGAATAGAATAGCATCATTTTCCCTTGGGTTCTGTATACAATATCCAACTAACAGCTGTAACAGACCACCCCCACTGACAACAGCACAGCACATCCCCAGCTAGCCACCTCTAACATTATGTTAGTGAAATGCATCCACTTAGACAGCAATCACGTTCATTGGATAATGGATATGCATTGAACATGGTGCTCACTTCATTTCAAGGTTTCTCCATTCACTCTGGCAGATACTCATGTATTCAGTCAAAAGACACTTGGGAGAGAAAACGTCTCCTCCCAACAAACATCTCTTCTCAGAATTCGAATTGTGTTCATACCATACATAGAGCTTTCAACATAGAGCATGCATACTCACACACACACACACACACACACATCCCCCCACCCCACACACACACACCACCCTTCACACACAAACGTAGCAGTAACGGATATGTGGGTGATTCAATCTGAAGGAAAAGATGGGCGATGACAGGTGTACCATTCACCTTGATCACCAGCATGTTGTTGGCTTTGAACTGTGCTGCATGCTAATGCATGAGCTTAGCTAGAGAATAATGAGGAAGACGGTTTTAACAAGCTCATCTTAGAGGAATATTGGTGGTTACATACAGTAGCATAGGCTGCTACACAGATGTTGTTGGAAATTAGCTTTGGAGGCTCAATGCATGCGTGTGTGTGTGTGTGTGTGTGTGTGTGTGTGTGTGTGTGTGTGTGTGTGTGTGTGTGTGTGTGTGTGTGTGTGTGTGTGTGTGTGACAATGAGAAGTGTGCAGATGTATGTTGATTATGTGACTTGTTTTCTCTCTCTCACTCACACATGATTCATACCATACCACAACATATATTTATTATTCATAGGTTTGTTTATTTGAGTGAAATGCCCCAATTCTATTTAGGCCTGAGTTTGGTAATGCGGAGTTAAAGAGTGCTGCAGGCATTTTTATCTACTGAAGAATGTAACTACAGTTGCTGAATGTACAATGTAGATGTTATTAATGATTCATCACAATATTTCAAAGGCTGTAGCAAAATTCTGTTGTTCTTTATACAATACATATAGTAACATTTCCATTGGACAACATCAATAAGAATGTTGAAATACCCTTACTGTATATGCGTTATATAGAATAGAATAGACATAGAATAGATGTAGAATAGAAAATAGATGCTGTATATTATTTGTGTTGGAGATACCGAAGACCTTTGGCTGCAGTTCGGTTCTGCCACAACGCTTTCACTCTGATTGTACCAGCCACCTGGCCAAGAAAGCGATGGCATTTTGAAGAGCTCTCTCTCTCTCTCTCTCTTTGTCTGTGAATACACAGAGATATTTTTTTCTTCCCTGGGCATCAAAACAACCTTTCTTTTCTCTTTTCTCCCTGCCATCAGTAGGAGCGGCAGCTGACTCTTCAAGTTCAATACGTCACGTCTGTCTGCCTCCACAGAGATCACCTTCATCACGAATCAGTCTCAGACAGGGAGAATGCCTCAAAGCCACTAAAATGAATTGTCTCTTTTTGTTCGAGGCACTCTAAAATGAATTGTCTCTTTTTATTCGAGGCAGGCTGAGCGGATTGTGATAACAATAAGGTCCCCCACAATTATAGGCTTTTTTATTTTTACATCTGGTACTACTCCTACTTCTACCACTACTACTTCTACTACTACTTCTACCACTGCTACTTCTACTACTACTTCTACCACTACTACTAATACCACTACTTCTACCACTACTACTACTACTACTTCTACCGCTACTATTTCTACCACTACTACTTCTACCACTACTACTTCTACCACTACTTCTACCACTACTTCTACCACTACTACTACTTCTACCACTACTACTACATCTACCACTACTACTACCACTACCACCACTACTACTACCACTACCACCATTACTACTACTGCTACTACTACTACTACTACTACTATGACTTCTACTACTTCTACCACTACTATTACCACTACCACCATTACTACTACTACTACTACTACTACTAGCACTACTACTACTATGACTTCTACCACTACTACTTCTACCACTACTACTACTTCTACCACTATTACTACTACTACTACTACTACTACTACCACTACTACTACTACTACTACTACCACTACTACTACATCTACCACTACTACTACTACCACTACCACCATTACTACTACCACTACGACCATTACTACTACTACGACTACTACTACTACTACAAAAACAACAACAGCACCAACAACAACAACAACTACTACTACTACCACTACTACTTCTACCACTACTACTACTTCTACCACTGCTACTACTACTACAATTACCATTACTACCACTACTACTACTACTACTACTACTACTACTACCACTACTACCACTACTAGTTCTACCACTACCACCACTACTACTACCACCACTACTACCATGACCACTACCACTACTACCACTACTACTACTACATCTACCACATCTACTACTACTACTACTACTACTACACTCTTAAGCACTAGCTGTTTTTCCTATTCAATTAAATCCTACATTCTGGATACAATTTATGCTTATAACCATGGGATAAAGGGTGTGACTGTGTAAGAATGTATGCTTATAACCATGGGATAAAGGGTGTGACTGTGTAAGAATTGATAATTCATGATCATTTGATTATTTTTTTGAGAATTAATTGTGAGAAAATAACTATAATACCAAGGTGGCCCTGTTATTTTATTCCCCCCTGCAAAGTGATGATCAAAATTGAAAGGGTAGAGTATGTTTTCAGATGTAAATGAAAGCCTACCATTATCAGCCCCCTTTTTAAAAGGAATGATTATGTGACCAACCAAGGACTATGTGATCTGGGTTGTGAAATCAAGCACACAGCATGAAATGCTCTATTTGGTTTGAAATCCTGGAGCCGCCTGTCAGACTGCAGACTGAGCCTGAACCCAGCCAGTCTCTCCAGCACACACACACACACACACACAACGCTGGTTATGTGGGCTTGCTTGTCACGCAATTTTCCACCTTGTGAAGTGAGCTTAGGTAGGTGTATGTAACTTGCATCCCAAATGGCACCCTATTTCCTATAGAGTACACTACTTTTGACCAGAGCCCATCGGGCTCACAGGGCTCTGGTCAAAACTAGTTCACTATATAGAGAATAGGGCACCATTTGGGATGTAGCCACATACACCTACCTAAGCTCACTTCACTAGGTGGAAAATTGAGCAGCGTGAAGAAGCACCCGGACTCCAGAGAAAAAAGGCTTCCGTAGCTTGCTTATTCTCTCTGTGTCCAAGCCTTTTCACTATCACTATAGAGCCTCTCTGCCCATATGAAATGCCTCGTCACAGTTGGTTTGTCAGTAGCAAAGAGAGGATGTGGAGGCCATTGGCCAGATGTTATTCATGCATAATCATGTACTGTAGCCTATCTTGTGGGTTTCATGAAGGTTAGCTGTGGGCCCTGGTCAAAAGTAGTGCACTATATAGGGAATAGGGTACCACTTGAGACACATCCAGGCTTTTGCGTTGCACGTTTGTTTTGATTGTAATACCAAAAGACATAGGGGGTCATGGGAGATGGGAAATGAGTGGTCTTGAAAAAGTGGACAGATTAGTTTGGTGGTCCGCTACTGAATTTATGCTGTCAGCTTGGCAAAAGAAGTTACACTGAAACCTAGTTTTCCCATTGCAGGATATTAGTCTTGGTGCACAGTCTCTAATTCTACTGGTTAGGCTCAAACAAATGGAAATGTGAAAAAATACGTATTGCCGTAGCATCATGGACAAGAGAGGTCAGGGAACTTACCGCAGTTGGTTTTAGATCAGCTATTGAATAGTAAATAAATATACATTAATAAATTCCAATGTACCCTTTTAGACATGTTCACCTTTTTAACTCTGTTTAATCCACCACGTATGCTCTTCTTACTTTAGCCTTTTAAGATGCTGCTTAGAGGGAGAAAAACCCTGGGCTAGCCAGCATATCCTAATGGAGAGCGTTTGCATGCTGCTAAGGGGGAAATTAGATATTGGAGCTGTAAGCTGTAGCTGGCTGTGGCGTCCTTTCTGTTTGTCCGATTGCAGCCTGGTGCAGAGTGAAAGGGCCCGGTTTTGTCCCCGAGCTGAGCCTGTCACCTCCAGCTGTCACACAGGAGAACAATGGACCAACGCAGGAGGAGTTGGGCCTGAATAGAAAGATAAACTGAAGAGTCCTACCAAGACTTGTCGTCTGCATTAGACAGGATCTCCTTCCCTCCTGTTCATAGGTGGTGTCCCAAATGGCACCCTTTTCCGTATATAGTGCACTACTTTTGACCAGAGGTGTGCACTCAATTTTACCAAAGGTCAAAAGTAGTGCAATATATAGGGGAAAGGGTGCCATTTGTGACGTTCTTTAACCCTTTCTCTCCCCTCCTCTGCTCCCCGTGTCCCCCGCCCCCTCCTGGTTTCTCAGACCCAGCCACCCAGCCTTCCTTCCCCCATGTTTTCTGCAGCTGTTGCCCGCCATAGGATCAGCCCTTTCTGTGATAATAACTAATTAGCAGTATGTGTTGATTGGTTTTTGGGGGGGGATGTTTGTCCCTGTGTGTACTGTAGTGGAATAAGTCTCTGCTCCCTCTCTCTACAT
The DNA here is from genome assembly GCF_020615455.1 of Coregonus clupeaformis. Taxonomy (NCBI): domain Eukaryota; kingdom Metazoa; phylum Chordata; class Actinopteri; order Salmoniformes; family Salmonidae; genus Coregonus; species Coregonus clupeaformis. Next base: position 28,395,457 of record NC_059212.1, read on the forward strand.
ACCGTGGTCTTTTGAGGATATGACATTGTGAGTCACTACTGCAGTGCATGGTCAAGGCTGGCACCTGCAATACCAAAAATCTGATACATAGTTTTGTGTCAGCAGGACTAGCATAAGACAGCAGGAATTAATAATGGTTGTTAGGTTTTACTTTTTAGGATGGAAATATTTTTTTGAACAGGTGAATGATAGGTGGGCTACAGTTCAGTAGCATAGCAGGCCCACTGTCAATCTGGGGCTAACATTTACAGAATAAGATATAGCCTACAGTTGAACAGCTAAAGGATGATTCTCAACCCATAGAAATAAAAACAATGATATGGTTCAACCCATTTATTTCCAATAATTTCATATCCAAGAAAGAAACAAAATAAATATAAAGATCCTCGTTTGGCTATTCCATAAGATAAGAAACCCAAGCAATTGTACAAATGAGAGGCAGGCAAGCGCAGGGTCCATTCATATTCCCGACAAGCTTTTCAACAGCCAGCTCTGAGCTCTCCTCAAGCTTTCGCTACACTGTCGGCAACATGTGGAGGCATCACCATAGCAACCATTGGATGTGACATGTGGTACAGACAGGGACTCGAGGGCCGCTGAATATAAAGAGGGGCTCGATCCCCTACTTTGTCCAAAGCGAATAAATCATCACCCACACACATCTCCGCTCCTCCTTTCCGTGGGAGCAGCGTGCTGGTATGGTTGAGGTTTCTCTTCTGAGTTTGTCGAGGAAAAAATACGCTGTTGGTGTATTTTATTTTTCGCCAAGCTTTCACCTCATTTGAGGAGTAGGCTTACCGTTCAGGGCAACCGTGCGCCTTTGTCACGGCTGAATTGAATGGAAGAGAGAGGCTGTGAACTTTTGAAAGACGAAAGAACGGAGTGAGAGGAGTCATTCACGCTGATGTCGCCGCGGCTGCTAGTGTCTGTGCAGCGACTGCCGTGTCGCGCGTGCTCTTGGAGGGAATAGGGAATAGCTGAATCTCTGTCACATCTCAACATGAATTTGGGTAAATACTTGTGTAAAATTAGGCTACGCATTATTGCAACACCACTTGGCTTCGCTTCTCTCTATCTCGAGATATCTCATGTTCAGCAAGTGCATGTTGTCTATTGGTGATAATCATCCAAATGGATTTGGATAAGATAATTTTTATTGTGTTTTAAGTTCATATGCTTATCTATTAAAATATTTTGTTTTGTCATGCATAGGATATAGCCTACTGCTCAATTTTGATAATTGCGCATTACGCATGACGTTGTTGTATTTCATATGGTGACCATGTCTAATCCTCCGTTGGTATTTGTATATATTAATTAACCACAACCTGAGCTATAAATTCAATAATAGACTCGTATTTGTTATTTATTTCTCTCACATTTTCGATCTATTTTGACCACTCTTCTATAGCAATCTGAAGTTCATGCGCGGTGCAGCGTGTAGCCTACCTGGAGTTTACGCATTACGAAGATTGACGGCTCACAGTTGCCAGGGGTCAACTCAGTGCATATTTCTGTAGCCTAGACAGTCTTTTATATTTTAATCCAAACTGTTCAAAAATTACATTTTTGGGTGGTTATTTTTGTCTAGTCTATTTATTATGTGGTATTCTGATATATAGAAGTGAAAAGACCTTATTGAAATATAGAACAGTTATTATGCCTGCAATAGTGGCACTTCATGTTGTCATTTATTTGGAGAATTTACTTGTTTTAATGGTGTGTACAAATCGTTCATTTGGAGGACCATCATGCATCACAATATGAGTGTGAATATCAAAGTTGTAGGCTATAGCTATGTTTGCCAGTTTGCCAGACTGAGATTCAAAGAACTGAATAGAATGGAAACAACTTCCACTAGAGTAGGTCTATATATATATATTTGATTGATATTATGTGTGGTAAATTGTGTGTAAATTGTGTTACCAATTTATACGCTCTTGAATTGTTAAATTGCTCTCTTGAAAAGTGTGTGTGCGTGTGTGTGCACGCCTGTTTGCTGAAAGGTTTTGTAAATGGTGGTGAACTTTTCAAAGGCATTGTATTATCCAAGGTTAGGGAGAGATCATTGTTTCCTCACAAGTAGCTGGCTGGGAACAATAGTTAGACGCCTCTCTCCCCCTGACCTTTTTTCAATGATTTTGAATAAGCCAGAGTTGTAGAAATCCATCTGCCTTTTGTCTAAGGTAGCCTCACTAATCCTTCATACCCCCTCACCAAGCCGACCAACATCCCTCAACTCAAGCCCTCTCTCAATCCCTTCTATTTCAAATGTAAGAATTGAAAAACTATAAGGGCTGGATGGGATTTACTTGTGGGGGGTCTCTTATTTTGCAAGAGAGAAGAAGAGACCTGGGTCTCAATATGACTCCCTGTTAAAATAAAGGTGAAATAAAGGTGAAATAAAGAGCCCGTTACTCAAATCCATGTTTTTAAGCCCATTGAATTAAAGAGTTTTAGTAACTTTATTTTGTATGTCCCGCTATAGAATAGAATCAGACTTTGCGTAACAGTTTTCTCTCATCATACTCTAAACCTGTATAACCTATGGATTGTATGATAAATACACTAGTCTTTTATATGCTGACAATTTTACAGCAATAATACATCAATTTGAACAAATGTATCTGCATACATTCTGCGTGGTTTTTAATTTCAACACCCCTCAGATCATTAAGGATCATTTCTCTCTCTTTCTTGAGATTATTGCAGCCTATAAACTATTCTTTCTCTCAGGAGAATCAGTGTTATTTTGGGAAGACTCACCTACATCTGATATGTGTTGAAATGAAAAGCTTGAACCCACAGTGTGCAGCAACCATCCTTGACGGCTATGCTAATGCTTTTCTCCAATGCATGCTGAGGAGGAGCTGTGTATGTCAGATCACGTTTGCCTATGTGAAATTGAAATTTGAAAGTACAATCGCTTCAGGACAGATGGAAAATAGACCTCTCGGCATAAAAGGAACTCCCTTCCCCTTTGCTATCTCAGACAATATTTTCAGCTTAATCATTTTTTTTGCATTGCATTAAATAGTGTTGAAACAAAATATTTTCTGCCTAAAATTGAGCTAGGCAAGTTTAAGTTAAAAACCCAACAGTATCCTAAGATTTATATTATGTAAAACATTAGATATCAGACTACAAATTGTCTTCATACCAATCACATTTGTTTTCAAGGAAATGTGTCTATTTCAGAAAAATAATTTTATAATGATTTTTATTGGCGCATATTTTTATGTATTTTTGAATCTATTTTTGTATCACCAAACATAATTAAGAAATGCAAATTTTTTTGCATTTCTTTCCATATATAATGGGATTTAGTCGTACACAGCCCTCTGTGCGTCAAGATGTTGCCATGTAATTTGATTGAAAGTGCTAAGCCTTTGGAGAGAGAGGAGGAAAACAAGGCCCTGGAGCTGCATTATTGAAGAGAAGATTCTGCCTGTCTGTCTGTCTGTCTGGCCTGCCTGGTAATATCTATTTTATGCTTCCTTTATACTGTACCAAAGAAAAGGTAAAGCATTCTCTTGGTGCGATTTTATTTGTAAATGCATAACAAAATGTAGGCCTTCAGATAATAATCACACACACTGTATACACATGTTTACTTTCGAACATTCTCCCTCAGCAAGCTTTTTGCTTTTCAATTGTATAATCTTTTTCCTATGCCACAGCATCTGGTTCTGTGGTTCTGCACCACAATCAGAGTCTTAGCTCCTCATTTTTCATGGACGTGATTTAACGGCAAGTCAGGCTACATTGGATTGAATAAATAGAGAGAGTGGCAGAAGCATCTGTCCAGTGAGGGATGAGTGAACAGTTACAGTTTGGAAACTAAGTATGGCCATTACTATCCAAGCAAGATGCTATCGATCTTTCTCTATGAAATTTAATTTGATAAAATAATGAAATGAAAAAAAAATATATATATATATATATATATATATATATATACTTTTTGGGGGGATCTGTGGAAAAATATATTTAGCAGAAGATTATTGGAGTCAAAGCAAGTGTGTCATGCGGTTAAAATGTATTATTAATGAGTGTCTACAATAAACATTCTGCTCAGATTATTTTGTAAGATTTCTGTAAGATTCATCAGAACGTTACATTCTTTTTTTCTCTCCCTGAGACTGAGAGAAGGTAATTAGAAACAGAATGTTAAGAATCTTTTAGAATAGAATCTTTAGAAAGTAATATAATATTTTTGGGATTCTATCTCCTAGACTGAGAAATGCAATTTTTCATCATTGCACTGAGGGCCTCAGTGAGACTCAGAGAGAGGATAGTTTCCCACTGTTTCCTTTTAACACCATCACATTACCATGCAACCAGGCTTTACAGTAGGGCTTAATGCAAATTGGACCCCACAAAGCATTGGGCAACTGTTGTCTCCCTTTGTGGGGCTTTCTGCATCCGTTCTTTTAAGGTGCTGAATACAGCCAGCTATGAATGAAATCAGGGGGAATAGATCTATACCACTCACTGTAGTGGTGGGGTACCCTGTCTCACAGCCTCACAACACAAGGCATTCCAGAACAATCCTTGTGCAGCGTTCATTGGCCACCCCTTCCCTTCCACCTCCTAGGGGCTTACATGTCTGTGACAGGCAGGCAGGCCCAAGCAGGGCCCATCTCACAAATGTGTCCCAAATCACACCCTATTCCCTATATAGTGCACTACTTTGACCAAAGCCCTGGTCAAAAGTAGTGCTCATAGGGAATAGGGTGCCATTTGGGATGCCATCACAGCCTTTTTTTTAACACACATTTCCATTAACTGGGATGCAGACTGGTCTGACCCTAATCCCTACGACCCCTGGCCTGCAACTGATTGACCCACATCCCACCAATATTTGCTTGCTGGGTCTTTATGATGCAGAGATAAAATGAGCCTTAACTTTAAATGAGGGCCTTGCATTTCTGCAATGTAAGACAGGGTAGAACATAGAATGTGGCAAGCTGAATACATAGCATAAAATTACTATTAGAACAAGATCATGAATAGCTTAGTCAGGCATTCATAATGGTGTGAGAGAGGGGGGTTGGAAAAGCATTTTTTTGTAACACTACAAAGAGGATGTAAAAAAGAAGAAGAAAAAACCGTTGGCTAATTATTCCTGTCCTGAAGCAAGCAGCAGAGAGTTAAGCCAAGCAGCCAAGCCTTTTTCACTATTTATTTTTTATCATCCTGTAAAAAAGGGGGAATTGTAGATCTGGTAGTTGGGATTGCAATTTGCAGCTCTCGTCTCTTCACTCTTCCCCCCTGCTCCACATTGTTGCTAACATCATTTATGCTGTCTCTAATGAGAGAGAATTATCAGGCTATTGTTGATTCACTGTGGCCGGGGCAGTGTCCCAAATGGCACCCTATTCCCTATGGGCCCTGGTCAAAAGTAGTACACTAAAGGGAACAGGGTGCCATTTTGGATACATCCCAGGTAGAATGGAACACAACCATTATCCCAGATCACTGGCCTCTGAAATTAACTCCATGGAGCAGTAAGACAGTCTGCTTTTAATGAACAACATAATGAATTTCCCTGCTTTAATATGTTTTAGTACATGTAGTGTTTTTTCCTATGTAGCCTACTTGGGTATAGGTTAAATTGTGTTTTAATTTAGCACTCTGTGTATATAGTGGGATTTCTTGCTAGCAATGTACTTTGTAAAATTAAGTAGGCTAAATGAATCCGAATGTTTGCTTTTAGATACATTTTCCTTGGCAGTGGATTAAATGCTTGACAGGTTGTAGGTACTCGACAAGTCATTGACTACTAGTCACATGTCCTACTGTTTGTAATGATGTCATAGGAAAATACAGCGGGAAAACTATTGTGTCAGGTGAAGCTAACAGTGGTTGGGTTAATGAATTCAAAATATATGTTATTTTATTCAATATATTCCTTAATAATCTACATTTTGGGGAGTTGATGTATTCCGTGCACTATTGCACACAGATGATGGAACAAAAAACATCAGATTTGTATCTGCAACATCTATATGTATACTTTAATATGTCCAACCAAAACATTAAAAATTATAGATCACTGGCTCATTGTATCTAATGCATCAGGAAAATGTGTGGTCTGAAAACATAATCTCACCATGATATCATGTGTAAACCTCGCTCTCCCTCGCTCTCCCTCTTTCTCCCCCACACCCTCTCTCTTTCTCACTCATCCCTCCCTCTCTCTCTCTTTCTCTCTCTTCTCTCTCCCTCCTCTCCCTCTCTCCCTCCCCCTCACTCTCTTCCTCTCTCTCTCGCTCTCTCTCTTTCCCTCCCCTCTCTCCTACAGAGAAGCCAGATCAACCAGATTCCCACCAAGTACAGCACAGCCGAGTCCACCAAGTTCCTGATCCTGACAGTGGTGTCTATCCTGTGTATCGTGGCTGTGCTCCTGGCCTCCACCGTGGTCTACTGCCTCCGACACCGCTCTCACCACAAGCTCAAAGAGAAGCTCACCAACCTGGGAACAGACACAGGCAGCGATGCTACGTCCACCTATCAAGTAGGAGCATATATATCAGACGTCAGTCAGTCTATAAATGGTACCCTATCCCTATGGCCCTGGTCAAAGGTAGTGCACTATATAGGGAATAGGGGATCATTTGGGACGCACTCCAAAAAATACAGATGACTTCATGATTATTTTTTTGTAATGAAAACTGAAAATCCAAGTGTATGTTAGATTGTTTTGAGTGTATGTTGTGTACACTTCACAGGAGGCTGGTGAGGGGAGGACGGCTCATATTAATGACATTTTAGTCATTTAGCAGACGCTCTTATCCAGAGCAACTTACAGTTAGTGAGTGCATACATTTTCATACTGGCCCCCCGTGGGAAACGAACCCACAACCCTGCCGTTGCAAGCGCCATGCTCTACCAACTGAGCTACAGGGGACTAATGGCTGGAATGGAGCGAATGGAATGGCATCAAACACATGGAAACCATGTGTTTGATGTATTTGATACCATTGCACCTATTCTGCTCCAGCCATTACCAATAGCCCATCCTCCCCAATTAAGGTGCCACCATTTTCATTTGTAGAGTAGTATGTGTTTCTTCCATTCCTTTTTGAGTGTTTCGGAATTTGGAAAATGGAAAATGATATGAACCCAACAGGTTTGCGGGTGGCGTTGTCTGTCTGTGCTGGTAGTAATTTCAATTCCCCCTCTCTAACAGGTGTAATTATCCTACGGCCTGAAAGTCCAGGTGTGAAATTCGATTTATAGAATCCAATATTAAGCCTTTTTAAGCAAAGAATTAGATTACAATTTCTGCCACTGACCATTCTCCCTGATCTTTTTAAATGAGAGTGGTCCTGCGAGCATTGATTTTAAAATGGTACTTACATTTTACAGTACTTTAGGTGCTGTCCTCAAGTCATTCTAATTTGTATTTACATTTTACATTTTAGTCATTTAGCAGACGCTCTTATCCAGAGCAACTTACAGTTAGTGAGTGCATACATTTTCATACTGGCCCCCCGTGGGAAACGCCATGCTCTACCAACTGAGCTACATCCAAATAATACTAGCGTAGGGTATTCGACTTTAATGTTTCATTCTACTTTCAAATATATTTTATTTGACTGTGACATTTTTGGGATGTATTTCATATTGACCAACAGGGTGGCTGGATGGTTTTATTAGTCTTAAATATTTTTCATGATCCACTTACTGCTGGGCTCCTGCACATTTCCGCTTAACGGATGTTTACTGGGCCTTTACACACTTTGATTAAGAGTCAGTGGCTTTTCCTAAGGCATTTACCACCTTGGCCATGCAACTAAAACCAATGCAAATATTGCATATTTTGATATTAAGTAATTTCACTAACATACTGCACCTGAAATTACAATACAATGATTTTTCATTCTCCCTTTGCTGCTATGCTATACTCTTGTAGATGTTGTGTAGCATCCATCTTAAGGATATATAGAAGGATTCCCTTGACTGAACTGAATGCACGCCTGTGTGTGTGTGTGTGTGTGTTTGTGTGTGTTTGTGTGTGTGGGTGAGTGTGTGTGCGCTGGCCCAGCACAAGGGAGCAGTGACTCTTTAAAGCTACATGCAATTAAAGCAGACGGGTAGCAGCGGGCAGTCTGACGGCCGTAATACACACACATCACTGAGTCACACTCACATTCTCACAGCCTCACTGCATGCTAATGACCCAGGCCCTGGGTGTGTCTGTCTGAGCCTCTGAGGCCATGGTCACACACACACACACACACACACACACACACACACACACACACACACACACACACACACACACACACACACACACACACACACACACACACACACACACACACACACAAACACACACAGCTCACACACAAACACACACAGCTCACACATAACGTACCCCCACAGTGTCCTACCAGCTTTCTGTATATCACAGACATCTCTATGCCTTAGGTCTCAGTGTCTCCAAGTTGTCAGCCATATTGTCCTGTGATATGAAAATATGATGTTGAACTGGTTGACACTGGGAGAGAAAAGCTTGATTGACAGGCTGCCTGCCGTATCTATGGATGATATCTCTCTGTCAGTCAGTCTCCAGTCCCCTGGATTTCCAAGAGAGACATGGGAACTGCCTGCCATACTGCTGAACAGTCTACTGAGGCTTATGTTATCCCTCCCTGGCCTTCCACATCTCTCTCTCTCTCTCTCTCTCTCTCTCTCTCTCTCTCTCTCTCTCTCTCTCTCTCTCTCTCTCTCTCTCTCTCTCTCTCTCTCTCTCTCTCTGCCTCCTCTCACTCTAAGTTTTCCCTCTCTCCTTCTCTCTGCCAACATTTGCCCCCCCTGTCTTTCTATCTCTCTTCCTCTCGCTCTCTGTGTCTTCCCTCTATGCCAAAAAGTGCCCCCCCCTCTCTCTCTCTCTCTCTCTCTCTCTCTCTCTCGCTTTCTTTCTCTTGCGCTCTCTCGCCCTCTCTCTCTCTCCATCTCTATCTTCCTTTACCACTATCTCTCTGTCTCCACTCTATGCCAACCCCTGTCTCTCTATCTCCCTCCCTCCCTCCCTCTCTTTCTCTCTTTCTCTCTTTCTCAATTCAATTCAGTTCAATTCGCTTTATTGGCATGACGTAACAATGTACATATTGCCAAAGCTTACTTTGGATATTTACAATATTAACATAATTAAAAATATGTAATAATAATCAATATTGTCAACGGGACAGCAGTAACAACAATGACCATGGGTCAAAATAACCATTGAACAATAACAAGAGGACATGTGCTGGTTGGTTGGTCTGTCAGACACTGTCCCTCATCTTCTGGCAGGCAGCAATGTAGTGCGCTGCCATCCCACAGCTCTTTGCGTCCTCCCCCAACAGGACGGGTAGCCTATTCTCATCAGAGAGGTCTTTGAAACCTTGAAAAATGGTTTCAAATTTGGGGAAATGACACTCTCTAATTGGTTTATATATTTTTTTTTTTACATTTTATCAGGAAATGCAGCTCTGTCTCAGGTTCTGCTGTGGTGCAGTGGTTGCACAGCCTTTCCTCTACAGGAAGCCAGGTTTTCCTGTGTCTACCCTTCTCAATGGCAAGGCTGTGCTCACTGAGTCTGTACTTTGTCAATGTTTTTCTAAGGTTTTGTTCAGCAACCATGGTCAAATAGTTTGCCACGGTGTACTGTCGATTTAGGGCCAGATAGCACTGCATTTTACTTTGTGCTTGTGCTTGTGTTTCCCAATAAGCAATGTAGTTTTGTTTTGACTGTGTTGTAATTTGGTTTATTCTGACTGATTGGATGTTCAGGTCCTGAGGCTTCAGTGTGTTAGTAGAACAGGTTTGTGAACTCAGCCCCAGGACCAGCTCTCTCTCTCTCTCTCTCTCTCTCTCTCTCTCTCTCTCTCTCTCTCTCTCTCTCTCTCTCTCTCTCTCTCTCTCACTCGCTCGCTCAATCTGTTTCCTCTCTCTCTCTCTCGCTCTCTCGCTCTCTCTCTCTCTCTCTCTCTCACTCTCTCGCTCAATCTGTTTCCTCTCTCTCTCTCTCGCTCTCTCTCTCTCTCTCTCTCTCTCTCTCTCTCTCTCTCTCTCTCTCTCTCTCTCTCTCTCTCTCTCTCTCTCTCTCTCTCTATCCACCATATTGAGTCAGAGGGCCTTTGGTTGTTTTAGCACACTCGCTCAATCTGTTTCCTCTCTCTCTTTCTCTCTCTCTCCCTCTCTTTCTCTCTCTCTCTCACTCGCTCAATCTGTTTCCTCTCTCTCCCCCCCCTCTCTCTCTCTCCCACTCTCTCTCCTACTCTCTCTCTCTCTCTCTCTCTCTCTCTCTCTCTCTCTCTCTCTCTCTCTCTATCCACCATATTGAGTCAGAGGGCCTTTGGTTGTTTTAGAACATGGGCAAAGCGGTGAGAAAGGCCCCTACATTTGTTGGAGGGCATGCAAACACAGGCACCCTGTGCTGTTGTAGCCTTGCTATTGTTTAATCTTGTTCCAAGTAGATTTTTCACTTTCAAATTCACACATTTCTAAAGCAATTAAACCAATTCCCTGTAAATCAAGAAATTAAGTTGGTTAAAAGTCATGAAAGAATGACTCCAAGCACAATCTTTACATAACACCTTTAGATATATTGGCCCCAATATTGGAGATCTAACAGGCTCTTTCGTATCACATGCACGCATGCAAGAACCATTATAGTTTCATAACTGTCAGTATACAAGCTTAACCTTGTAAAATTAATACAACAGAACACATTAACTGGAATGACATTTACTTTCACGGGTGTCAAAAAAGCACAAACGAAAAGCCACGGCCCCATTAAGCCACGCCTCCAAATATTTTAATAGGCTGCCACCGCTACATTTCCCACACCGCTATAGACGGGTTGCCTGACAATGTCACAAAAATTATGTGTGCGCATTGCAGAGGCAGAAGGCCATGTGGGGAATCGTAGGTGGTTTGTTTCAGTTAGTTGTGTCTTGTTCTTGATACCATGTCTTGTTTTGAGGTGTTTTGACTGATGTCACGGCTATGCTAATATATAAAATTCACTAAGCTAGCTAATCAACAACTGTATTGATGTATTGTGCAATTTTTTAAATGTTTTCAATAAACATTTGGTGACTAAATATAGTTTACAACCCTGTCTGTTTTGCCGCCAAAGTTGTGCACGCATCGGTTTTGTTGCTAAACAACCCACCCGTCTATGCAATGCTAATGAGGCGTTGAAAGCAATTAAGAAGCTTTTATTCAATTGAAAAAAAAACACATTGATTGGTCAAATTATCATTTTATTTTTTTATAGAATAGGTTGAATGAACCAAAGTGTATTTTTTGATCAAGCCAATCAGTAAAAGCACTTCAATTGAACAACAGTGCCATCCAACTTTTTACAGTGTAGTACACTATATAGGGAATGGGGTGCCATTTGAGATGGAACCATAGACTGGTGTTGGAGGCTCGCTAATCTCTCAGTGACAGACTACGTAAACATAAATGGTAACGTAGATCTGTCATGATACAAAGGGATGCGTGAGATCACGAGCAGCATTAGTTCCGGGGCTTGGGATTTTCATCACTGGTTATTTAGACAAATCACGATTTCACAGATGTTAGCATCTTTCAAACTTCAGTATGGGAGGGGACATTTGGCCCAAAGACTTGCCTGTAACTTGCAAAGAGAGAGGGTGGAGCTCTTCATTCCGGTTCCGTTCCTCGTTCTATCTCTTCTCTTAACACGTATGGACCCAGAACTTAATCGAGCTTCTGACCAATTACACAAGCATTTAGTTCTGGGTTAACCAAGATCAGAAGCTCGCCCACACTGGCCAGTCTTCACAGACACTCCCACTGCCCAGGGTGGTATATGGTTGCTTCCCAAATGGTACCCCATTCCCTATTTAGTGCACTGCTTTTGACCAGAGCCCTATGGGAATAGGGTGCCATTTGGAACATAGACCATGAGAGAGACAATTGACTCATAGGCCTCTTGTGTCTTTCTGTCTGTGTTTTTGAAATAAAATGAAATAGAAGATAATGTTATTATTTATGTCAGGCCAGACTTTCTTTTGTGAGATAGCTAGTGCTTTCCGTATCATCTGAACCAAACGCATTGGAATACATTTCCATTATCTAATCCATTTTTTTCTTAATTCTTACAAGGTAAGCTTTAACATAAAATATGTGTTCAATTCCAGATTTTTCTGTGAGAAATATAAGATAACACATCCATAGCTTGTTTTCAAACATCAATTGAAGGAATGAATAATGCAACATCTGACAACTGTTCCAACGTCTGTCTCAGGCTCACACATCGGAGAACAGATTTATCTATCAATGCAGGGTTTTTGTTTTCAGAATTTCTCCATATCCTGCAATATAACATGGAGATCAACCATATACAGTATAAACAGACTGACACCAGGGTAGCATCCCAAATGGCACCCTATTCCCTATATAGTGCACTACTTTTGACCAGGCTATGAAAAAAATACGTAATACACTATATAGGGAATATGATGCTATTTGGGACGCAGCCGTGTTCATTTCTCCTTGGCCTGGGCAGTGCCATACTAAAGCTGTAAATAGGTCTTATTTAATTTAAACCCGACCTTGGTGGAACGTTTTTCCTTTTTCCTCCTCGTCTGTTTCATTTGGGCTTTTTGCGGGCAGCTAATTGAATATCTCAGGGGAGGGCATTTTCATATGGGACCTTTTTTATTAGGACTGATTGCGGTAACCTCAAAGTTCACCATGTAGAGTTGTTTTAATGTGAATGTTAGAGCCTACAGTAATGGTGGGACTGTCTGGAATGGGGCTGTAGCAGGGGGATGGGGGAGAGGGGAGGCAGGCCCTCCATGGTGGCTGCTGGGAAAGACAGACAGACAGACAGACAGACAGACAGACAGACTGACTGACTGACTGACTGACTGACTGACTGACTGACTGACGACTGACTGACTGACTGACAGGCATGTTGACAGACAGACAGACAGACAGATTTTGTAGAATTGAGTGGTTATAAGCTACTAGCCTTATAGCATGTTAATAGATTGGAAATATGACTAGCTGGATTCCTGTATTTTTCTATAACGTTGCAGATATTTTGTGTGCTTAAACTGAAGCAGAGTGTAAGCACACCATATACTCTTTCCAGTTAATGGTACTGAGGGAATGGATGCTGGTAAAACAAAGACAGACCTAATTGCCATGATTATGGCTCAGACAGCCAATGGATCAATGTCACAGGGATAATAAGGATAAATAGTGAGATAAGATATCAACTGTAATGAAATTGCTTGTGTTGTCACTCACAGCCAGTGTTAATCATTATTATCGCTCTCCTAATGAATGGAGCATGTGTAGCTAGACGTCCTCTGACATTAGCTAGGCTATATCACCAGCTGCATTAGATCACTGCTCCCCAATAGATATCCTTATAATTTGAACTCATTGTCTTGGAGTAAATGTTATAACTATTTCAGTATTCCTTAAATATTTCTCTAATAATATTTAAATATTACTTAAATAGCAGGTTGAACCCATGCTGGAATACAAAATACTACAATTACGCTACAGAAGGGCTTTTGTATTTCTCAGGTGCACCAAGCCGCCAACATCATGTACGCTGATGCTGATAGTATGCAAACTGTAAATGTTAATGTGCGCATTATCAAATATTATATTACAGCAGTCAATGCCCCATTGGTTGTGAATGTGCACTCCCAGAGGTAGTGTATAACAGTGACATAACGTTAGTGACGGCTGCCGTTTCCTTGGAGATGGTCAGTAACACTAGAACAGCCTATATGATGCCATTTAAACAGCCTAATAATAATCAATTTAATGTATACCATCAGAAAACAAAAGAAAATCCATTGTTTTGTAAAGGCAGGTCTTAAGAAACATTAGCATATGAAAAACATGAATTTTGGGCCTCTCGAGTGTCGCAGCGGTTTAAGGCACTGCATCGCAGTGCTTGAGGCGTCACTACAGACCCGGGTTCGATCCCAGGCTGTGTCACAACCGGTCGTGACCGGGAGTACCATTGGGTGGCGCACAATTGGCCCAGCGTCGTCCGGGTTAGGGGAGGGTTTGGCCGGGGGGCTTTACTTGGCTCATCGCGCTCTAACTCCTCCGACACATTGGTGCGGCTGGCTTCCGGGTTAAGCGCGTGGGTGTTAAGGAGGGCGTTTTGGCGGGTCACGTTTCGGAGGACGCATGACTCGACCTTCGCCTCTCCCGAGCCCGTTGGGGAGTTGCAGCAATGAGACAAGATCACAATTGGATATCATGAAATTGGGGAGAAAAAGGGGGTAAAATACAAAAACAAATAAATAAAATAACATGTATTTCAAAAGAACGGAATAGCATATTCGTGAGTTAACTTTGTAACTTCCCATGTCCCTCCTTCCTCTCCTAGGAACTGTGTCGTCAGCGGATGTCGGTCAAGCCGCCGGCGGAGCGTCCAGAGCCGATGCACAGTGTGTCGTCGCGGATCAACAGTGTGTCGTCCCAGTTCAGCGACGGGGGGTCCATCGTCAGCCCCTCGGCACGAAGCTCCACCTCCTCCTGGTCTGAAGAACCTGTCCACTCCAACATGGACATCTCCACTGGACACATGATCCTGGTAAACACCCGTACCACTACTGACTCGCCCTATCACTGTCTGCCTGTCTCTCTCTCTCTACCTCTCTCCATCTGTCTTTCTTATTCCATCTCTCTCTCTCTCTCTCTCTCTCGCTCTCTCTCTGTCACTGTCTCTCTCTCGCTCTCTCTCTCTGTCACTGTCTCTCTCTCTCTCTCTCTCTCTCTCTCTCTCTCTCTCTCTCTCTCTCTCTCTCTCTCTCTCTCTCTCTCTGTCACTGTCTCTCTCTCTCTCTCTCTCTCTCTCGCTCTCTCTGTGTCACTGTCTCTCTCTCTCTCTCTCTCTCGCTCTCTCTTTGTTTCTATTCATCTCATTACACCCACATTTCTATGAGCAGGCTTCTTCCACATGTCTTCTCTTCCCACATATTCAAATGTTCATTGATTCTGAATAACTCTGTCTACCATTGTAATTGCAGTGTATATCTGTTCTTCACATAGCTCTATCTACAAGCATTACACGCTCCTCACAATATGTGATAGAAGGGCCCTGGGATGTTTTCAATAGGCATGAAGCTCTTAATTGCCCCTGAGATTTACACCGGGAATATATGAGACACACAGACACGCACGTGCGCACACACACACACACCTGTCAGCCCTCTGAGTGGAGCAGCAGTGTAACGTGAGAAAGCTCTGTGAGCTTCAGTCCCTTGGACAGCTCCCTGGCAGCAGATAGTAACGTGTGCTGCTACTCAACTGAGCCCATTTTCAACAGATTGGCCAAATTGTTTGTCCCTTCCTCCCACGTGCAGCAGTTGAAATATGAGAATGAAGTAAGCCACAAGGCCGTCATTGGAGAGAGACTGTTCAGTGTTCATGAGACTGGGGCTATGTTTGGTTGGTATATATTGGAGAGAAGCCAGGCCAGGGAAGTGAAAGGAAATTACCCATGAAGCGTGAGCCACGCTTCCCGCCCTCCCACCCCCGGCTGTGCCCCCGCCCCCCCATCATCCTGAATGCCCTGCTTCATTACAATCTGCATGAGACAGGGGGAGGTCCAGGGGCACGCTCCTACTCCTCTCTCTTCTTCTGCCATAAATCTCCCCTTCTCCTCTCTTCTCTCTCTCCTCCTCCCACTTTCCTATGATCTCTCTCTTCTCTCCTACCCCCTCTCTCTTCTCATCTCTCTCTTCTCATCTCTCCTCACTCTTCTCCTTCAACTTTCCTTTCTTCTCTCCCCTCTCTCTCCTCTCTTCTTTTCTCAGCAACAACAACAACAATAACAACAACTGTTACTGTGATCCATCTGCCAGTAAAATAATGCCAACTTTTTGATTGAGTAATGCTGATGTTTCCCTCTTCTGTTCTTTTCCTGTGTTCTAGGCTCTTTCTGAAAAGTGACTGTTCATCTAGCCACAGTAAATGTTCTGAGTAGTTTCCTATGACCAGAGTCAGGCCTGAACAAACATCTGAGGAGAGCTCATATTGAGTTATCACAGGCCGGGCAGAGAGACAAACATGTCATCAGTACTAACAGTACAAGGTTCACACTTACACTACAGTACATTGTAGAGCGATTCATATTGTGGGGTTCAGAAAAAAACATGATTGCTTACTAGGTTTATTCCCCCAAAGTAATTGCCTTCTGTAATTCTGCAAATCCCACTCCATCATGATCCCCGACTGATTTGAATTAGAGAATTGCCTTGCACCATCTTATCTATGTTAATGTATTACTTTGTCCCATGTGACTTGTTCAGAATCTGACTTCATACAGAGACTTGGCTGTGTCTTAAGCGGATGAACATACTCCATATATAAAGCATATTATCTTGTCTTTTGTTGCTGGCCCAGTAATTGTTATAGATTATACTGCGTGGAGTCTATAGAGATTAGGGGTTTGCGAAGCTGCCGAGTGGGAAGTTATTTAGAAGATAGCTGAGTATGTTACCGTGTGGGCGTGTGGTGTAATTTGGAGTGTTGATATACACCACCATTTTGCAGGCACAATGTGCTTGTCAAATATGAAGAAATATGTTGTTTAATCACTTTAATACAGGACAGTGTTGGAGGAAAAGCCTATCGGGAGCATTTATGTTGGAAAGCACAATATGTTCAGGAGTAAAAGGTCTTAATCTTCCATGATACCCCCTATTCCATGGTTGCGTCCCAAATGGCATCCTATTCCCTTTATAATGCACTCCTTTTGATGGGCCCTGTTCAAAAGTAGTACACTATATAGGGAATAGGGTGCTATTTGGGACACAGCCCATATGAGCTTAATCCAGTATAAAGAAAATTGGCCTTATTATAACGGTGTTTTTAGCTTCATGTGATGCTGCAGCTTCCTCACTGTAGTGTGTAAGCTGCAGTTGTTCCCTTTCCTTTCCTGGCATCTCCATTCTACGTCCCAAATGGCACCCTATTCCCTATATAGTGCACTCCTTTTGATGGCAATAGGGTGCCATTTGTGACACATCCAATCAGTGTAAAACCAAACAGCTCCTATGTGCACATGTCATTCTCTCACCCAGGTGCTCTAGTCTAGTTCATTAAGAGGCTCTAGCCCTGCCATGACATCATCGACAGCTCTGAGCTGAGCGCTAGCTCCTCATCGAGCGTAATTTCATTCTGATTTTATTGAGCACCTTTTGGCAGCTGTAAACCCAGCAGTAAGGGGATTAGCCAGTGTTTGCCTGACACATGGTGATCTCAGCACCTCCTGATTGGATTGCAATAATCCCTTTACACAGTACAAAACCCCATTACTCTGGCATTAGCGCAGAGGAGAGTGTGGCTCTCTGATGCCCTGGGAGGGCTGGTGGAGGGGTAGGGGATGGAGGGGTAGAGGTGGAGGGGGGTGAGGTTATCCGGGTAGGGTAACAGTGCAGAATGAAGGTGCTATTTGATAAGGGGCTAAATCAAGGAAGGGTCATGGATTCATGCCCTGCTAAAATATTGAGCCTGTTTCCCAGACTGTGTTCAGTGTGTCAGCACATACTGTAATAAGTATTGATATGATATGGAGGCCAGGACGTACTGGGATAGCGTGGGCAGGGATTAAAGTAGCATTGTTAAATTGTGTGTTTGAGTGTGTGTGTGTGTGTGTGTGTGTGTGTGTGTATGTGTGTATGTGTGTGTGTGTGTGTGGTGAACCTAGTGCTGATCATCCCTGTATGCTTTATTAAGGAGCTTCACTTTTTCAATCATAGTGAGGAGGAGCCAGTCAAGAGTGCGTCCCAAATGGCACCTTATTCCCTAACACTATAAGGTGCACTATTTGGGACGCAGATAAGATATCTGCCCAGGACAGATTCTATTTCAACAAATACCCCATATATCCTGTTAGGAGAAAGTCCATTAAGTCTATCTGAGTACTTACCATGAATCCAGATGATGTCCTCCCCATTGTAATCTTATGTTATTAATATAATTACATTAGGACTGTCTCAAATGGCACCCTGTTCCTTATATAGTGCACTACTTTTGTTTTGACCAGATCCCTATGGGTAGTATGGTAGTAGTGTACTACATAGGGAATAGGGTGCCATTTGGGACGTAGCCTATGAGTCCTTTTAAGAAGCTATTTTATTTTGTGTTAAAGAGATATTCCTGGTGATTGTTAGATACCTGTTTGTGTATTAACCCTGTATCATCAATGATGTCCAACAACCATCTCAGCCAAAATGTCCTCTACCAACAGAGAGGAACAACAGCTAGTCTACCCTGATGGCCCCAGTGCTAAAACATTCTATGTTTCACATTTAGCTTTGACAATCTCATTAGCGGCAGTTAATCAATGTCAGTGCTCCTGACTTAATTATGAATACAATAGGGGAGGTAATGGTCTTGGTTGAATGGCTTGTCATTTAGAGGGAACTATTCCTGTTCCTGACTATGACTATGACCACGTAGAGACCATAAATAAAGATGAGTTTGTAATAAAATGGGTTATGAGCTCACTTCTCCTCTAATAAAGACACTAGGAATCAAATGCCACAAAACATTTGCAATATTATTCATATAATGTCTACAATAAAATGCTACTGGTTCATCTTTGCTCCTGCTGAATTAAGAATACTATTTTTCAAGTCTCCTTATTGTATCCACATCTTGCTTTTCATTACTCCTTCTTGGTCAGGTCGTTATTGACTTAAATTAAGCCAAAATGAAAAATTAATCTTATCTTACCTCCCTAGTTTTACATTGAGGAGGAATACACACCAACTGATAAACAAGATGGGTACAACTATAGTTATTTAATCCATATTGAATCCATATATTCTCTTTCCTCCCTAGTCTTACATGGAGGACCACCTGAAAAACAAAAATCGTCTGGAGAAGGAGTGGGAGGCTCTGTGTGCGTACCAGGCTGAGCCCAACGCCTCCACTACAGGCCTGGGGGCCGGGAACATTAAGAAGAACCGCTCCAATGCTGTGGTGGCCTGTAAGTTATTTTTGTCTTCTTTTAAAGGAGTGGGGCAGTCCCAATCCTTCCATGTTTATTGGATAGAGCGGAAACGTAGAACAGAGTGTGCTGAAAGAGCAGTGAATGGGATTTCAACCCATGCTCATAGCAGTACATTATACATGAGGCCTGTAAGTTCTCCTGTTCTCTATACCCTGATCTAAGAGACCTTTACCTTCGTCTTGCACTTTGATTTGTCCCTGCATTATAGGTAACTGACCTCTGAGATAAAATACTGTCTTTAAATGCTGTTAGATACAGTGGGGGAAAAAAATATTTAGTCAGCCACCAATTGTGCAAGTTCTCCCACTTAAAAAGATGAGAGAGGCCTGTAATTTTCATCATAGGTACACGTCAACTATGACAGACAAAATGAGGAGAAAAAATCCAGAAAATCACATTGTAGGATTTTTAATTAATGTATTTGCAAATTATGGTGGAAAATAAGTATTTGGTCACCTACAAACAAGCAAGATTTCTGGCTCTCACAGACCTGTAACTTCTTCTTTAAGAGGCTCCTCTGTCCTCCACTCGTTACCTGTATTAATGGCACCTGTTTGAACTTGTTATCAGTATAAAAGACACCTGTCCACAACCTCAAACAGTCACACTCCAAACTCCACTATGGCCAAGACCAAAGAGCTGTCAAAGGACACCAGAAACAAAATTGTAGACCTGCACCAGGCTGGGAAGACTGAATCTGCAATAGGTAAGCAGCTTGGTTTGAAGAAATCAACTGTGGGAGCAATTATTAGGAAATGGAAGACATACAAGACCACTGATAATCTCCCTCGATCTGGGGCTCCACGCAAGATCTCACCCCGTGGGGTCAAAATGATCACAAGAACGGTGAGCAAAAATCCCAGAACCACACGGCGGGACCTAGTGAATGACCTGCAGAGAGCTGGGACCAAAGTAACAAAGCCTACCATCAGTAACACACTACGCCGCCAGGGACTCAAATCCTGCAGTGCAAGACGTGTCCCCCTGCTTAAGCCAGTACATGTCCAGGCCCGTCTGAAGTTTGCTAGAGTGCATTTGGATGATCCAGAAGGGGATTGGGAGAATGTCATATGGTCAGATGAAACCAAAATATAACTTTTTGGTAAAAACTCAACTCGTCGTGTTTGGAGGACAAAGAATGCTGAGTTGCATCCAAAGAACACCATACCTACTGTGAAGCATGGGGGTGGAAAGGGACCAGGACGACTGATCCGTGTAAAGGAAAGAATGAATGGGGCCATGTATCGTGAGATTTTGAGTGAAAACCTCCTTCCATCAGCAAGGGCATTGAACATGAAATGTGGCTGGGTCTTTCAGCATGACAATCATCCCAAACACACCGCCCGGGCAACGAAGGAGTGGCTTCGTTAGAAGCATTTCAAGATCCTGGAGTGGCCTAGCCAGTCTCCAGATCTCAACCCCATAGAAAATCTTTGGAGGGAGTTGAAAGTCCGTGTTGCCCAGCGACAGCCCCAAAACATCACTGCTCTAGAGGAGATCTGCATGGAGGAATGGGCCAAAATACCAGCAACAGTGTGTGAAAACCTTGTGAAGACTTACAGAAAACGTTTGACCTGTGTCATTGCCAACAAAGAGTATATAACAAAGTATTGAGAAACTTTTGTTATTGACCAAATACTTATTTTCCACCATAATTTGCCAATAAATTCATAAAAAATCCTACAATGTGATTTTCTGGATTTTCTTTCCTCATTTTGTCTGTCATAGTTGACGTGTACCTATGATGAAAATTACAGGCCTCTCTCATCTTTTTAAGTGGGAGAACTTGCACAATTGGTGGCTGACTAAATACTTTTTTTCCCCACTGTATCATGTTACTGTCAATTGCACCCATCTGAGACAATTTTATATGATATATGGAGCAGGTTTCTTTTAGGTTTAAGTGATAGGCTAAATGTTATGTTTGAGGGTGTTTTGAGTATTTGAGTATTCCAGTACTTGAAACACACTGCAGGCAGGCCGGGTGGGGTGCTGACTCCTTGTAGAGGTGGTTGAGTTGGTGCAATAATTCCTCCATTTATATTTCAGATGATCACTCAAGAATAATTTTGAAGGTTGAAAACAGCCAAGGCAGTTCAGATTACGTCAATGCCAGCCCAATTGTAAGTATATTTTCTGCTTTACACTGATGGTGTTGCGTACTGTACTGACAGCGCCACAGGGATTTAGAACGAACAAAAGCAAAGCAGTGCTTTACAATATAATATTTGATGCATCGGTTGCTTAGCTTTAGTAAGATACATTGTATTGCTTATACACACTGTGTTTCATGCATTGAATATTCATTTGCAAGTGTGAATATTCACATGGGGAAAGTTTGGGAAAGGGTACTATGAATGGTTCACCCTATTCATTATTGAAAGCACGGTTGATGTGTGAAGAACTGAGATATTACTATTATTGACCTTGAATTATGCTAATGTTGGTGTATGTGTTACTGTTTACTGTTTGGCACAGCTATGCAGTTCAGTTTTTTTGTGTTTTGATGTTGCCTATACACACTGAGTGTACAAAACATTAGGAACACCTTCCAGAGTTGCACCCCCTTTTCCCCTCAGAACAGCCTCATTTCGTTGGGGCGTGGACTCTACAAGGTGTCGAAAGCGTTCCACAGCTCATGTTGACTCCAATGCTTCCCACAATTGTGTCATGTGGACTGGATGTCCTTTGGGTGTGGCCCATTCTTGATACACACGGGAAGCTGTTGAGCATGAAAAATCCAGCAGCGTTGCAGTTCTTGACAGGTGCGCCTGGTACCTACTACCAAACCCCATTCAAAGGCACTTCAGTCTTTTGTCTTGCCCGTTCACCCTCTGAATGGCACACATACACAATCCATGTCTCAATTGTCTCAAGGCTTTAAAATCCTTCTTTATCTGTCTCCTCCCCTTCATCTACACTGATTGAAGTGGATTTAACAAGTGACATTAATAAGGGATCATAGGTTTCACCTGGATTCACCTGGTCAGTCTATGTCAATGTTTTGTACACTCAATGTACACTATATTCAGGTTTAGTTGATTACATGTAAGCCTACACATTGGCAGCTAAAAGCTGAATTGCAGTACACAGCATAAACAAGCAAATAAACACAGTAAGAAGTAAATTAGGAAGAGGACTGAAGCATTTCTTTCTATTCTTTCTACCAGTGCATTTTCTAATGGCTCCATCAGATGTTTAAAGACCCACTCCAGCTATTTGAACTTTTCCTGTTGGAAAACGACATCCAGCGTATAGGCCTAAATACAGTATTTTACACCCGCTTAAGCGTAAAAAAATTATGTTTTAAGCAAAATAGTGTTCTGTAACTCAACTGTGAATGTCCAAGGACCAAATATTTGTAAGAGAGTGAGGGAAATAAGAACCAATTGAATTCAGTAACTGAGCGTATCCATTTGAAAACAGTTGTAAAAAAATAAACCTGGAGGGCTCTGGTCAAAAGTAGTGCACTATATAGGGAATAGGGTGCCATTTGGGAAGCATTCCAGGCTTCGTCACACCAAAGTGCCAGGATGTGACTCACAACTAAACAGAATAACCTTTTCCTACACACCGACCGACTGACAAGCATGATGGGTACAACCAGTTATACAGAAATACCTCTGCTGGCAATTTGATTTCCTCAACAACACCACTCACTCGCCCACGCGCACAACATTGTTGTTGGCACTCAGGAGAATGTTTGTCTGCAAAGTAAAACTGTGAATCACTGTAAAACTTAAAATGATGTTATTAGAAGAATTGTGTAACTCCCTTGGGATGGGAGCATGTAGAGCTTATTATTACTTCTCTCTATGTGGGATCTCTGGTTTCAAGCTAATTCATCCTGAACTATTATTGCATGGCTTTGTTTTGAAGGCATTACAGTACATTGCTCCTGTTGGTTTTACATTGATTAAGTATATGTCGAGTTTCTAAGGATGCTCTAGCTAGTCTTATGGACTCTTGCTTTCACATCCTAACTACTAGCTCCTCACAATACATGGGGAACAAAACCTCTGAGTCTGGCTCTCTCAATCCCATTGAATACCTTTTGAAACACCTCTGAAATGAGGCCCAGAACCACAGTGAATCTCCTGATAAGCCTCGGTCCCCCATGATGCGGTGGTGACAGATAGACAGAGACAGAGCAGTGCTCTGCAATAACCACTGCTGCCAATGACAACCACCGGCCAGTAGGGAAGAAAGGCTGATAATTACAGCAACACAGACCCTGGCTGGGCAGAACAAAACAGCCATGATTACGTCTGTCTCGTTGCTGCTTGCTCCTCATTAGGTCCCAGGGAAATCATCCACTTGTAAATAATGACTAATCTCTCTCTCTCTCTCTCTTTCTCTCTGTCTCTTTCTCGCTCAACCTTTCTCTCTCTCTCTCTCTCTCTCTCTCTCTCTCTCTCTCTCTCTCTCTCTCTCTCTCTCTCTCTCTCTCTCTCTCTCGCTCTCGCTCTCTCTCTCTCTCTCTCTGTCTGTCTGTCTCTCTCTGTCTCTGTCTCTGTCTCGCTCTCGCTCTCGCTCTCGCTCTCGCTCTCGCTCTCTCTCTCTCTCTCTGTCTCTGTCTCTCTCTCTGTCTCGCTCTCTCTCGCTCTCTCTCTCTCTGTCTGTCTCTGTCTGTCTCTGTCTCTGTATCTGTCTCTCTCTCTCTCTCTCTCTCTCTCTCGCTCTCTCTCTCTTTCTCTCTGTCTCTTTCTCGCTCAACCTTTCTTCGTCTCTGTCTCTCTCTCTCTCTCTCTCTGTCTCTTTCTTGCTCAACCTTTCTCTCTCTCTCTCTGTCTGTCTCTGTCTCTGTCTCTGTCTCTGTCTCTGTCTCTGTCTCTCTCTCTCTCCTCGCTCTATATATATATATATAAAGATATATATTTATTTCTCTATCTCTCTCTCTATCTCTCTCCAGACTGGGATGGGTTCATGGAAACCCCTCAACAGCATTAGCCCCTCAGCCTACTGACGGCTGAACGGAAGAAACACACTCAAGAATGTCATTAGCACCAACTCTCAGTTGGGAGACAGCAGACACTTGGATGTGTGAGAGAGAGAGAAATTAGAGAGAGAGAAAGAGAGAACAACAGAGAGAGCGAGAGCGACTGAGAGAGGGAGGGAGAGAAAGAGAGAAAGAGAACGAGAGAGGGAGGGAGAAGAGACGTACACTAAGAATAGGGACTATTCGCTGTCTGTCTTTTCCTCAGTCTTTCTCCTCCCCCTCCCTCTCTCCCTCCCTCTCTTTCCCTTTGCCCTCTCTCTCTCTATCTTTCTCTCTGTGCTGGGTGTTCTGAGAGACTTTACTCTGAGCCTCAGTATTGAGTCTAGACCAAGGACACAGTCAGTCTCTATGTTGCATCAGATACTCCCCAGGGGCTACCCAAACTCCTTGCTCCGGCCAAATGCTACGCCACACCCACGGACGTTAGTTTCTTCTTAGCAATTAGTCTGGATCTGAGGACCTTCCCGACGATTTCTAGAATGGAAATACATTCTAGACCGTCTGATTGGTCCCAGAAACCAATGGGTTAAGTGACGTTTTGAAAATTGGTAATTGGTTTTGATACTCTGATTGGTTAGAGATGATCCAATCGCGGATGACTTTGTTTTGTACAACACCCCTCATTTTGACATCACCACAAACGACTTCAATGATCGCAGTCTCAGACTGAAGTATGTAGCGAATTACAGCAATGGAAGAATTCCGTTTGAGTCGTCAGGCAAGGGTATTGCATCAAACAGTAGACATTTGTTTTATTTCTTTATTAAACATTTTTAAAGGCCAAAGCTAAAATGTTTGACTCCTTGTTAGCATTTGTCATCATTGACGATTATTTTAATCTACTTAAAAGCACTTTACCATTTACAGCCCGTCTATTCTCCTCCATCCTTTAACAAATGCACTTTGCAGTGACAGTTTTTCCGCTTTAATTGAAATTCAAACATCTAGCTAGTTAGTACTGTTCATTTCTTCCCCCAGTTAATAAATTAAAGTTAAATGTCTAATCTTCTGTGCAAACCCGAGTTCATTTAAAACATTTTATTATTTCAGTTCATAAAGGAACAGAAGACTATTAAAGACCATTTTGTGTGTGCAAGCCTTGGAATTATCTGTCTTCTCCCATAATTGCTTCCAGCTAAATTGGCCTATCCAATTATTACATTTTCCATACAATTTGCATGGCAATAGGTATGACTGTCACTTACCTATTCTCACATTCGCCCCACGTTTCTGGCCCACGCTTCTTTTTAATTTTCTTCGCACTTCAAGTTTGCGAGAGTTCACTAGCCTTGTTGATTTATGCACCTTAGAAGAAGAAAAGACAGCATTTGGATGTTGGATTCATAGAAAGGAGTTCGTCCACAAACATTTGGTTAACCAGGGTGAATGGTTTTGCACCCTGCATTAACCCAATAGAAACCTTGAACGCTTCACTGACCACCAAGGCCATTTCTTTGGAAAGGCAGAGTAGGCAGCAATACTCTGATTGTTCTTGTTCTACAGCTATTGTGGATGTTACTTTAAATCAGCATTATGCTCAAATTGTTCTTACAGATTGTTAAATTGCCTTTTACAATGTGATAATGATTCTGGGAAGTTTTCATTGGACTTGATAGTTTTGTTTCATGATGATTTCGTTAAAAAATTTGATTTGATCTGTTTTTCAGTGGGACCCAGTCTAAGTTTATTATTCTTTCTCAAAGCACATACTAGGGTAAACTTTGTGGTCCTGTACTTTATCAATAATTAAGTAATAACCTCTCTCTCTCTCTCTCTCTCTCTCTCTCTCTCTCTCTCTCTCTCTCTCTCTCTCTCTCTCTCTCTCTCTCTCTCTCTCTCTCTCTCGCTCTCGCTCTCGCTCTCGCTCTCTCTCTCGCTCTCTCTTTCCCCAGATGGACCACGACCCACGGAACCCAGCCTACATTGCTACTCAAGGCCCTCTCCCCTCCACGGTGGCTGATTTCTGGCAGGTACAGTCCTCTCTTTCATAAAATCAATATCTTCTCCAGTCTTAAACAAGAAGGGAACCGTGTTATTAGCAGTGTAATTCAAACAGGAAACAAGTGCTTTTTGTAGACGCCATAGCCTCCATATATACCGCTACACAATCTACTTGCAAACGATAATCAAATATCAGTACACATTAAACATACAGATAGACCTGGTTGTGTCACGCTAGGAGAGAAAGGGAGGTCGTCTTGAATTAGATTTTATTATTTAATGCAATCGATAAAGTGGTTCATTCTTATTCTACCTCTCTGGTAATGGTACTATGTAGGGAATGGGGAATGGGTCACCAGTGTGCTACTGAGTGGAAGGAATGCCTGGCCCAGCATGAGGACAACTGGAGTATGTGCCTCCCCCTGTCCCTGGACCCCCTCTCTGCCTAATCCCTGTTGGGCCCTGGACACACTCTGAGAGGGGGGATGGAGGCTCTATCTCTCCCCTCTCCTCCCTAATCTTCTCCCTCTTGTCCATTCACTGGCCCTCTCCACACAGGATGCAGCTCTCTCTCTTCTTCACCTCTTTTAGCTCTCTCCCTCCCCCTCTCTCTCGCTCTATGTCTTTCTCTTTCTCTCTCTCTCTCTCTCTTTCGCTCTCTCTCGCTCTCTCTCCTTCCCCCACTCTCTTCCCCTCTCCTCTTCCCCTCTCCGTCCCTCCCCC